>NW_020664545.1:5667658-5745248 GCF_002925995.2 Terrapene triunguis
AGAAGTGGGGGGATGAAGGGGGTCGGGGCTGGGGAGGGTGAGTGATCAGGCTGGGGGAGCTGGGGCAGTGGGGGGATGAAGGGGGTTGGGGTGGAGGGGGGGGTCAGGGAAGGGGTGTAAAAGGGTCCCCTAGGCGGGAGGGGGAGGGAGGTTGTACTGGGCGGGGTTCAGGGAAGCCAGTCTGGGAGGGTGATGGGCTCTGTGCTGGGGAGAGCGGGGAGTTTCTAGCCTGCTGGGCATCCCCTCGCTCTTCCTGGGTTGGAAGATAGCAAAGGGGACTGGGGGCCTCTTGGGTGGGGAGCAGGAGGGTGAAGGGGACCCCCCCCCATGTTCTGGGAAGAGTGGGATCCTGCTGACTGTTAAACTGCGAGGCGGTGGCTGTCCCCACACACCCTTCCCCCAGGCTTTCGAACTGGGACAGCTTGACTGGGAGGGTGACTTCAATGTTTCCTGGTCACATACACTGCAAAATGTTTGATCAAAAGACGCGCCCACCCCAACGCTGCCTACACCAGATACCCAGAGGGGCTGTCTCCTGGCACCCTATCCATGCCTCGGGGTTTTTCTTGCCCCACTGCCTTCATTTATGTGGCGGGAGAGGTTCTAAGTGACACGCTTCCAAATTAAAGCTGTGTGTTTACTACTCTATGTGCACCAGATAAACCCCAAACCAAAAACGTGGGGGGGGAGGGGGTGAGAGAGTTTCTCCAATTATCAGCAAGCTTTTCTATTAACAGTCAGTGGAGAAAAGCGGAGTGTAACCCTTAGAGAAAGTAATTCTTTGGAATGTAGGAATGGGCAACCGTGAGGCAAACACAATAATTTCACTGACCAGCGCAGGCCTGTTTCTTATACTCATTGTAGTGCTTTAACAGTGTGCTTTGAGCTCCACCTAAAATGCCCATGCATCTTTACTTGTTAGGAGAGAAACACCCTCCCCCCATAATGGTGAGAAAAAAGTGCTGATTATTGGCATGAAAGTGACTTTGATAAAGTAACACGTTTGACCATGACTTGTAGGAAATCCAGCCAAGATGTGTTCTATTACTGAGTTGCCCAATGTCATCAGCCCATCAAGTTTATTTTTGAAGTTAATGAGCCTTTCCCTTGATGCTGAGCCTTTATTTGTCCTGAAACTCCTAACATCATGCCAGGAAATTAATTGCAATAGAATTTTTATCTTTAGTGAAAAGCGACAAAGTCCTGTGGCACCTTATAGACTAACAGACGTATTGGAGCATAAGCTTTCGAGGGTGAATACCCACTTCGTCAGATGTGTATGCATCTGACGAAGTGGGTATTCACCCACGAAAGCTTATGCTCCAATACGTCTGTAAGATGCCACGGGACTCTTTGTCGCTTTTCACAGATCCAGACTAATGCGGCTACCCCTCTGATACTATCTTTAGTGAAATTCATTTGCTGATCTGGTGTACAGTGAAAACTCAAGTTGTGCCATGAACTTGGTAGTAAGTGAGTTCCAGATATAATACTTGACATTTTAGTAGAGTGCTTAGCAGCTGAACATCTCAGGGTCCTTTAGACATGTTGCTAAATATTACTCCGGTATTACTGGGGAAATTGAGCCCTCAAACAGATTAAGAAATTTACCCAAGGTCATAAAAACATCAGTGCCAAGGTTGGAAATAGAACCCACTTCCCTACTCTAGCCACTAGACCATGAGGCTTCTCGGTGTTGTATTGTTTCTAGGGAAGTCTTTTTAAATGGTGTGCAAAAATAATCCAGTTTAATTCATATTTAAAAATCAACCCAGAGCTTCACTATGTATTGTAAATGTGTGTTGCTCTCAACCGGTCTCTTTACCAGAGTAATTCACAGGGCTGTGAATGGTTGGTTGGTTGTGCTGGACTACTTTGTTAAATCTTCCTTCTGAGTGTTCAAATCTATAGCATTTTATGTAGTGATAAGAGCGCTTTTACCACACCCTTTGGCCGGGGTTTTGGAAGGAGCAAAAGGAAGTTAGGTGTTCAGTTCTTATTAATTCAATGGGAATTGGGTGCCTAACTCCCTTGGGTCTCTTTGAAACTCCCAGCTGTAAAGTCTGAGTTGCAGAATCCTACCAAAAATCTATCTTCTGTTAGGTTATATCTACACTACCACATTTGTTGGTACAGTATAACTTGTGTCGTTCAGGAGTGTGGAAAAAACCACCCCTCTGAGCAACGCAAGTTTCACCAACAGAAGCGCCGGTGTGGACAGTGCTATGTCGGCCGAAGAGCTTCTCCCGCCAACGTAACTACCGCCTCTCTTTGGGGATCGTTTAATTACGTTGATAGGAGAGCTCTGTCCCATCCGCATAGAGCGGCTACACGAGAGATCTTACAGCGGTGCAGCTGCATTGGTACGGTAAGCTTTCTAGTGTATACCTAGCCTGGGTGAAGTGTACGAGATTTTGAGATAAACAAGTCTCTTTTTTGCCTCAGACCTGATAAAGAGCTCTGTGTAGCTTGAAAGCTTGTACTCTCCACCAACTGAACCTGGTCCCATAAAAGAGATTCCCTCACCCACCTTGTCCCTCTCATATCAGCTACAACACCACTGCAAACTATCTTTTAGTGTCAGACTTGACACCTAGTGCCAGTAGATTGTGTAGAGGAGTGTATGTTTATCTTAAAATGAACTAGAGGAAAGTTTACACGTTTTTTATATTTTGAGGGTGTCTAGATTAGTTCGATGATTGTCTAGTAATTGTAACAGGCTGCTGAGAAGGTTGTCAAATTATTTTTAAATATAAATAAAAATGTCTCCTTTAAATCAGTTGCTGTTCAGCTGCTACTGTAGCATTGCTGTGATCCTTACTGTGAAAAGATTCTGCCTCTTCCCGATGTTTTTTAAACCTCCCAAAGTTACAAAAATACTAGTTTTGTTGTTTTTGTTTGGTAAATAGGCTCCCACATCTCAGTCTGTGTATGATTTAGCTTTAAGGTAAATACCACATTATGAATGCTCCTCAGGATGTGATCTTTGTCTGTGAACAGCAGCTGCTAAAACCTTCCAGGGCACACTGATGCTTGATTCTCCAAGTGTGTGTGTGTCTGAATATACCTGGTTAACCCTTTGTATGGAGGAGATTTTTTTAGGTATGACTATCAAACACTATATTTTATTTTCTAGTCTGATTATGTTGTAACGGACGTTTTTAACCACAGCTTCAGACTCACTAGCTGGATGTCCTTTTCTTTCACGTGTGACAGCAGGGATTCCCTGATATTTCGACAAACTACTGTTGAACTGGGAGGTTAACATTTTTGTTAAAGGATGTTTAGCCTGGCAGGCTTTAATTTGAGCATCCAGCTTTCCTGATAACTCCTCAATTCAGTGGCTGTTTGATGAAAACTTTGCTGGCTGTTATTTTAAAATCAGGAAAGAGAATGTTTATAGCAAGATTTTCTAGATACGCCACCTTGGACTTATGTCAAGCACTGGTTCATAAACTAACCAAGGACAGGGCTGGTTGTTGCTTGAATGGAAGACCTTGAGGAAATCCAGCGTGGTGATGCAGCTGGTGGCACTCGTCTTTCTGAGTCAGCAACTGGAAGTGCTGTTTCTGAAATACATAAAACTGAGGCCTTTAATCTTTGGTCCCATTAGAGATTCCATAGTGCTTTTCAAAACGTGCTGAAGATAGATTTCTTGGCCAGATTCCAGCTTAGGTAATTAGTCCACCTACCCACAGTTCTTCCTACAATGTTATGTTGCTGCGTTCTTTTAAACACCTGCTGTTTCACTTCTGGGATACCTGCAGTTGAGCAGTGGGTGAAATGAACCCTTTGTATCGCTGATCAGTTTTTCACCGGGTTGAAAGAATTGGATTTATATTTTACATTTATATACAGTTTAAGAGCTAAAAGGCTGATATGCTCCTGCTAACTACTCTTGAACTTTTGAGAGGGTGGATAGGGAATTTGTTGGTTGTCACCCCTCCATCCCCCCCCCCCTCCAAAATACTTCCTCCCAGATATATTGGTCACTAGCCTTGTGTAATACACAAAGGTGGGTTTCCTATAACAATTGGAGCAATCCTTTTGGTGGTGAATGCAACCATTGTCTGTTTTCTAACCTCGCTCAATGCTGAAAATCCAGGCTCAGTTGATTGATGCTCAAGAAGCTAGTTGTTTCAGAGGTCCAAATTAGGTAGGTCACGCTTATTGACAGCAAACTAAGTCACCAGAGTGGAACTGACACTGCATGTGTTACAAAAGGAAAGAGTCTAACAGTTTGAGGAGCAGCGAACTTTGGCAATTGTGCTGTTCCAGCTGCAAAAGAATTTGCTGATTGCTGTATTCAGAACTGCCTGTTGGCAAAATTATATCCCTCTAATAGGAAAGCTGAGAGGAGCCAATCACTTGCTTCTCTTGATCAGGCTCACGGTACTGAGCATGGAAAGCAATAGATTGGTTTTGTAAATTCTTATCCGAGTGGGGCATTGATGGAATTTGAGGACATTGGCTGAAGTTTATTTCAAAGGGAGAGAGACGGATCCAGTTTTTTGTACACTCCTTCCCCTGTGTGCCGTTAACCAACTCCCTGTGAGGCGTTTGGGTTAGGTAGGAACACATCTGAAATACAGGTTGCGGGTATTTTGTAGAAACATGACTGCAAATCTAAAGAGAGTTCCGTGGGGGAGAGGAGGCAGCTGCATCTGTTAAGTGGTGTTCAGGGACAGTACCTACAGATGGGTAGCGTCTTGCTGACTCCTTATTCTCTGTAATAGAGACAAGATTAAATGGATTTTGGGTGTTGCTGTGCACAGCTAGGGTCTTACAATGTTTTTTTCCCCCCATGGCTTGGGAAGGAATCACAAACTTCTTAGCAGGGTGAACACAGGCCACTTGCATCCTGTTCCTGTTGGGAATCAGGTAGCTTGGCTCCTAAGTGGAATATCTTTGGGCTTGACTACACTGCCCCACAGTTTGGACTAAAGGGATGTGAACAGCCGTGCACACCAAAGTGCTGTGCTGTAACTGCCCCGTGTGGGCGCTTCGGGTGCAAACGTAAAGATCCCGAGTTCACACTAATTTAGTCCTTTTGGACTTGGGACCTTTAAATTCATGCCTGCAGCGTCCACAGCACTTTGGTACTCACTGCTATTCATACCACCGTAGTTCAAGCTGCAGGTTAATGTAGACATGCCCTATGTTCTTGGGTGTGACAATCCTGAAAGTAAAAGTGGTAGGGGAAGCAGCATCTGCATTCTTTGGAAAGATAAACTCAGATAAGCCAGCTATTAGTATTAGTGGAATTAGTAAATTCCACTTAGGGTAGGCAAAATATAAATGACCAAAGTGTCCTGTTTGGTTCAAACTGGGCATGGTACACTTCACTTCCTCTCTCGAGCTGCACTGTATTGTATAGCATTGTTGTGTGTAGTTATTTGTGGGGGCTCATTTTAGTGACAAGTGAGTCCTTCGTATAATTTTAAGCCCTTTGAGTTTCTTCTGTCTCAAAGGGGCAATCGAACCATCAATAGTCATTAACCAGAAACGCTTCACTAAAGCTGGGACAAAATGAGAAAAGCAGGTGTAGAAGACCCTTACTCCGAGAAGGAAATCCGATTCTGAACATGGAGTCTGTTTGAGCTTTATAAAAGGTCCGGTCTTAAATTTGGAGCGATAGAGGTAGATGGAACGAGCTTTCTCTAATGAGCATGCAGAGTGGGAGGTTATTTTAGTGTTTGTGTTGCAGAATGACCCCCTTATGTCTCCTTGAAGCCTCCATTGGTAGAGCTACACTGCAATTATAAACCCATGGCGGGCCCATGCCAGCTGGCTGGGGCTGTGAGGCTTCTAAATTGTGGTGTAGACATCTGGGTTCTGGCTGGAGCCCAGGCTCTAGGACCCTGCAAGGTGGGAGGGTCCCAGAGCTCGGGGCTGCAGCCAGAGCCCCAACTCTACACCGCAGTTAAACAGCCTCTCAGCCCCACATGCCTGAGTCAGCTGGGTTGTCTAATTGCAATGTCGACATACCCTGTGTGGTGAAAAATCCCAGCTCTTGTGAGTAAATGCTTTCCTCTTTGTTCTTCCTGACATTATAATTGGCAGTAACTGTAACTCCACATTGTTTCTCTTTCATTCTGACAGTTTGTCCTCTAGAAGCCATTTGAAAATCAACACGTCCGCATGCTGCCTTGCCAGGAAATCCAGTGGTTTTGCTTTCACTTCACCTGTGACTACATTACGATCTGTCTTCTTTCTAATGCTCTGTCTGCGCTGGGGGTTAACCAGTGTTATCGGAACCACTTTTAAACCATGCGCCAAACAGTTTCAGGCTTAAGTTTGTCTGGCCAGTGTGATGAAGGCCCAAGTTCCCTCTAAGCTGTGCGGCCACATGGCTGCGCAGCAGGCTATCAAGGGCTGCTGCGGCAAGAGAGGGCTGGGGGGAGTCCCCTCCCCCCCCTTTGGGGCAGCCTGCACCCCAAACCCCTCATCCCCAGCCCCACCCCAGAGCCCACACCCCCAGGCTAAGCCCTCACCCCCTGCACCCCAACCCTCTGCCCCAGCCCTGAGCCCCTCCCACATCCTGAACCCCTCATCCCTGGCCCCACCCCAGAGCCCCCAGCCGAAGCCCTCACCCCCCTGCACCCCAACCCTCTGCCCCAGCCCTGAGCCCCCTCCCACACTCCAAACCCCTCGGCCCCACCCCCACCACACATCACTTCCATATTGGTGCACATAACAAAATTAATTCCGCACATGGATGTAAAAAATAGAGGGAACATTGACTGAAGGCATACGTTAATGATTTAAAAACTGTTATAGAGGGTGCTTGACTTTCTGTGGTCTATAATCTAATCTCTGCATAACAGAATGCTTTTAAAACATGATTTGATAACAGTTGTGCCCTGTTCCCACTGACTAGGGAAACTGTTATGCCTGAAATGGTTTTATGCAGCATTTAAAACTGGTTCATGTAATACAGTGTGGATAGAGAAGGATGTAGCCATGTGTCTGTATCCCATGAGTCTGTTAAGTAGAGATTCTTTTTACAAAAGGGTGAGAAACAAGCATGGAATTCTGGGATTTGTAGCCTTCCATCATAAAAGGCACAAAATAAGTCCAGATAGAACTCCTGAAATCTTCTCAGTTGCCATCAGAAACTAAAGAATGCTCCGGAAAGTGTGAGGTAGAAAGGCTGCCTATTACATTTGTAGTTAATCCTGCTCTACCTGGGGAAGGATAGTAAGAGTGAGGTTATGAAGTTTGGAATTTTCTCTGGAATGGTTAACTTCACGTATTGTTACATGTTGGTCCTCATTGTGAAAGTTGGTGTGGCCTTGCATGAATTAAGACCAATTTCTAGTTAGTCCCCTTAAATGTGAATAATTTGAGCCCGGTGTTACACGGGGCTGCAGTGCTATATGTCCTACCATATCTAATCCATAAAGATGGCTTCCTCCTTCTCCAGGACTTAGAGCTCCTGCTTGTCCCCAGAGTGGCTCAAAACAGTGACTTCTTTGGTCCTTAAAGCATGGTGGACTTTGGGGAGTGGCGCAATGCCTGACTTCACCACTTAGTTTATGAATGTTATTCTGAGCGCACAGTCAGGTTTTCCGTGCCTTATGCCTGTTGGCTAGCAGTAACATCCATCCTTGAGAATGGAACGCAGGGTTTTTCTCCATTTCTCCATATGGAAGATACTATCTGTAACTATTTTCTAGCACCTGCGTTTCTCATGTAGTTTTTCTCTTCTATAGGATTATATTTGCCCAAGGTGTGAATCTGGTTTTATTGAAGAACTTCCAGAGGAGCCCAGGTAATGTGCTGTTCCTGAAGGATACCGTGAACGTTAACTTGGAATCTTCTCTGTTCTGTTCCCTTTTCCCGGGGTGGGAGGTGTTACAAACTAAGGGGACCGGTTGGACAACCTCTAACGACATTTGGTTTTTCTCAGTGAAAACCTACTTGATTTTTCCAAAGTTGTAACATACTTAACTCACACACAGTCTGTGTCCACAACCATGTTTCCCAACCATGATGGATGGAAGCCTGACATCCTCACTAGTGACCTGTGGACATTCAGAGAACTTTCTGCAGTTTTGACTGGACTTTCTCTGCCCTGGGCTGCTTGCTCCAAACCTCTCTCTTTCCCACAGTCTCTTCATCTTAGCTTCACTCCATACCGTCTCTTCTCCCATGCCTTGACCCCTCATCCCCCTGCCCTTTTCTTTCCTGATCCCCTGCTAACTACCCCCCTCCCCCAAAAAAACCCACCATGCAACTTAAATCCCATTTGCTGCCATCACATTGTTTACTCTGCTTGTATGTTCTACCTCATCCCCCACCCTGCATCTGTCTTGTCTAGTTGGTTTGTAAGCTCTTCAGGGCAGGACCGTCTACTGTTCTGTGTTGCAAGGTGCCCAGCATAATCGTGCCCTGATCTTGGTTGGTCCTTAGGCACTACCAAAATATACATATTAATTTAAATAAAAGAATAAGCATGACAGTAGCTGATTTCTAACAGTTTTTCTGCTATGTAGACAATAGCACCTAGCTGTGGGTTAATCGGGGGTAGCTCCCCCCGAAATCTGAGAGCGCGTATGATGTCCCAGAGGCCACTGTGAAGAAACACCCACTATTCCAGGGGTTCTCAAACTGGGGGTCGGGACCCCTCAGGGGGTCGCAAGGTTATTACATGGGGGGTTGCGAGCTGTCAGCCTCCACCCCAAACCCTGCTTTGCCTCCAGCATTTATGTAGTGTTAAATATATTAAAAGTGTTTTTCATTTATAAGGGGGGTCGCACTCAGAGGCTTGCTATGTGAAAGGGGTCACCAGTACAAAAGAGAGAGAACCACTGCACTATCCCATACACACAGCAGGAAGCAGTGATACACACATAGTTATACAGAATGTGATCAGGGTGTGGTTTTTGCCTTGTAAAAAATGCTTTAATGTGTGGACACGCTGACCTGTTTTGGCTGTAATGGTGCGTTTGCCAGTGCAGGTTACACGTAATGTAATTCTTGGTCTTGACTTGCAGAGAGCGTGGCCTTGAGATTTAAACAATGCAAGGTGACCAGATGTTAAAGAGATCCACTTGTTTGTTCTTAAACGTATAAGCAAGTCTCTGCCTATGTCAACTGTATCAAGTGTGCATTAGTTATTCCTTTGGATTGCAGTAGGTTTTCTAAACCCATGCAGAGGCATAGCTCCATGCTGAAAGGCAGCATTGTCTGGTAGATGGAGCTAGAAATCGTGCCTAGCTAATCCTAGCTCTGAGAGTGACTTGCTGTGACTTTGGCAGAGTCAATCAGGTGCTCTGAACCTCAGTTTACTCTGCTGTAAAACCAAGATAACATTTAGCACACGCGTGAGCCATGAGGAGTAACGTTCATACAGCTCTTTGAAAGCATAGCGCTATGTATTGTTAATAGTTCTCTTGTAATCATTTGCTGTCATTCTCTGACTGGTCATGTGATTTTGCAGTGCAGAAAAGAGGACTGGTTCCAACGAGTGGGTTTGCAACAGCAGCATTAAGCGTGTTTGCATCGTTATGATGTTGGCATCCTAAATCTTACCCTCATGGTGCTCTGGAGAACGTAGCTGAGTTGCCTAGGGGTGGAGTGGGTAGAGGAA
Organism: Terrapene triunguis; assembly: GCF_002925995.2. Classification (NCBI taxonomy): domain Eukaryota; kingdom Metazoa; phylum Chordata; order Testudines; family Emydidae; genus Terrapene; species Terrapene triunguis. Next base: position 5,677,254 of record NW_020664545.1, read on the forward strand.
TGCTTGGCTGATGTAACAGGTGGGTCTTCTCTAGCAAAGTTACTGTTCTGCAGCTTCATGAGATGTGCACAAGGCAATCAACAAGAGGGGGAAAGATCTGAATATTCAGGGAAGTAAGAAACAAAAATTACATGAGCGTTTGCGGTGGAAAACAGCAGCTGATGAGAAAATAATGTGTTGCTTGTGAAATGGTTTTGCACAACTCGTAAACTGGTGTGACGTTTGCCCCTACCGAGATCCCATCCCTTGCTTCCCTCTGCTGCAAAAGGCTTTCCATCGACCCCGCGCCGTCGCGAGTCAGCATTTCTGAGTCTAACTGATGCTGTTCGCTCTTCTCAGGAATGCTGAGAATGGTTCCAGCTCTTCCGCGTCGACCAGCGATCAGAGCAGGCATCCATTCGAGGTGAGTAATAGCAGCTCCCCAGCCCCTGCTAGATTATTTTTTTCTTGCCATTGAATCTGAATGTTTTCCACAGACAGATCATTTTATTATGTCCCCTGGATTTTGTCAAAGTTTGGGGGTAAATATCATCCAAGCGCCGCTTCTAGAACTCTCTAAATATGGCATTCTTCTCGGTGGACAGCTGCGTCTCCCCATATCCCGCTTTTGTTAGGGGGAGCCAGGCTGTGGTATATTGAACTGTTTATCTGGGTATGCCGTGGTCACCGTTTAAGGCAGGGGTGGGCAAACTTTTTGGCCTGAGGGCCACATTGGGGTCGCAAAACTGTATGGAGGGCCGGGTAGAGAAGGCTGTGCCTCCCCAAACAGCCTGGCTCCCACCCCCTATCTGACACCTCCCAGTTTCCGCCCCCTGACTGCCCCCCCTCAGAACCCCTGACCCATCCAACCCCCCCGCTCCTTGTCCCCTGATCGCCCCTGGGACCCCACCCCCATCCAACCCTCCTACTCCCAGTCCCCTGACTGCTCTGACCTCTATCCACACCCCTGTCCCCTGACAGGCCCCCCGGGACTCCCATGCTTATCCAACGCCCCCCCGTCCGCCCCCCAGAACCTCCGCCCCATCCGTCCGCTCCCTGTCCCCTGACTGCCCCCCAGAACCTCCCGCCCCTTATCCACCCCCCCGGCTCCCTTACCATGCTGCTCAGTACAGCATGTCTGGCAGCCAGGCCGCCCGGCTGGAGCTAGACACACTGATGCTCTGCTCAGCAGGAGCACGCAACCCCGCCACCCAGAGCGCTGCCCGCGCGGTGGCGTAGCTGCTGGGGAGGGGGGACAGCAGGGGAGGGGGCTGGGGGCTAGCCTCCCTGGCTGGGAGCTCAAGGGCCGGGCAGGACGGTCCCGCGGGCCGTAGTTTGCCCACCTCTGGTTTAAAGAGTCAGCAGTTAGCCTCAGTGCCACACAGTGGTATCAGAAGAATAATGGTTATTTCCTAAATTTAATCTCGGCCGATGCTGTCTGCTCATTACAGAGCTGCTTCTCAGCACAGAGCCCTCAGCTGTGATGCTGGAGGCTGGCTGCAGAGTCTGGCTTTGTCTCATCCCAGAGGCCTTTGTTGGGACCTGAATATTGTTAGTAGAAGTAAAAGCTCGCTCCTTGTGACCAATCTGCCTTGAATTCCCTTCACTACAGAACGTGGATCAGCACTTATTCACCTTGCCACAGGGCTATGGCCAGTTCGCCTTTGGGATTTTTGATGACAGCTTTGAGTTTCCTGCCTTTGGGTCCAGTGGCCAATCTGAAGACAACAGGGACTCCGAGAACCGGCGGGACAGAGAGCACCAGTCTCGGCACAGATATGGCGCAAGGCAGCCCCGAGCCCGCCTCACTGCACGGCGTGCCACTGGCAGGCACGAGGGAGTCCCAACGCTAGAAGGGTGAGAGGTGGTTTCGCTTTCCAGGGCTCTGCTCAGTGACCAGGGCTTGATTTTCTTTTTAAAGGGGTTTAGCTGAGAACCATAACATTTGTTTGTGTTCTCCATTCACGAGGACTAGCCCCTCACTAAAAACTTCCTGTGTCGCGTTCTTCTCCTTCACAGATGTCTTACTTTCCATGCAAACAGCTGCTTTTGGGAGGTTACATTTCAGCCGGACTAGAACCCTTATCAAGCCTGTATCTTGAGTGAAATTGGCCATGGTTTACCTGTACTCTACAATAGGTCATACCACAAAGAAGGGAATATACCTGGGAGCTTTTAACTAAAAGATGCCCTAGACTGAGTAAGCATCTGTCTGCCCTGATTCTTTTCCTTGAGCTTGGTCACTTGTGGGCAAAGCAGCATGAAACCCAGCTGATGTGTTCGATCACTAGTGAATTTCTCTGCTCCTTGCAATCAGCAGTTGGAAATGCTGCTGCCTCCTAGGCCTATGCTAAAGAGTAGGACCCCAGAGACACTGTCCACTTCCCACCTTTGTGTAGGAAAATGTTCCTCTCTGAATAAAATCCTTCGACTTCTTTCTGTGGCAAGAAATAAGTAGTCACTAGGGCGTGGTCTACACTGGGGGGTGGGGAATCGATCTAAGATACGCAACTTCAGCTACGAGGATAGCGTAGCTGAAGTCGACGTATCTTAGATCGACTTAGAATCACTTACTTCGCGTCCTCGTGGCGCGGGATCGACGGCCGCCGCTCCCCCGTCGACTCCGCTTCTGCCTCTCGCGGTGGTGGAGTTCCAGAGTTGATGGCAGAGCGATCGGGGATCGATTTATCGCGTCTACACTAGACGCGATAAATTGATCCCTGATAGCTTGATCACTACCCGCTGATCCGGCGGGTAGTGTAGACGTACCCTTGGATGCAGTTGCATCTTAAGCCGGATACCGTGTCTTACCTTTCGTTCCCCCTGATGGTACCACAGTATTTCCTAGCTACTCTGGACTTCCGGGCTGTTTGTGGGATTTAGTGGATCCTAGTTCTTATTTGATTTTGATTTTGCTGTCTTTCAGAATTATACAGCAGCTGGTCAATGGCATTATTGCACCTACAACAATACCAAACCTAGGACTAGGCCCTTGGTGAGTTGGAGTTACGGGTTACTCTACCTAAAGGTCTGGTTGTGTGTAGTCCCAGTGGAGACTAACACCCTGTTGTCTTTATTCTTAAAGGGGAGTCTTGCATTCGAATCCAATGGACTATGCCTGGGGTGCCAATGGCTTGGATGCAATTATCACACAGGTAAAACTGGCACCTGTTCTATACGTATGCCACTGGGGGATGCTCGTGTGCAGTGATTGGTACTGGAGTGGGGCCCTTTCTCTAAGAATCTACCCTTCTCCCTTCCATAGAGGGGTAGCACTGATATCTGTCTTGGTTAGTGGGGACTTACAGTTCAGTACGCCTCCAAACCCTACCGTTGAGTCAATGTGTATAAAAGTGTCTACACAAGGAGCTTAGGTTTGCACTCCATTGCCAGGGAAAATGTCTTTTGTTTCATGTTTCATGATTCATGTGTCTTGAAATGCACCAGTAGGGAGCGCTCTGTTTACTTCCCCTGCAGTGGCTTATCCTGGAATGAGGCTTTTCAGTAACTGTTTCCTAAAGGAAGCAATGTATTTGAAAACCCAAGATCTGCACCTAGGAGGAACAGTGTGACCAGAAACATGTTTCAGTCGGGGCTTGGTTGTGGTTCCAAAAGACAAGCATGTTCTCCTGTCTGCCACAAGCTGACAACCTGTTTTATGGCTGTTGGTGATTTAGGAAGGTAGAAGAGAGGGCCGCACTTGATTCTGCTCCTGGTATTCCTCATGCTGTCCGATAACAAAGGCACCCATTAAATTTGTGGCAGGAACAATGTTTTAAATTTAAAAACATTAAGAGGAAATCATTCCTGTAGCATGTGTTCGGCAAGTGGAATTCACTGCTGCAGAGTTCTAAGACGAATTGTCATGACTGGGGCATGGGCGGTCAGACCTAGTGGTTGGAGCAGGAGTCGGGAATTAGGAAGCAGTCCAAAGCAGGGAGATCCCAGTTGCACGCACAACTTCCTGTTCCTGTGCTGGGTTTATATAGAAGTTGTGAACCAATCAGGACCTCCAGCATTCTGCCAATCAGATTCCAGGACTGGAGTCCTCTGCCAGGGGCTTCTATTCTGGCAACTGCTAGCAGGTCCCTGGGTGGCAGGTTGGAAGAGCCCTGTGGACCAGGGTTCAAGACTCGTGGTCCCCGCCGTCTATGCGCATGTTAAATCTCATGCTGAGGGTTGTCAGCTGGTCCATTCGGAGGTCAGGATGGAATTTTTCTCCTCTGTGCAGCTCTGCAAAGTTGCCCAGCTCCACGGTGGGGAATTAATATTTGAAGCATCAGGAGTTAGCCAGCAGTAGAAGCAGGTGACAGGACACTGGGTTAGATGTTTCAATACCTTAACCTAACAAATCCTGTGTACCATCCAGCCGGTGTCGTTTTCCTGTACTGTATGGCGTTTTGTCTTTCAGTTATTAAATCAATTTGAAAACACTGGGCCGCCTCCAGCAGACAAAGAGAAGATCCAAGCGCTCCCCACCGTTCAGATAACAGAGGAACACGTAGGTACGTCCCCTGCCTCCTCAGCGAGTCGTCCAACGAAGAGCTTTGCAAAGCTTTCATGTGGTTTTTCCCTTGGGATTTTCATGTTGGCTGCTAATCTGTCGAATTCCAGAGGCAGAACCAGGCACAGCTCTCTCATACACCTGCCTGAAGGAAGCACTGTAAAACTGATACGTTTGCACTAGGCAGTTAACTGCCCCAGCTTTAGCAGCTAATGTAGCTAGACGCGTATAAACGTTGGAGCCAGCAGAGACGTTGGGGGACTCTCTTGGAAATAAGAGGTCTTTACTATCTCCTGGGCATTGTCGCTTTTTAGGGGAATCTCACACCGCTGTAGTGCCACTGGTAGGAGGGGTGGTGTAGAACAGCCGGCAGCATGCTTACCACTGCGTAGAGATCGGCTCAAGCCTCATTTTAAAGCCCAGACCGAACCTGTTGAGGAGTTTTCATACCTGACCCAAACCTGATGCTTGTAGTTGGGTGGGGCCCATCAGTTTTGTTTCAGGTAGCCCGGCTCTCGCACACGCTGTGCCGGACTCTGGGCCAGGAGCCCTATGCTGTCTGGTCTCCACCCCCGCACTCCACTCACCCCCCCAGGAGGTTCTGTCCATGCCACTGCTGGGTGCACATGGTACATGACACGTCGCACTCCGCTGGGGCTCCTTCCTACAGGACCGGGGAGCCCAGTCTGAGGCATGCCCCTGCAGGGAGCTCGGCTGCCGGGCAGCAGCTTCAGACAGCCCTAGCGCCTTTGGCCACGGAGTTTCCTGGCAGGCAGGCAGGACGGGGAAGGAATCCAGCCCACCTGCGGGGCTAAGCCAGCATCGTCCCACGCCTGCTGTGCTGTGCTATGTGTATCCCACCCCTACCTGCACAGCAGCACAACGTGGGGCTCCTGGTGCACTCCGAGCCTCCTCGTGCTGCCCAGCTTCCTGTTTGGGAGAAGTGCCCCTTCCATGGCAGAGCCGGGCCGCTGTCCGCCGACTCCTTCAGCCAGCTGCTGCCACCTCCACTGAGCTCTGGGGACAGGGAACCGGATCCTTCCCTTGCTTCCTCCGAGTCCAAACCCGAGTGTGAGAGCGTCAAGTTCTTTTCATGCCTCATCTGACACCTGTAGTCAGGTTCCGGTCAGGCTGCAAGCCTCTGCCCCTGTCTCTTCTAGATGGGCTATAAGCAGCATTAGATGAGACAGCCGTAAAAATGCACCCGGTGGGGCTGCAGCTGTGAAATTCTCCTGAAACGGTCAGCACTGGTGCAGCCCCTGCGTGTAAACATCTCTTGGGAGCAGTGAATGGTGTTTGCTGGCTGTCATAGCAGTGCATAGTAAAATGCTGGGCAGACTGGCTTACAGGAATAGATATTTGACTCTGTTAGGTTTAATATAGAATTAGGCTTGGCAGACTTTGATTTTTAGTTTTTATACTATCCGTGTTTATTTTTAAGCTTTTTTTTTTATTTCTGTCTTCACAATGGGGGAATGATGGGAGGGATTGGACAATACTTATTGAATGACCATATTCGCTGAGAGTCACAAAGTTAGTTTTGTAATTGTTAAAATACAAATTGTCGACCACATATGTCAAAATATACACGGTACGTTTCCTTAACTCAAATTCTAATAGGTTCTCAAACAGCCTTTTCCTTTCTTTACGGTGTGTACATTTTGATGATGGTTGATGGAAATATTTTTTCCTGGGTTTGTGTGTACAATGACATTGACATTTAAAAATAAAAAATCGAATCTTTCCAAGCCTACACCTGAAACACTGGCAGCAGCACGTTGCGGAAGGGAGTAAGAGAGAAAATATAGGTAAGGAAGGAGAGGAATTTGGGAGTAAGGTGGAGAGATACAGGCAGCTATCTCAAGTGGCAGAAGGTCTGGAGGCAGTAGCTTTCTCCCCAATGCTGGGGAGACTGAGAAAGGCCAGTTACCCGATGACCTAAGTCAAGAATAAAGAGAGTCAGGTTAGCTGGAGCACGTCCGTGGCGAGTTTTCAAAGCTGGGCAGCTCTGAACGGATTTCTGAAATGGGAGGGGAAACCAGCGCTCAGTCTGCTCCCAAGCGGTGAAAGAATAATACCCAGTCAGCCCTCTTGATTCTTAGCTTTGTGTTTTTGTGACTCGCAGGTTCCGGGCTCGAGTGTCCTGTATGTAAAGAGGATTACACACTTGGTGAAAATGTCCGGCAATTACCCTGCAATCATCTATTCCACAATGGCTGTATAGTCCCTTGGCTGGAACAGGTTAGTTACACCAGCGTGCGGATCCCTTTGATGCCAGGGGAATATTATATACTCTGGACATGTTCCATTATACTGTTCTCATTGGTAAATATTTCTATATCCTGATGATGCCTGAGCGTGAGCAGCCTTTTGCCTCTGAAGAAGGAGGCAGTCAGCAGCGTGACCGGCTGTTACTCGCACTGTTCCCATGTCCTATGTCTAATCCTTTTTCTCTTGATTTTTTTTTTTTAATCTCCAAAGCACGACACATGCCCCGTGTGCCGGAAAAGTTTAAGTGGACAAAACACTGCCACGAATCCCCCAGGACTCACAGGGATGAATTTCTCCTCCTCGTCGTCTTCCTCTTCCTCCAGCTCACCAAGTAACGAAAACTCGTCAAACAACTCATGAATCCTAGCCCAGCCCCTGTCTCGCGTTCCCTGTCCTTAGCCCTTCCTCCCTAGCCAACATAAGCAACTAAGGGCCTTCCGGAGCGGAGCAAGGGGGGGAACTGAAACCCAGAAATTCCCTCACGAGGCCCCTGGTTCTTCAGAGACGAGACACCTCAGGTTCTCCAGTGGGGGGAAGTTCTCTGAATTCATCGCGTCGCCGCGTGGACTCTTAAAACTGCCGTGAAAGGCCGTTAAGCTTCACAAAGTGGAAACCCAAGGTGCTGAGCGATTGGCTGCGACTCCAACGGGGGGAAGGTGGTTTGTATGGTTTTGAGATTCCGCTCTTTATATTCTGCCCCCCGCTCCTCCGTCCCTTATGCTTTGAAGTTTTAAACCTTTAAAATGACAGTGTAACAAAATCTGGTTTGCTCCGAGGATTTCCAGGTGGGGAGGGCGAGTGAGGGTGGAGGAGTTGCCACTGAAAATGTGAACTCTTGGAATAGACAGCTATCCCTCCCTCCCCTGCCACAGTCCCTTTTTGTTTTCTTTATAACTTCACCCTTCTCATAGTCAACACCGAAAGGGTTTTTATAATTTTAAATTATTACTGCTGTTAAATAAATGGACATTTCAGCTCAACAAGAAGGTATGCATGATTTGTGGATAAATACAGGGTAAGCTCGTCTGAGTACTGTACTATACCTTCCCAGCGACAGGGCAGCCTGCCCTGAGATCATTGTGCCCTCATTCCCTCCCCAGCGTGCCATAGGCTGGTACACGGTGACTTCTTTAGCACTAGGTTCCTACTGACCAACGCCTGTGTACGTTGCCAGCCTGCAAATCGTCAAGCGCTGTCGGCTGCGGGATAGAAACTGCAGCATCCTTGTTCGGTTTTTGTATTTCTACCCCTCCTGCCAACCCCTGCAGTCCTGCCCTTCTCTCACCCTGGATGCGGAGTGTTGGCTGCAGGACTGGAATTGTACCAGAGTGAGGACCAGCCAAACACCATCGTGATCTGATCAAATACAGAGCAAGGGACGCTTGAGAAAAATGTATTTCAAAGCTACTTCAAAATACAGCTGCTTTAAAAATTCCCAGGAGCTTGTGAATCGGTTTCCTTGCAAGAGTTGGTTTGCTGGGGGGAGGGTGGTGGGAGGAACTTTTGTCCTGCTGATCTGGGGGGTTTTGATTTGGTATGAGGTTTTTTAATCGGATCCATTCTGGAGGGAGGAAGTCAGAGCGAGTATGCTCAAAGTTACGTTTTCATGGGTTGGGGGCAGGACATATTCCATTTACTGTTCTGATCACTTTAAAACTTCAGCTTCAGTGGCGGATGGTGTGATTCTGAAGGCATCCATAGTAGGAACCGGTATAGATGGGGGTTTTCCAGGCCTGCCTGCGGGATAGAGGGACCTGCCCCATGTAAAGGGGAGGCTGTGACACAAGCTGTTGCTGGAGGATTAAGGGAAGCAACTGATCCCATGGAAGACCCCAAAGAAGCACTATGGGTGTGCGGCTCCAACTGAGCTCTGGGGCTGCACAGTCAGCAGGGAGAGCCAGGTGGGAAATCTAGCTGTCGGACGACAGAAGATGCTGAATGATGTGTCTTCAGGGTGAGAGGTAGAAGCTTATTTCTGGAGTCAAGTGGTGGATTCTCAAAAACAAATCTGCTCTTGAGAGCTCGCCACACTGACATGGTCTGGCCTTAGAAGGAATCCTGGAGTCTTAGCCAAGATCAATGGGTGTGTGATATGCAATGTGTGTTGAAGGCCTTCACAGAAGTGTACGGGGGAAGGAAGATGGGTAAGGAGTCCGCTGCAGAGAGAGCCTTTTCCTCCAGGGTGGGACCGTGTGGCAAGGCACATGAGCATTCTCTCATCTCCACGGCCAGGTTGACAGGTTTTACCAATGTAGCTATGTCAGGAGTGTGGAAAAAATCACCCCTCTAACTCATGGCTTTGCCAGCAAAACCCTTTGTGTAGACACATCTTATACCGCAAAAGGGACTCTTTCTGGTATAGCTAATGTCATTCGGGGAGATGGTTTAACAGAAGAACTCCTTTTGCTGGTATAAGCTGCATCTCCCCAGGGGACTTCGCCCAAAGCCTTTGTAGTGTGGCAGGAACGCTGCCAGCTTTTTTGCTGCCCTAGGCGCCGGAAGGTCCCGCCCCCGAAATACCGGGGCGGCCAAAGATCCGGCTGCTGCCCCCCAAATGTTAGCGCCCTAGGCGACTGCCTAGGTCGCCTAATGGGTTGCGCCGGCCCTGTAGTGTGGACTAGCCCCAAGTAATGTGAGGTTTTTAACAGGAAGCTGTTATACCCTGCAAACTCACAGTTGCAGTTTTGTGTGTTGCCAGCAGGTGGAGCAACAGGCCCAGAGGTTTCAAACAATCTGGTTGTGGCAAAGCTAAAACGTCCTAAAGATGATTGGGTGTCTAGTGGCAGTCAGCCAGGTCACGTACTGACCCGGCTAACCTAGTCTTCATGGGAAGGCTTTTATTCTGACTCTGGGGCAGGGGGGCCAAGGGGACCTGGCTTATACCTTTAGTTAAGATCTGTGGCTCGGGGTGTAAATTTTAGGACTCCGTACTCTCCTCGCTCCACAGCAGAGCTACCACTGGGCTCAATGGGAGATTTGCACAAAGGTCAAGGGGAGGATCTGGCCTTTATGGTAAAAACACCAAGGAGTCTGGTGGCACCTTAAAGACTAACAGATGTATTTGGGCATAAGTTTTTGTGGGTAAAAACCCCACTTCTTCAGATGCATCCGAAGAAGTGGGTTTTTTTTACCCACGAAAGCTTATGCCCAAATACATGTTAGTCTTTAAGGTGCCACCAGACTCCTCATTGTTTTTGTGGATACAGACTAACACGGCTACCCCCTGATACTTGATGCCTTTATGTTGTAACTAAACTTTTATTCTGCCCTTGCCATTGTGCTCAGGGAAATATGCTCCTGGTTAAGACCGGTTGGCTTTCTTCCTCTTCCAGCCACCTTTCTCCATCTCTCCTCCAGTCTGTCTGTCACCTCTTTTCCCTCCCTTTCAATAACTTCCAGTCCCCCACCGGTGGAGCCAGCTCCCATTCCCTTTCCCCTCCTCCCATCTGCGAAAACCAGAAATAGTTCACCCTGCCATCTAAAGTGTCGCTGGTCATGTGCGTTATCGCCCCAGTCAGGTTAACGGTAAGCGAGGAAGTACGTACCTCTCTCATTGTTTCAGGCTTGCTGCAGACTCAGGCAGACACCACTGCCTCAGTTCCACTTGGTGCACGTTTGGAAGGTTATCTTCATAACTGGGGGGCTAGAAACCTTTTTATAAAATGAAAGTTTAGACTCCATGTGGGCCACATAAATGTACCATGCTGGCTCGGGGCTGTATGTTTGACACTATTGCTATAGGATGTGTAGTGACAAAGGCCAAAGTGGGCGAGCCTAGAGTCATCGAGTCACCCCATTGTGATTAGGGTGATCCATATAAAAGTGACTGCCTTCCATATTTCCCCGCCATAGTGTATTTCCATTGGGGCAAACACAGTTAGAACCAAAACCTAACTATCTGGGCTCTGGGTCTTTGGATCTCCTGGCAAAATCAGCCTATGGACCCTTCCTTGACTTCTCCAGCTTAGCTCCACTGCTCCCCTACCCAGACTGTTGGGGTATGTTCTGCTTCATACTAAATCTGGAGTTTCCCTGTGTCCCACTGGTTCCCCGTTGCTTAATGTTGCCAGGCTACGATGCTGGTGACTCCTCTAAATTGACCTGTTGTCCTAAGGCCCCATTGCTGGTTGGCTTTTAGGACAGTCTCTGTTTTTAGGATTCAAGGGCAGAAACTCGGCTGTGCTCTGAAAGGGTGAGAATGCAACCAGGAAGCCAGTGCACTGTGGAAAGGGGGAGGAGCTGTTAGACTCTGGCTGCTGGCCCCTTGTTGACAGTCCAGTTTGTGAAGTGGGGCCATGGGAGAGGCTGGTAGGATGACTTGAGCAATCCTGCCGCTGTACTTTCTGTTCCAGCGACACTTCATAAAACAAACTGGCTGTTACACGCCAGCTGGGTCACTTGGATTGCCACACACTTCAAACCCTCTCGGCTCGCTTCTCAGTTGCCTTGTGCTGTTGAAAATCCTTTGACCTGTTTCATGTTAACTTGAGAACTCTGGGTGGGAAGGAAGGTATGGTACTCCGGGTATCTCCTTTAGATGGTCGCTCTGACACCTCTACGACTTTCAACTGCATCTTTCTTGAGATACTCGCAGAGGTGCCTTCTGCACCATATGTTGCCTTTTATAGATTTGTTAAAGATGCATTAGGGCAAGATGGTTCTAGCCCTGCTTTGTGGAGGACGCGCAACTTCAAGGTTGTTGCTGACATAAAGGAGGGACCGGTGCCATGAAAATCCAGGGGGTGTTTAAACTCGCAGTGGTGATGGTTGTGGTAGTACCCAAAGCCTCAAATCAGGAGTGGGGACCCCACGTCCTCCCAGAGAGTTAGATCATGACATCATAACCCCTTCCCATTAAGGAAGAGGTTTTCCAAAGAGTTCTGCTCCCATCTAGGCAAGTGGTCAGATGTTCTCAATGGGATGCTGCTCGGTGCTGAGTCCTTAAGAAAATCAGTCCAGCAGGGTATTCATTCCCTCCAGTTCTTTACGCTCTGTCACGTGCAGGGCATTGATCCATCCTAGTTCAGCTATGCTGTTGAGGCTGCTGGGAGTCTAAGGAAACCCTTAAGCACAGGTCTGTGTCTTAAGATCATCCAAGGGAAGATGGATGTTTGTCTAGAGCCTCTTCTTAAACTGTTTCGGAAGAAAAACTAGACCATTTTGCTAGAGGACGGAGCTGCTAAAATGTCTGGAGAAAAAGCCCAACTGTGAGTGCAGCGCGTGACCATCGAAAGCATGCCTGGGATTCACACCAGGGTCTAATCCAGGGAAGCTACACCTGAGCAGCAGTGCTGGAATATTTCTCCCATCGCGCTTGCCAAGTGGACATGTGTCGTTGGGAAGTTCCTTTGATCTTTCAAAAGGCTGGTATCTTCGGGACGGGGCATCAGGGTCGGTGGCTTGTTTGGAACGTCCTGAGCTGGCTGGTGAGGCAGGAATTTTGTCACCAGGGCTGCCTTGCTTGAGGGCCAGCTCTCTCATAGCCCATTGATCTTGCTTCTAAGGATGAGTGGGTTTAGACCCAGGATGGACAGAAGGAAGCATTTACTTCGTCATTAAAACACAGGCCCGGGAGACAGAGAGGTAGTTTCTGTACCCAACTCTGCCATCGACTGAGACCTTGGACACCTTTGCTGTGTCTTCCCACTTGTAAAACAGGGATGTTACCTACTCCACACAGGTATAGGGCGGCTTCATTCATTCATGTTTGTAAAACACACAGTCTCACAAACTGCCAGAAGGCTCCCAAGAGTTTCCTCTCCAGGCCCTTGTGGCTAACGGTGGTGGTGTGAGACCTGATTCTCTTTAGCAAGAGGCACCATGGGGTTAATGCGGGAGCTTTTCCCCTGAGCACAGACCAGTTCTAAATCTGGTTTGGTGACAAAGCAAACAAGTCGTGGTTTCTGCACAATTTTGATTCTCCAGAACCTGGCTCAGCACGGGTGTTGCAGAACTGTGCACAGCCAGAGCCCCGTGTGGGACGCTTCCGGGTTTGTGCTATGTCTGGTTCCAGCCAGCGTCTCGATCGCTACATTCACCCGGCTGTTTTCTTCAAAGGAAACGAGTCAGCGCTGTAGCCTGTGCCCCTTTAAGGACCGAGCTGCCTTCAGACACACAGAGCATGACTCAGTGGCTAAAGTACTAGCCTTAGACTCTGGATACCTGGGTTCGATTCCCTGCTGTGCCACACACCTTGGGCTCAGATCCTTAAAGGTTTGGGATCTGGGCCTTGATCTCTCTGCCTCTGTAAGCTGGGGGTAAAAGCACTGTCCTACCTCAGAGGGGTGTTGGGAGGAGGTCAGATTACCCGAGTGCTCAGTAATGGGGCTATGGAAGTCGCTCAAACCAGCACACCTGCATGCCTTAAACAGGGTGAGGTGCAAAATGAGGCACTTCCTGGAACTGTTTTTGGTTGGGGGCTTGAATCCCTGGGATATAACCAACTAATAAACTCTAAAGCTTCCATCCCACTGTGCTTTGCTCTGGGTCTCATGGAGAAGGAAGCTTTTCTGGCCAGAACAGCGCTCCAACACTAATCCCTGAGATGGGGAGTGGGGGTGAATAGATTTCTCCTGCACCAGAGATATCTTCTGGACTGTCTCGTAGTGGGTGAGATCAGGAGCTCCATACGGGATCACAGGTGGCCTTTCCTGCTCTGTAAGAGGATGCTGCTGTGTTAGGGAAGCTGTTGTCTCAGTCTGATGGGGTGGCTTGAGTCCACTAGCCTCGTTTAGTTACTGAGAGACTGGGCTGCTCCTTGGAGCTTGACTTTGATTCCTTCTCAATAGCTAGGGATTTCCCCTCTTATACTTTCCTCCTTCTCTTCCTGCTCCAGGAGGGGCTGCTTCAGCTGGAAGCGCAGTGATTAGGATCAGGCAGCTGTTCTTACTTGATTCCACAGTGGAGCCTTTGATGTGCTGGGCACAGCCCGACGCTCCAGTGTGAGAAGCTGGCAGCAGTAAAATGAAGATAGGCCAGTTCACGTACCAGCACAAAGGAGGAAGTGTCTCTGCTGCACCTGAGAGAGGTCAGAGGGGAGCCTGTCTAGTATACACCCAGGATCGGAATGTCTTGGTCAGGCTGGAGCAGCGGTGTGGTGTAGAGGCTACAGCTCTGACCCTGGGAGTCAGGAGATCTGGGTTCTACTCCTGGCTCTGCCATTGACCCGCTGTGTGCCCTTGGGCAAGTCACGTCCTCGCTCTGTGCCTCAGTTTCCCCTCCTACTCTTTGTCCAGTCTATTTAGAAATTGTGAGCTCTTTGGGGAAGGGATGTCGCTGTATGTACAGCACCTTGCACAGTGTGGTCCTGATCTCAGCTGGGGCCTGTCGATGTTCCTGTATCCCAGATGATAATCCCTTACAGGGCGGCTGCATCACAACTCCTTTCCTCAACAGGGTCACAGCTGGAGTGCAGGATCTGGGTTGCCCGTCGATTTGCAGCCCACCTTCCAAGTCGTTCTGTAGTGCTTGGCGCATGAGCAACTGGCGCGTGTTTTCCTTGTGCTGAAGATGCTGAGACTCCCAAGTGATTGCGCGGCCTTACGAGCGGGAGTGTGCTGCACTGCGTGTGGGGGCAAGCGCCTGCTGGATGTAATAGCAGAGCTGAGCTGGCACCCACGCGCCGTTTGCGGGTACGAGCAGCGCACATACAGCGATCGGCTTCGAACCGCCACTTCGTAGCAGTTAGAACCCATCGGCGCCTCTCTCCACCTGGCTTCAGACCTACCTTGTTGGCTTCCCCTCTCCGGCTGGCGTGTCCTGCGCCTACCCAGAAAGCCCAACCGGAAGGGCAGAGTCTGCCGCTGCTCCGGCACGGAGGCGTTGGGTGAGAAGTTGTTCTTCCTGCCGGGTGGCGAGGGATAGGAATTCCAGTCACTGCCCCGGTTCGTGCTGCTGAGGTCCGGAGAAGGGAATTTCCTCCCGAATACAGATGGTAGCAGCGGGGTGACTCCTTGCGTAGTGATACTTAGAAGGAAGCACGGGTGTCTTGCTTTCATTGTGGCAGGCCTTGTTTCCCCTGCCTGAAATCCACTGCGTAGGGCTGGGATTGCAGGCTGGGCTGTAACCTGGTGAACACACGCCGAGAGCACAGTCCTCTCAGCACCTGGGAGCCCTTTGGTTCCCTCTGATCCTCCTTATCTGTGGAGGAACCGAGGAGGAGTGTGAAGTCCAAGCGTGTTCTGGGAACGTTATCGGTGCCGTGAAGTGAGATGCCCCTGCAGTACCGTTGTTGAGCTAGGCGGGCTGCCTTGCCCTGGCCTCCTGGGACTAGTTTGGCTGTGAGTGGACCCCTAACTCGCTCACTATCTTATCTCTGCACAGTCTCTCTGGCTCCAGTAGTCTCCTGAGGACCCTTCCCTGATGGAGTCTCCTGCTGTTTGACAAGAGCTTGAATGGAGCCGTGGCTTTCACTTTCTCTCAGCTCATTGCCTGTGGATGGGGGAGAGGGGCACCTGTATTAATGGGACCACCGGGAGGTTGTATCTGTTTCTCCTGCTTCTTTCCCCTTCCACCCTACTCTGACTGCTGGGACCAGCTCGTCACCTGGACCAAATCGGGCCACTCTCAGCGCTGACCTATTTAGGTCCTTACTGGGGATGCCCAGTGGTGGTCATGAGTCCTGAGGATCTAGGTGGTGAGTCAGAGCCGCCCTATAGAGGGTCGAAAGGCTCCATCGTCTTGATCCCTTTACTGGGCTACCGTCAGGAGCCAACGTCCTAGGGCAAAGTGAGCTCATTTGGGCCTGTGCCCTTCTTTGAGCTGTGTGCTGTCAGTCTGACCCCTGCCGGGCTCTACGCTGGCCACGGGGCGTCCTTCATGGTGCTGTGAAAGAGCATCGCAGGGCAGGCTGCTCTGCCGCTTTAAAGCCCTATCGGCCCTTTGGTGGTGGGGAAAGGGGGAGACAAGACAAGGATTCAGAAAAGCAGGAGCCGCTGGTTCTTTTCAAACCATCTGTGCCCTGTTTCCTTCTCTCTTAGCTTTGCTCTTCAGGACAAATTCCATCACAGGTCTCGGTGCTGTACCTAGCTAATACTTTGCACATAGAGCATTTGACACCTGTAGATCTCAACGCACTTGACCAAGGTATCGAAGGCAATCACGGCTGTGCCCATCTAGCTGCCGTGTTCCAGAGCCGGCTGCCGTCCACTCTGTCTGGGAAAGGCACAAGTGGTAGACAAGCGCTTTCAGCTTTGGGAAAGCCAAGCGGATGCAGCACAGAGAACCCAGAAGAGCAAAACTACAGAGGTTTTACCCCTCGCCCTCCAGCAATGGCACAGCCCCATGGTTACTGTAAAAGTAGAGAACAGGGCTTTAATTTGCCTGGCCGCTTATAGACAGACACTGTATACATGTGCATTGATACGTCGTTTAACAAAAACAACCCCAAAGTGTCTGGCCGTTCCCACTTGGGTGGCTCAGCCTCCCTTCAGCCGTCTTTTGAGGGAACAATGGTTGGAGCATTATGCCCATAGATCCTGGGGGCCTGCTGTGGGGGGGTGGGGGAGCTGCCAGCGCTCAGGGTGATACACGCAGGATGATTCCACTTCCTGGGTCCACGGGGAGTCAGTTCTAGCCAAGTGGGGGGGGTCCAGCGCTGCTCACTGGAGAGCAGATCCAAAGCAGCGGTTTTAAATCCTTCACCGCTCCCAGGGCAGGGGGAGAGCCCATCTCCTTTTTCATTCCAAAAAATAATAAATAGCACAAAAAGAGTCCTTTTAAAAAAAACAACCCCCCAACCCGCCTCAGTCCAGGGCGGCTGCGTGCGGCTCAGGAGACGAGCATGGGCAGGAAGTGAGCGGAGAGGTGCTGGCGCCGCGTCTTGTCCCCCGGCCTGGGCCTGCCCTTGGCGTTGAGGGCCAGGAACATGGGGCGGTTCCCGGGGCGCCAGCGCAGCGAGGCGTAGGTGTTATAGCCGTTCTCCTCGATGCGCTCTTTGAACTTGCAGTTGGGGTTATACTCCTTCTGGGGAGACAGAAACGGGGCCGTGAGTGCGGTGCGGCTGGGGGGTGTCCTCTGACTGGGGGGGGGGGCTAGAGCAAGGAACCTCAAGAGCCCGGGGTTATATCCCCAGCTCCTGGCCGGGAATGAAGTTCAGAGGTTACAGCCGGAGACTAGGAGTCAGGGAATTCCAGCTCCAGGAAGGGAGTGGGGTGCAACAGAGCAAGCAGCCAGGAGGCAAGACTCCTAGCAACGTGTGCATCCGTTTAGCAATGTGCTGCCGGCCCCCAGCAGGGAGGGCTTCCTTCCAGCAGCACGCTGAAATGTGTTAGTCTCTAAGGTGCCACACGTACTCCTGTTCTTTTTGCGGATACAGACTAACACGGCTGCTACTCTGAAACCTGTCTCTAAGCAGCTACCCACCCCCTGACTTAGCAGCATCAGGCACAGTCTCCTGAATGCCAGGCTGGGCCGAGCAGGGTCCTGCTAGCTCCTATCCCAAATTCTCCAGCCGACCAGTCTGATCCCTGGTCCAGAACGAAGCCACAAGCCGTGCTCCCCACAGAGCATCCTGTAAGGAGGGCCGAGGAGGGGGGAAAAACAGCTTGCTACCTACCGACCCGTATACTTTCCCCTTCTTGTTCATGGCCAGGTAGAAACCCGTGTGCACGGATTTGATGGCTACGACGCCCACTCGCACCGACCGGATCTCCAGGATGCCTGCGGGGAAACAGAGAATTCAGGGCACTGAATCGGAGGAGTGGAACAGTGCTGCAAGCGGGTGTGGAAAACAGCTGGGCTGCCATGGCGCAGGGCCCAGGCGCGTCATTTCGTTAGCCAGCAAAGCCCCCGTGGAGACACATTTTGTACGAGCGCCAACGGAAGGTATCGCATTGCCTGCCACTGAAATGCAGCCACCTCTGGGGTGGAAGGTGGCAGCATTTAGCTGCTTATTACAGCAATACTATTCAATACCTAAGAAGCCTTTCATCCAATTTGAACTGTTCAAGGGAGGCAGAGTGCAGTCAGCTAGGTTGGAGTCTGTCGAGGGCACCCATGTGTGGATGGTTCTGGCTGGACCTTTGTCAATGAGGCTGCCGGTAGCAAAACATCTTCCTATCGCTCCCTCAGCTTGCCTGACCTTTGATTTCCCAGTAACAGTCCGCAGGAGGCTTGAGTTAATTGAATGCCTCCCATCGCCAGAAAGCTGAGAGACAGACAGCTGCTGTCACATGACTAACAAGGCATTGCTTTATGCGGAGAAGCTTGTGTCTCTCAGCAACAGAAGCTGGTCCAATAAAAGATATTCCCTTGCCCCGTATCACTTGACAGGGGAGTGACTTGAGGCTGGAAAGTGAACCAACAAGTGACTGAGTTACAAATTGCGCCATTGAAACTCCCTGGCCGAGGAGAGCTTTAAGGAGGGATGGCAGAATAACCAGCAGTGCATGACCAAAGAGCTTACCATCTAAATAGACAACTGGTGGGAGGTGAAACTGAGGCACAGAGATAAGCAGTGACTGGCAGGGTCATGGGCAGAGATGAGACTAGAACCCAGGTCTCCTGACTCCCAGTCCTGTGCGCTAGGCACTGGGCAACACGGCCTCCTAATTATTGGTTGTGTTGCAAGAACACCAAGAGCCCCCAATCAGAAATCGGTGCCCCACTCTGCTAGGCGTCCATACACACAATGAAGAAAGCCGTGTTCCAAAAAGCTTCAATCTAAGTGAAGACTTTGGCCATGTTGGGATTTTTGGGCCGTAGATGAGTGCAGTGGGGACAGATGATGCAATTCCACTGAGGACCTCTTGGGCCAAACTCTGATCTTGGTTCTTCTAGTGAAAATCTGGAGTCACTCCATGGAGATCAATGGAGTGACGCCCGGTTTTCAGCAGTGTAAGATCAGAAATGAGTCCATTGAGAAATGCCAAGGTAAGCCCTACACTGCTTCAGAGCTTGACAACAATGCATGGGTGCTGTGTTATTTATTTGTCTTGTGATAGTCCAGGGCCCCATCGTACTAGGTGCAAAAGGGGAGTCCCTGCCCACAGCAGAGAGACCTTTCAATTCCTCCAGGCCTGGAGAGGTTTCTCCTTCCAGTCCCAATACAAAACAAAAAGACCCTTTGATACTGGGCTGGAGGGGGAGACTGGGTTTGCAGAGCTCCGCTCTGCGGCCTTCATCCTTCCAATCCGATCCCGCCCATGGCACAGAGTTGAGCCATACGCACTAAGGGAGGGAAATCCAGTTTCCTTGGGTTGCCCCAGCCTTGTGTGTAGAGAGCTGACAGCGTGTTCAGTAGAACTGCTTACACATTTTCCATTGCCAGTTTTCTGTCAGGAACTGCGGCTTCGACAAGATTGGCGGAAACGTATCGATGTTGTCGACATCGGACAGGAAATTATTGAAGCGATGCGTTTTGACTTCATTGTTTCAACTTTTACGGTATAATTTAGAATACAGACCAAAGTCAAAACATTTAGACTTTTAATATAGCACAAAATGAACCGAAGTCAAAATATCTCCGTATCGGGGGGTTTTGATGATTTGGAAATGAAATCTAGCCATTTTCATTGTGTGACACACTTAGAAATTTTGACTTTTCACTTAGCTTCGGCTCAAGAGATGATCCTCAGCTGGGGTGAAGCTGCAGAACTCCACTGACCTCAATGGATCTACAGTGACTTTAGGCCAGTTTAGAGATTAACAAATTTATTTGGGCGTAAGCTTTAGCCCAGGAAATCTTATGCCCAAATAAAGGTGTTAGTCTTTAAGGTGCCACAAGGACTCCTCGTTGTTTTTGCTGATACAGACTAACACGGCTGCCACTCTGAAACCTTTATGCCAGCTGCGGATCTCCCCCAAAGCCTCCATCCCCAGGAGCTCAGACAACACAGAATGCCCTGGAATGCACAAAGAAGAAAACTAATGTAGCTCACCAGACTGTCCTGATCACACGCGTTGATGTTGATTGAGCTAATCAGTGCAAACAGTTCCTGCCCTTGTCTGGGCTCAGGGGCCAGCTACTCCGATTGCTGCCAATTGATGCTGGAAACGGGGCTATTCCTGAATGCAGACAAAGCCCTTAGAGTGATGGTGTTTTTATGATGCTAATACCTAGTGGTTACATGGAGCTTTTTCATCCGTAGATCTCAAAGTGCTTTACAGAGGAGGTCTGTATCATCCTCCTTGTACGAATGGGGAAACTGAGGCACAGAGCAATGTCATTTTCTTCTTTTGTACGTGCCCCAAGTTGATATCTAGACTGTTCAGCCCTCTAACGGCTGCATCATCGAGGGCACCAAGGTGTTGCAGTCCACCCTCCAATCTTCTAAAAGTGCACTCCTGCCCCACCCTCTGCCTCACTGCCCCACCCTCCCAATCTGTGAAGATTGGACTAAGCCACCTTTCTGCATTGTGGTAGCCGCTCTGGGCCATGCAGTCAGCAGCCTGTGTAGCCTAGTCTAGGATCTGCATCCCAAGTTGCAAGCAGGTCAATTAGGGCTTCTGAAATTCATCTCTCGATCCCAGAGTTGCTGCCGCTCTCCGAGGAGAACATAGCCGTCAGCCCTGATATGCCCTGGTTCATCTGGGATTGGCACTGGGCTGGCGGCACTGGGCATGAACGTGAATGGCCGCTACAAAAGGATGGCACCTTGTGTAAGTTTTGGGGGAGCTCTGTGTGCCAGTAGATACAAATTAGATATTAACGTGTGGCAAAGGCAACCGCTAATGGTACATGTCACTGCGTTCAGTTCTGCATCAACTGGATGTGTGTGCTGCCTTCTGCTCTAAACTGCTGCGAACATCAGCACCAGGACCGAGGTCTGTACCACATTCTGCTCTGCAGAAGGTTCCTGCTGGCTTCTGAATCAATGGCCGTGTGGGAGCTGATCTTTTCTTTGCGTTCTACATGGGCGCAGTATGTTAGAGTCCAGTCCAAATTGATCTCACTTCTTTAGGAGTCAGGCTAGAAAGAGATCGGACTGTCCTCCACACAAACTGTTAGGGGTTGGTTGGTCAGGTGGAAGCTTTTCCAAACCTTGCCCCTCTTTTCTGGCTTCCTTGGGGACCCGGGGTTGGCCTGGTTCTCATGTGCCAGCAGCAGCTTTGCTCCGTCCTGGAGTTATCTGCTGAGACTGACCGAGCTCAACGGGAATGTTATTGCTTCAATAGAACACAGTTTGTATCAATGTTTTTTCTTTCTTTAAAATGCTCGCAACCAAGGAGACAAATTCCAGTTGCCCTCGAGCGCCGGGGATGGGACGAGGTGCCCCTTAATCCCGACAGGCGGCCTTTGATATTTCCAACCAAAATTGGTGTCAACGCGGGCGAGAGGCCAAGGTTTATCTACAAAACAGCGGCAGCTGCGTGGTAACTGACCTTTCCCATCTTCTGAGCTGTCTGAAGGGCCTGGCTCTATTGAAGGCTCCAGAGGAATTCTCTGGTGGCAAGATTTCCCATAGACTCCCATTCACCCCATTGGTTCCACCCTCATAGACAGCCACTGAAAGGGAACGGGGAACAGTCTAGGGATCTGGCTTTCACGACAGCAGGTTGGGTCGTTGAAGCTGAGCCAGGCTCAAGGGGGCGCCCTGGTGCATAGACATCACGCACGCAAATACGCCACCTCTGAAAAAGAACCTCCCACCCGCCTGCCCCCTTCATTAACAGAAATTTAGAGGGTCTGGTCTGAATTTCGGTGGCAGATGGGGGCCTTGGGATCCTGCACTGATGGGGCTGAATCCAAGCTCTGGAGCTGAACCCTGAGTTCTGAACTTCAGGGACGCTCCCTAACAAGGCAGAGGATTGTGTCCGTGCAGCGCCAAGCACTACAGGCTCCCGATCCTGGCTGCTGCCCCAATGTTGTTTTCATTGTTTGTGTCGAGGTAGCACCCAGGAGCCCCAGTCACAGGCCAGGACCTATTGTGGTCGGTGCTGTGCAAACAGGACAGAGAGACAGTCCCTGCCCCAGGGACATTGCAATTGGAGTATAAGACCAGAGAAAATAGAGGGATCCAGACATGGGATTATATGGAAACTATGAGCCAATATTGGTCGGCATGAAAAGTAGCGGTCCAGGCACACCAGCAGCTTAAACGCTGTCAGGTTTGTTGTAGGAATCACAGCAGAGGAGCATCTGAAGGCGGATCAGGAGGGAGCTTTGTGGATGTTTCCAGGGGGAGAGGGGGCAGCGTGGGAGAAGGCACAAAGGGGCTTGTTTGGGGAATGTAACAACGGGCTGGGATCTTGGGCCGGTTGGAGGCGGGAGTCGATGGTGGAGAACGAGACGTGAGCTCGGGTGGGGATCGGCCATGAATGGCCTTGACTGTGAAGACAAGCAGCTGGGGTTAGATGTGATAGAGAAGGTGCTTAATAATAATTAACCTAGACTCCCTTAGACCCACTTATACTCGTGATGTGATCAGTTACTCAAAAACTTCCCACGCTGTTAGTCACAACCAGCTCCATGGGCACAACGGCCGTGGGGTTTAGACCCTGGGGTATGGCGTAGGAGACCTGAGCTCAGTTCCCAGCTCTGCTACAGATCTCCTTGAGCAAACCACCTCCCTGATGGCCCCAGTGCCCGCTGCAGGGAATGTTGGGAAGACGTTGCAGCTGGTATGGACAAGACCCCCTAGCAGGAAAGCGCGTTCACTCATAAGGAAGCTGGGAGCAGCAGAGAAAGCACCATCCATACATCCCTGTGAAGTGCAGTGCCAGGCGCATCATTAACGTGACAAGCGCTAACGGCGGATGAGCCCCTTGAGGAATCAGTACAGAGGGAACGGTGCCAATACCTCGGAGGGGAATCTTCCACTCATTCCCCACTGAGGAGTGCTGCGCTGCATGGAAGCAGGAAAAGCATGTGGCCCTGACAGGATTTCACCAGAAATGCGACTACACCCTTGGTAAGAAGAGTAGAAAATGGCTGTCCATCTTCATGTCATCCAAGAGAACAAGATGTCCAAGATATGGCAGAAAGCTAGGATGATAGCTATATCAAAACCAGCAAAGGACCAGTCCCTACCAGCTAGCGACCGGCTGATATCACTTCCAAACTTGCTTACAAACTCCTGGCACAACCAATGCTTCAAGGCCTCATGTCTACAGTAGAGTTGGCTCTGGGTGATGACCAGGCAGGCCTAATAGGAGGACTTGTGACCAAGTTCTTGCTCTTGCCACCAAAACATAAAGTGGTTTCCCACAGAAGGAGAAGACGGGCTGTGTTTCTTGATTTGACGCCATCTGGCACACTAACCTGCTAGTCAAGACGTCAGAGATGTTACTTCCAATAGGTTGTTATGGCTACAGAAATGGTGCTTTGAAACAGACAATTCCAAGTGATATTAGGCAGTAAACTAAGGACACGGAGGATCCAGAAGAACGGACTCTTCCAGGGCTCTGCTCTTGCCCCAATTTTTTCCAATCTATTTACAAATGATCTGCCCCCCACAATCTCAAGGCCATTCAGGTCTGCAGATGACATCTGCCTCGCTTCAAGAGACAGAGATTTCCAAAAGATTGGGGACAACCTGAACTAAGGCGTGGCAGCATCAGACTATTGCAAGAAGTGGAGACTTAAGACCCGGGTGTCAAAGACTGTGTGGTCATACTTCCATCTCGGTCACGCCGGTGCTTCACGAGAGCCCAACATCATCTTGAGTGGAGAACAATGGGCAGGGGACCCGCAGGCCATATATCCAGGAGTAACTCCTAGCTTGTATACTTACCTACAAAGAACACCTCCGCCATGTAGCTGAGAAGATTAAGAGCAACAATGGCCTCCTAAATAAGTTTCCCTGCTCGGTGCTAGCTCTCCGCTACTCAGTGGCGCAATGCCGTGCTCCGGTGCGGTTAAGCTCTTCCCGCACCAAGCTAGTTGATGTCCAACTGAATCAAACAATGAAAATAACCGGGACTACGAGACCAAACCAACACAGAGTTGCTGCTGGTCCTTTCGAATATCCTGCCGGCTAACATCAGGCGTCACGTTGCAGCACAAGAACCGCCTGGACAAAATCCAGGAGACCCACAACTGCCATTTTTCATAGGGGTCTGGGAAGCGTCTCACCACCATGAGCAAAACCAAGGAGGGACCAGGAAAGCCGGAGGTTCAGGTGGACCTTTCCCAAAGGCCCTAGCACAACTGAGACACCAGAGGTGCTGTGAGCACAGGAACGGGTGCAGTCTGGTAGTCAGAGGAGGAGTCGGGGCTCCTGGGTTCAATTCCCCGTTCCCACACTCTGTGACCCAGGGCAGATAGTGTTCTTGGTGCCTCGTGTGGTCAGCCAATAAAATCCCTGGGATAAGACGTATCAGGCCCTTCGGGCCCTATAATTTATGCTCGTCGTCTGACCTCCCGCATGACGCAAGCCAGAGAACCTCACCCAATAGTCCTAGAGTGGAGGGAATTCCCCTCTCCTTCTCCACCAGCCCACCAACTTGTGCTGGGAGCTTCTGGGATGGAAGGTACTAGGTGAAAGGGAAAGCATGGTTACCGTCTCAGGCGCTGGCTGGGGAATTGGGATTTCTGTCCCAGCGCTACGTTCTCTGAGCTCCAGCTTGAAAAACAGGCCAGCGCTTTGATCCCAAGCTGCACGGGCAGCGAGATCAGCAAACAGCAAAGAACAAAACCACCCCAGCTTGGACCTGGCTGCATTCGCCGCAGCCATGGTCGTCCTTTTCCGGCAGGCAAGGAGATGAAAGTTGGGGACTGATTTCCCTGCGGGGAAAAGTCCAATTTGGTTGTGTGATTTCTTTTCCCCTTCTCCCTTGGGACCAGCTGCTTCCCCAGAGCCAGGCGGAAGGGATCCAAGCAAAACCTCCACATGGCTGGAACAAAGTGTCAGTCTTTGACCTGCGCTGACCCCTGATTTATTCCCCCCTAATTGGCAGCCGTGTTGTGCGTTTCGCCGAAATGTGATTCCTGATCTTCAGGCACAGACCCCTGCTGTTAGATCATCCCAGGCTCTTTCACCTCCGAGCCCTCCCGGGGTCCTTCCTCAGCTCCCGGTGCCCGGGTGGTCTGGGAAGAACCGGCCCCAGAGACTAAGGGCTAATTGTTATATTCACTCCCACCTGAGGGGAAGCTTGACACTAGCTCCTGGCTGCTTTTGCTAAGTGGCAGAGGGGGGAAAAAGGCACAAAAAGATGAGGAAAGAGGAACTGAAGGGATTAAAGTGGTAAATCTGCAATTCTCCCCTGCTCCCCAGTGCCTCCGGGGCTGCGTTAGGAAAAAACCAAACTGCTTTTTTTCCCTTCCTCTTGGGAAACGCCTGCTGTGTCCTAGCTGTGTGAGCCGCGTCCCCTGTGACCCTCCAGGCCGGGCCCAGGACGACTTCCTCATGTCAGCCTGCAACCCACTGACCCACCTTCCAAGGAAAGAGAAAGGACCCGGCCTTGGGTGTGTCTGGGGCGTGTATACGTGCATGGGCGTAAAGTAGGGGTG
Organism: Terrapene triunguis; assembly: GCF_002925995.2. Lineage (NCBI taxonomy): Eukaryota > Metazoa > Chordata > Testudines > Emydidae > Terrapene > Terrapene triunguis. The sequence continues at coordinate 5,702,399 of NW_020664545.1, forward strand.
CGTGCATGGGCACATGCTCTGCCTCGTGCATGCATATATGCACAGTACATGCATAAACAAATCCCATATCGATCAGTGATTCTCAGACTTTTGTACTGGTGACCCCTTTCACAGAGCAAGCCTCTGAGTGCGACCCCCCCCCTTATAAATTAAAACCACTTTTTTATATATTTAACACCATTATAAATGCTGGAGGCAAAGCGGGGTTTGGGGTGGAGGCTGACAGCTCGCGACCCCCTGAAGGGGCCCGACCCCCAGTTTAAGAACCCCTGATATAGATGCTCTCCCCATATACACAATAACATGTGGCCTGCATTACGCACGTACCTTGCACCTATACACACTACGCTATGTATGCAATGGAGATGTACACGCCACGCACGTAGCTTGCACAGGTACACACGACGTGCATTGCACAGACAGGGATGCAAAGGTGCAGTGTGTCTACGTGAATGGATGGAGGGGCGTGCATGCCTGCGCACTTGTGAGAATGGGGGTGGAGGTGTGCGGCTGTGTGTATACGAAAGAAGGCGGATGGCTCAGTGCAAGGCGGGGTGTGTGTTTGACCGAGGGGAGGAGGAGGAGGAGATGTGAGTAGCACAGGGTGTGCACACGTGGGAATGTGGGTGGATGAGAGTGCAAGTGGAGGGAATGCAGCTGGATGAGTGGTGTGCGTGTGTGAACAGGGCTGGGGGAGGATTTATGTCCCCTGGATGGTTAGTGGGAGTCTGTGTGTGTGGGGGTGGGAGGAGTACATGAAGAGAGGAGGAGTGTAGTTGTAATACAGACCTCGCCTGGGGTCTGGCTCTGTGCTCGGCCAGAGGTGTCTGGCTGGCTGGCAGATCTCCTAGCAGCGTCACTAATGCGAAAGGCATGTGGCCAGACAAGGCAGGGTTTACACTGGAACCACCCAGCGCAGTTTCAGGAAACTCCATCTCCAGCTTCCCGGAGCTCCTGCTCTGGCCAAGACCCTGGGGGTCGCGAGCCTCTGCGCAGACACACAGCTCCCCACGTGTGCCGCCGTCTCCTTCGCAGCCCCCCACGCTGGCACTGGCAAGCTGCACTGCCATCCCTGGTGCTACTCGGCCAGCTTTACTCAGTGTCCTTAGCACAACCTGCTCGCCTAGGGGTGTGAGGAGAGTTCACGTTGCCTTGGGCTGGGGCCCGAGGAGCTCGAAGCATTGTGCAAATGGCTAGTTCTCACAACACCCTGGGGAGTGAGGTCAGTATTTTCAGTCCCATTTTGCAACTGGGGAAACTGAGGCACAAAGGGGCCGAGAGTCACCCAAGCTAACACAGCAAGTCAGCATCAGAGCCGGGCACTCAGGTTCGGAGCTCCTGGCCTTGCTCAGACTTCGAGCCCACGCTACGCTCTTGGGAAATCCCAACTCTCCTATTAAACCCAGAGGAAGCAGCACCGAGAAAAAACAATGGGGGCCCTTTCTAGGATCCCCTTCCAATCCCCTCTCTGCGCCGCTCTTCCCCGCTCACAGCCTCTATGAATATACAAGAATCTGGCGCCCGGGTCTCATGCCTCCTCCATCTCTGCGCTGAGCCCGGTAACAGGTCTCAGCAGAGCAGGTCTGGAAGCAAACGTCTCCCTGCTCAGGACACAACCAGGTTCTCTGCTGCACAGCATGCAGGTATGGGAGGCCAGGGAGGGACTGCTCCGTTCTGGGGGGTGGATCTCCATTCTCTGTGTCCTTTCTCCAGGGCAGCGGTTCCCTGGGAGGATGTCTCCTTCCCCACATTCCAGAGCTGGAATGCCCTCATTAGCACCATCCCCTCTAATGCTTGAGCGAAAGGAGTAACTCCATTAACTGGCAGCTCCCACAGGCTCTTCTGTGGATTTGCCACTCGAGGAGGACAAAGACCCCCCCACACACTCCTACCATGAGCTACAGAAGCATCCCCCTTAGTGGCGCCAGCCCTGGGAGGAGAGAGCGTGAAATCCACTCAGTGACACTGACAAACCTCTTTTCTTTGGGGCAGGTGGGGTTTTCAGCACAGCATCCGATTTGTTGTTCTTTGTATTACAGGAGCAGCTAGGGATCAGAGCCCCGTTGCACCAGGCTGGGTTGGGGTATACACCCCACACTGGCACTGAGAGGTTCAGGGCCGCCCGGGGGGGGGGGCAAGTGGGGCAATTTGCCCCAGGCCCCACAAGAATATAGTATTCTATAATACTGCAACTTTTTTTTTTATGGAAGGGGCCCCCGAAATTGCTTTGCCCCAGGCCCCCTAATCCTCTGGGCAGCCCTGGAGAGGGTTAATGGGAGCTCCGGCACTCAATCAGCTACCTGTTGGCACCTGGAGGGGGTCAATTAAGCAAGGCCACCGGGAAAGGAATCAGGCGACCCTCAGTTGGGGGGAGACCCACGAGAGAGGAAGCGCGGCGCAGTGGAGGAGGCTGGGAAGGGCAGAAGGGGCTTCAGAGCGTAGCTGTGGTTTGGGGATTTGTTGGTGAGCGCTGGGGAAGGATGCTGGGGTGTACGGCCCTGAAGGAAGGGTGAGGGCTGAAACCTTGGAGCGCCTGAGAGAAATACAGCTGCCTGGCAGGCCCAGGAAGGGGGTGTGGGGAAAGGCCTGCTGCCAGCCCAGGGTAGGAAGAAGCCTGTGGGAGGCAGCAGGGGATGAGTCTGAATAGACAGACCCAGGCTGCTCACTACAGGCTCCCTGGGCTGGCACCCGGAGGAGAGAAAGGGCCTGGGTTCCTCTACCAGCCACCAGGGAAGGTGGTGGGGGAAAAACCTGCAGAGACAGACAAGGGGATCAGGACTTCTGACTACCCTGGGACAAGGGCGTGTACGGACCACGGGGCCCAGAGTCGTGGGCTGCAAACCTCTCAGAACAACATTGGACAGTTGCTGTGTTGGACTTGCTCTTACCCCGGAAGGGGTGGAAACAAAATAGGACCTGGCCAAAGAGCAGCCCCCTGAGCATGGGAACAAAGCCTGCTGGGCCGCGCCCAGCCCCTAGGAGGCGCACCTGCAGCGAGTCCACCCCTCTACTCGGGCACTGGTCAACTGGTCCTGCCCCCAAGATTTGCCGTCGAAACACGGGGGAGGTGCAAGGGGCGGGTGCAGACTGCAGTGACCCTGCAGGGGGCGCCGCATGATGCACGGATGGCGCCACGCATGCAGCGGCTTCAAAGACACCAAGTGAGAGCCCAGGGTTGAGCCAGGTGCATTTTCCCAGCTGCCGCCTGACCGGCTGTCATACAGCCGGAGTTCCCAGCCAAACTTGCCCCCAACGTCCCTCGTAAATCTGGCCAGGGCAGGCTGGCGCCTGTGCGTGATCACAAGGCAGGAAGTCTTTCATTAACGAGGCCAGCTCCGAGGAAGCCTGGCAGCCTCTGAGGATCAAAGGTCACCTGGCTCTTTATTGTTTCCGATTGCGCTTCACGGATGGGGAAGCTGGCTGGGAATTGGAAGGCACCCGGCATCCTGCACCCCTTGCAGAGGCTGGGGGGCGGGGGAGGGAGTCTAGATACCCACTCAATGCTCCCCCAGCTGAGTCCATTGGTGTGTTTGCAATCAACCTCCCCTTGCCCTGATGGACCGGCACCGGCAAGCCAGAATTCTTCCCCCATCGCCCCAGGCCCCCCATGGGGGGAAGGCGGAGGATGTGCTCTTACTCTCCAGAGAGAGGGGAAGAGCTCCCAGGGGCAACTGAGCAGATGGAGCCCAGATGAGGACGGGAGAAGCATCAGGAGCTGCCCTCGGTCAGGGTAAAGGAGGTGGGTGGGAAACTGGCAGGAACTTTGAGCAAGGGAGAAGGCTCCAGACACCGTAAGAGACAGACAGACAGACGGATGGATGGACGGACAGATAAGAATTTAGGTCGAATTATTTCACATGAAAGGGCCGTTCAACATGGTCCCAGTTGGGGGGGCTGCAGCAGGTGTTACAAAGGAGTTGGAGAGACAGGTAGGCTCATTTCTGGGGCCGGAGAGAAGCTGCTACCGATCTATATGCCAAGGGGGTTCTGGGCACATCCTCTGGCCCTGGCCATCAGGGCAGAACGTTTCCCGCAGCACCTCCTGCTGGCTAGACAGAGATTAGTCTCTCTCTCTGAAAGCAGCCAGCGGGCTCCTTACTTTGCTTTGTGCCACAGTGGCCTGCTGTAGCCGCAGGCGAACGGACCCGTCGCCACAAACTAGCAGCCTCGTTCGCGGCGGGGGCGGGCTTTGCTGTGGTGGGCAGCTCCCGGGGCAGTGGGAGCACCTAGGGGAGTCAGATGTCCCGATTTTATAGGGACAGTCCCGATTTTGGGTCTTTTTCTTATATAGGCTCCTATTACCCCCCACCCCCATCCTGATTTTTCACACTTGCTGTCTGGTCACCCTAGGAGCACCGCAGGAGGATCAGCAGCTGAGTCTGGGTTAACTCAGCCCAGGGGTGAGCGGTCACACTGCTGCAAAGCCGCGGCGCTCCTGGGGCCTATCCCATTTCACTTTGTGCTGCAGGCAGCCCAGCTGCTCTCTGATTCCCCCCCCCCCCCCCCCCAATGACTTGTGGGAGGATTTGACTGTCTTTCCAGGCACCCAGGGGGGATTGTGGGAAGGCATTGGAGGACAGGCAGCATTCAAGTGGTGCTAGCCCACATCCTCCCCGCCAAGAGGGCGGGTTACCAGCGGGAGTGAACCCAGCCCTCAGGACAGGATGGGCCAGGGAGCCCAGGTTTAAAGCACCACAGCACGAGAGTTTTGTGTGTGGAGGTGGAGCCAGGATGGGGCAGCACCCGAGTAAGACCCCAGACTCTCTTTTGTGAAAACATCCCCCTTAGATTTTCACTCTCAGCTGGACACCACTTCATCTCTTAGCACGAGCAAAACTGGTCTCCATTAAGCAACATTTTCTGTCCCTGTTTTGCATATAGCGCAACGTCCCCGGTCTCTAGTTTTGGCTCATCAAGGCCGTTAAAGGGACACAGTCAGGATGAAAATGGCGTTTTACGAAGACCAGAGTTTGCAAAGCCGCTGATCAATGGGAGCACAGAAACTGCCAGACCAGATCAGACTAACAGCCCTTCACCCCGTCTCCAACAGGCCCCAGCACCCGCTACTTCAGAGGAAGGTGCATGAAGCCCTGCAGCAGGCACTTACGGGAAAATTTCTCTTCAGCCCCTCGGTTATTGGTTGGCTTCTGCCTAAAATGGGAAGGGTCAGATCTTTTCCCAGGGGGGAGGGAAATTTACCCCCTCCTTTGTGGCATTTGCCACCCACTCATCGCAGCGTTGCACAAGTGCCCAGGAGCCAGGACCTGGCGCTGGCTAGAAAGAAGTGAAACCGACCGGTCGTCTTTTGCAAGGTCTGAGCAAAGCCGCCCGCAAACAGCCTGGGAGGTGAGAAGCTAATTAGGTGGCAGAAACTCCAGTCAGGTTGAACGATCCTGTGCGGTTGTTGCTATTAATAACAAAGGACATTTGCTTCTCTACAAATAACACAAGCTGGTCTGCTCTCAGTCGCGGCTGGCTCTGTCCTGGGAATTCAAACCCGACAGCGGCGCTGTTCCCTTGCCCAATAAAATCGCCACCCCAATCAAGGCTAGATCCCACCTTGGCCAGCCTCAGGCTTAGCAGAGCGGGTTGCACAGGAGGAACTGATCCCTTCAGGAGGCTCCAGGACAGCATACGCTGCTGCAGGCAGCATCCGCATATAGTTCCCCCCCACACACACACACATCACCCCAGGCCATGCTGCTAGCCAGGACCGATACGGAGTCACTGCTCTGCCCTCATTGCTTCTTTCCAAGCCTTCGGCTCCTGCTAGGGGAGCTTGGCAGGAGTGAAAGGTGACGCAATCCTCCCAATTGGGCCCTTGGTGTTTGCAACCATCAGCTTTAGAGAAAGGACCTGGCTCTGCCACTGAGCCCCTGCGTGGAGTCAGTCCCGTCGCTCTGTGCCTCGGTTTCCCCATCTGTACAATGGAGATCATCCTTTGTCGGTCTTGTTTATTACGATTGTAAACTCTTTGGGGGCAGGGTCTCTCGGTCTGTTCAGTTCCCAGCACAATGGGATCCAGACTGTCATACCAATAATAAACTCGACCAAACTCACAGGGAAGGGTAACCCTGGCCGATCTGGGCCATGTTAGTCATCACATAGCCATGCTGGGCTAGACTCCACCCTCGTTAGGGTCAGTGGAACTGCCTGGGTGCAAACGAGGACGGGATCTGACTCCTGCAGGAGCCAATCCCTCGGATTGCGCCCAGATCTCAGGCGGCTTTCCTGACTCCCGCGCTTTTGTCTTCGAGATACCGTCAGCCTCCCATCCCTGTCTCCGTGGCTGCACTTGGGTGCCAAGTCCCGCCAGGAGCTGCAGCGCTGTTATCAAGGAGATGGGAGAGGGGTGGGGACTGGCAGAGCAGGGAGAGAGTGGAACTGAATCAGGACTTTGCTTCCACAGTGAAAATATTTACGGCCAAACCCTGATGAACTGAGACTCTACAAGCTACGGGGGCCACTGGCCGCCTCTTCCCGCCTCCTGCCGGTAGGGTGACCAGATGTCCCGATTTTATAGGGACAGTCCTGATTTTTGGGTCTTTTTCTTATATAGGCTCCTATTACCCCCCACCCCCTGTCCCGATTTTTCACACTTGCTGTCTGGTCACCCTACCTGCCGGCGGCCTGGGGAACTCCTGATTAGAGGCCGGTGGAGGAGGCAAAGCAGCAGCCTCATGCCCCAGGGAAAGGCCTAATCCTGTGGTGTTGTTACTGTATCCTAGCATCATGGCAAATCTTGGGTGCTCCTCCCCATACCGCCTCTCTGTGGGATGCAGGTGACGCTGCTGTAGGGAGGCAGGGATAGCTCAGTGGTTTGAGCATTAGCCTGCTAAACCCAGGATTGTAAATTCAATCCTTGATGGGGCCTCTTAGGGATCTGGGGCAAAATCAGTACTTGGTCCTGCTAGTGAAGGCAGGGGGCTGGACTCGATGACCTTCAAGGTCCCTTCCAGTTCTAGGAGATAGGATATCTCCATAAATTTATTTATTTAAAGCAGCCGGCTGATGTTATGCTCCTGATCCCCTTGCTGTGATTTTCCCTGACCCTTCCTTAATGCACTCGAGATGTCATATCATAATGCTGTCCGACGAGGTCAGGCTGCGCGCTATTTGGGGCAGTGGCCTCACCTTCGTATTTGACTCTTAAGTATCTCGGGCCCTATGCAAAGGTATCATAACAACATTATCTGGCCTCCTGTAGCAAACACAGGCCCCCATGCATCTGCCCAGGCCTCCTGGCGTTAATTAGGATGCAGTTCTGGGCACTGACGCAAAGGCAGAGGCGCAAAGTACCTTGCTGCATTTCAGGGCCAGTCTGTTGCGCAGAGAGAGAGCTGGGCAGAATTCCAGGCGTCTGGGAAGTGGGCTTGGAACGGGCCAGGATTAATGTAGCGGAGGGGTGTTAAGACTAGAGGATGCCTCAGTCTGCAAAAAGTCAGACCTGGATTCTGAGCCTCCCCCTCCAGCAGAAATTTGGTTCAAGCCCAACTCATCTTAAGAGCAATTCTCCTAAGTATTAACACTACAAGAGCATCTCTAAGGCCACGATCAGCCCCCAGTGATAACATACAGAGAGTAAAAGAGCCCAAGAATTTACAATAGAGTAGGCAAAGGGCAGGGGAAAGGGATTATTAGCCCCATTTTACAGATGGGGAACTGAGGGCCAGAAAGATTAAAGCCCAGGTCCTCAAAGGTATATAGCCCGGGTCCCATTCAAACCAATGGGAGTTAGGTGCCTAAATATCAATGAGGATCTGGGCTTTAAAGTGCCTCACCCAAGGCTGCACAAGGGGTCAATGTCAGAGCTGGCAAGTGACCCCAGATCCCTTGAGTCCCAGGTCACAAGCCCATCCCGACCCTCATTAGCAGCAGGCAAGTGACCCTATGATCTAATGAAATACTCGCTCATCGCTGCATGGAGCTGGACAGGTGACTCAATCACAGGGCAAAGAATTGCTGCAGGTGCCGAGTGCAACTAAAAAGAGAATTATTAGCAATCAGACAAGAAGCTGATGTCCCGACGGCCTGGTGAGGCCGTGTGTCGACTGCAGGGGCTGTGCCTCAGGGCTGGGATGCAGGGGGAATTGGAGATTTCTGGTGGCCTTGCAGGAGATCTTCTCATGCATGCATAAGGCAAGATTTTCAAAAGTGACTCAGTGAATTTGGGGGCTCAACTTGAAGCTACTTTAAAACCCTGATTTTTAGAGAGCAGGTGCTCAGGTCCCTTCTGAAAATCAGGCTTTCTTTCAAGCTGTTGCTAATCCCTTTTGAAAGTCCGGGCCTTACTTGAGTTTCCGTTAGAGATGGGCCTGAATCCGAACTGGAATACAAACCTAGATCCGGCCCCACGTTTCATGGCTGCACCTAGCGCCAAACTCCCCCAACTCTGCTTCAAATGGAGCTTCCCAACTTTGAAAACCCCTGCTCTCTCCGTGACGCCTGGTCCGTCCTTCCTGTCCTTGGGTAAGTCGCTTCCCCGCTCCGGGCCTCAGTTTCTCCATCTGTAAAATGGGGCTAACAGCACCTACCCACCTTCATGGAGCACTTTGAGATCGACTGATGGGAAGTGCTCAGTGCGTGATGGTTATGTCCATGCCAGACTAAGTAATTCCAGAAAAATTCCTCTGAAAAAACACCTACTGCAGCGTATCCAGCACACCACCTCTCTACCCTGGCACCCATATACACGGATGCTCCCCGGGCCTACGTACATCTCTGAGAGTTAACATGCTTGTAATGACCCAGCTGGGTGACACTCTTACTGTTATTTTCCTTTGTGATGGGAGTGGGAACCTGGGGGAACCCAGGCTCCAAACAGCCAGGCAAAAAGACCAGGTCCACCAGCAGGGTAGGAAGGATCAGGACCCGGGGATAGGACCATTGATAACAGAGCTTTCCACCTTCAAAGCCCTTTACACACATTAACTAAGCCCACCACCCCCCCCACCAAATCTTGTCTCCCATGTCACAGACAGGGAAACTGAGGCACAAAGAGGCAAAGTGATGCACCCAGGGTTGCAGCCAGAGGCAGAACAGGGGTTAGGAAGGAGCTGTTCCTGGCTTCCAGCCCAGTGCTCAAACCACTCGCCCCTGCTACCTGGTGCACAGGCCTCTAATGTCCCCGGGGGACCCTCCCACCCCGGTGCCCTCCATACTCACTGTTCGGACTTTCCTTCCACCGTGTGCCTTGCACCTTGCCACTGCTGTCGATGCACAGGAAGAAGTGGGTGGAGGCGTACAGCCTCCTCCAGCGCACGTCGCCCTCCAGATGGTTATAGCTCCGGGGGTGCCTGCTGGTGGCCCCCAAGTGGTTGCTCCCCGGCAGGGCAGCTGGGTCCCCGTGGGCCGATCCGGCGAGCAGCGAGAGGGCCAGGCAGAGCCAGAGAGAGCAGGGGCCGGCCGCCCCCCGCCGCCCCATGGCGGTCCTGGGGGCAGGAGGTCCAGGCGGCAGGCGGGACGGGTGTGACCATGTGCTACGACTGGTTCCAGCACATGCCCGGGCTCAGGGTGGTGGGAGGCGCGGGGCGCTCTCCAGAGCGCGTCACCAGCCCGGGCGAGAGCTCCCGGGGGGCATCCCTGGTGCCAGCTTCCCCGCAGGGCTCCTAGGGCAGGGGGACGACCCCCAGGAAGGGGTCAGCGGGCAGCAGCCTCTGGGGGAGCCAGGCCAGAGCAGGCAGCAGCCGGGCTACACCTGGGGCTTGGCAGGAGCGGCGGGTGCCCCCTGCCCGGCCGCTGCTGGAGGCAGGGTCAGAGCAGGTGGCTGCGGCTCGGTCTCAGGCGCTGGAGGAGGAAGTGGGGGGGCGCGGACGCCACGCGGGGCCGGCCGGACCCGGGGACTCCGGCCATTGACAGGCAAAGCCGCCGCTTCTCCCGCGGGGGGGGCCCTGCCCGGCGAAGTCCCAGCCAATGGCAGCGGGCGGAGGGCGGGGCGGCTCCTCTCATTCATAAATCTGCGCGGCTGCGAGGTCTTTAAACCTCTGGGTGCGCGTGTTTGTGAGTACCTGTGTGTGCGTGTGTTTGTGTGCATACGTGTGTGTGCGTGTTTGTGTGGGTGTGTGCATGTGGGTGTATGTATGTGTCTGCATGCATGGGTGCATATCTGTGTTTGTGTGTGCGTACATGTGTACATCTGTGTGTGCATGTTTGTGTGGGTGTGTGCATGCGGGTGTGGGTGTTTGTGTGCATGTGTGTGTGCATGTTTGCATTTGTGTGTGTTTGTGTGCATATCTGTGTTTGTGTGTGCGTACGTGTGTACATATGTGTGTATGTGTGCGCATGCGTGTGTGTGTGCGTGCGTGTGTGTTTGGGATCATGTGTGCGTGTGCATGTGTGTGTCTGTTGCCTTGCCCTTGGTGTGGTCACTTGCACACGTCCTACCTTGTGTCGGCCCAGCTCATTGCACGCCACCAGGGCTCCTTCCATCCTCTGTTGCCGCCCACAAACTCCCTGTGTGCCCCCCTCACCTCCCCTTCAATGTCAGGGACTCCCTGCAACTGCCCCACCAATCGCCACCTGGTCATTTTACAGCCACTTGGCACTAGTGTGAATGGCTGTGCAAGGGGCAGTGACATGGAAACTCAAGTGTGTGTGTGTGAGAGAGAGATGGTGTGCGCCACAACCTTCTCCGTTCTAACCTTAGCTCCCCCACTGACCCTGGGCAAGTCCTGGCACCGTGCCTCAGTTTCCCTCTCTGTAAAAGATGGGCGATTCCTCACCCCAGGGATAGACGTGTGCGTGTGTAGCTGTGTCCTGAAGTCAGTGTGTCGTGTTTACCCGTAACACACACCTGAGCCTTCTGCCTTTTTCACACCAACCGCAGCTCTTCTTCGGCTTCTCGTGCCAGTACATTGTGAAATGGAGATTTGTCTGTGTGCCCGACAGGTGGTGTGAAAATCAGTGTGTATGTTTACACATGTGAGGGAGACACGGAAGCCGGGGGTGAGGGGAGGGAGAGCCTGAGAAGAGAACTCACAGAAACACGACACACGAAACTGAGTTTCTTTTCAGAGGCAGGATCTGGGTCACCCTCCCTGTGCACAAGCCAGCTACACAATTCCAAGTCCCTCCCTCGGGATCCTGAGGCTGCTGACGGTGCTTGAACAGTGGGTGCAGCTGAGCTCTTGAAAATCCGGGCCTGTGCTTTTTGGGGGGAACGTCTGGCCCACGCTTTGTAGCTTGAGCTCCCTATTTTTAGCGACCCCTAGCTGTAGATTGGGCGAGAGCTTCAGTGCCAATAAATGCACCTGCCCCTTGCTCTTTCCTGGTCTGGCTTTTGGTCACGCCTCTAAAGCAGTAAACTGTTTGCTGGAGAACTTTCCCCTTTCTCCCACTTTCTGCCATGAGGTTCCTGAAGCGCCATTAGCCAGATCCTCGAGAGGGTAACTGGCTGGAAGCCAGAGCTCCGGCAAAGGTTCCAGAGGCATTCGAATATGCATTAAAGAAGGGAAGCCAGTCCCCCCTCCCAGCCCCACCCCAGACTCACTGCTCCCTCCTTGTTCATGGAATAGGCTGTGAGATGTGACTACGTCACGTAGATACCTAATTACGTACCTATCCCCTCTAACCATTGATCCTGACTCCTCCGCATTTGGAGGAGGCACTAGAGAGGAAGAGTTGTCCAGCGCTAGCCTGGGACCTCGGAGACCCGAGTTCAATTCTTCACCGACTCCCTTGGGCAAGTCACTTAGTCGCCCTGTGCCTCGGTTTCCCCATCTGTTCAATGGGGATGATAGCACTGCCCTTCTTCCCGGGGGAGCTGTGAGGACAGATACATTAAAGACTGTGAGGTACTAAGGTGACAGGGGTTATATAAATACCCTGGACAGACAGCTCTGGACAGGGGGGAAGTTGGAAACAGGCCAGACTGCTTTGGAGAATCCAGCTCAGCATCTGCACATCGGGTGCTGGTCTGACTCTCTGCACCTTCCGATGAACAGGCCCAACGTCTGAATCCTGGGATGCCCCTCGGCCTGGTGGGCTCTGCGGTGACACAGAGTGTTTTGGGGGCCATGCTGAGTCTGTTGGTCCCCAGCAGCAGGAGATGAGCTTCCGGAAGGCAGCGACTGTCCTATGTTGACAAACATTCTTCTCCCTAATTAGCAGCAGGGAGGGAAGTGAGCACAAATATGCCTGGGCTGACCTGACCAGTTTTTTTATAGTCTAATAGCAGCCCGTGAGTCACCGCTTGTCACCAGGCGTATTTCTGCACCGAGACAGAATGACGAGGTACTGGAGCAGGCCCTGGAATACCTGTACTGCTGGCAGAGTGCAGCCTTGGGTATCGATGTGCTAGTCACACACACACACACACACACACACACACACACACTGCCGGGGATGTGACTTTGGCAACACAAACACACATATACATGTGACTTGCATACATACATATGTGTATACACACATGCATATTCGCATGGTACCGCTGATCATGTGACTCATGCATACACACGTAGATACTCGTGCACAAACACACACATGACTGCGGGCCATGTGATTTGTAGGCATCATTGATGTGTGCACGCACTACTGCTGATCATGTGACTCGTGCACCCATCCACACAAGTACAGCACGTGTACACACAACCACCAGTCGTGTGACTTGTGCGTGCACACGCGAGTGCTTTCATGGTAATTATTATCAGCTGCTGCCTCCATGAAACAACCCCTGTCCAAAAGTCAATGTGGCAAACCCTGGAATTCAAGCGGGGTCTTGATGCACCAAACCCAGCAGCGAGTGCTGGGGGATACAGGAAGGCTACAGCCTTGTCCCTCCCAGCTGCAGCTGGCTTTAAACAGGCTTTCTCCCGAGCCAACCGTGGGCCAGCCAGTGGAGCGACTGCAAAGCCAGCACTGGCCCTGGCAGCCTTTGGACCCTTTCTGATCCTGGGCACTATTATGAGATATTGGCCCAAGCGGTGGAAGCTGGTTTCAGCTTCACGCCAGGCAATATGTCACCTCCGCTGATCAGCAGTGACCTTGACCTTGACTCAGGCCCTGGTTCCCACTGAGTCTGCGCAGCTGGATTGTGGCTTTTGGTGCATCTGGCTTTGCTTTGTCTTTTAAAACACCCGGCTCCCTGCAGTGCCCATTGCAGCCAATGGGCATCTTTTCTCTGGCTTGGGATCCGACCCACAGCCCCAGGGGACTGAAGGCCTCTGTGCGGCAGCCCCAGTGCTGCCCTCTGTTGATGGGCCTTGCCCTGACATGCCGGGGAGGGGAAAGAGCATCTACAAAGCCCATGCAAGGCCTGATTGCTCAGCTGAGGCTGCTAGCTGGGTGCCGGCTGAGGTGGGGTTCATTGGCGGTCCGGGCAGCTGTTCCCTAGTCTCTGCTAGTGGGATGGGAGCAGCCTTGGTCACTACCAACTAGGGCTTGATTGGAAGGGGTGACCCACCCCATCACCTTCCCGGCCCTCTAGAGGGTCACTTTCCTCTCTCACTCTCTACCCCCACTACGGTCGCTGTCCGCCTGCCCCCTTCTGTCCGACCGTGGCGTTCAGAGGAGCAGGAACCCTCGTGGTGGTGAAACGCCGGAGGGGCCCATGCGATGCCCCTGGGTGCAGCAGATGGGTCGAGCAGTGACACCCTGGAACGCAAAACGGTGACAAGGCCAGAAACAGACCAAGAACCAACCATGCGGCCCTGGGAATGGACCTCCGGGGCTCCCCCACGTCCCCAGTGCTGTGGGATCCCGCCAGGGCTCCCTGCCCTCTTGAGTCCCTACAACAGGTGTGATTCTCACCCTGGCTCACCGGCTGACCTCCAAAACAGCAGCTGCTCCTTAGCTCCCGGAATAGGCCTCTTGGCAGCAAACCAGCGTGCCCAGGCGAAGTGGGCAGGAAGGGAGTGGGAGCAACCTATCGATCCAGCCTGGGGAACGGGCTTCTTGGAGCCTGGGGGCAAGAGAGGAGGGGAAGAAAGATCGACAGATGGGACTAAACTAAGACCCCCAGATCTGGCCACCCCGGATCTTTGGGGCTCAGATCCTAAGGCGAGTGGGGATGGACAGCTAGCCAGACAGGATCAGGAGCCAAGCGATGCAGCCTGAGTCCATCTCTAAGTCAGACAGACCAACTGATCGCTTTGCGTCTGTTGTGTTATCGCTGGAGATTAAAGGGTCCAAGGTTTGATTTCTCGTTGGGGCAATAACTCTCCTGTAAACTCTCCCTGCAGAGGAGCGTTCATCTCCCTCCCTCCCTCCCGAGTCGGGTGACCAGGTACCAAGGGTGAAAAATTGGGACATTTTGTTCTTTTCTGGGGTGGGGGTATAGTTGCCTATATAAAACAAAGTCCCTAATATTAGGACAGTCCCTATAATATGGGGATGTCGGGTCACCCTACTCCCGAGGGACCCGGTACGGCTTGTAGAAATGCAGGCGGGTGCCACGCTGGGGGCTGGGAGGGAGAGGGCAGGCTCCGGAGGATGCAGAAGGTCCTGGGACCTGACATCTCTAGTGATTTCCCCAGGGCCGGGGTTTGATGGTTCCCTTCCTGGGCTAATGAAGGCGCTGTGTCACCGAATGAGAGCGGCTCACTCGTTGCCCGCTGGGCAGCAGCTGCAGACGTGGTGTCTATTGCTGGCCTCGAGGAAGAGGCTCAGCCGGGCTGGGTGACTCAGAGCTCTCCCGGCAGCTCTGGAAATGGAGATCGATTTCCTCCCACCCCCAAATTATCTTTGTGCCAGCCAGGGGTTCCTGGCAGCTCTGCTCACCTGCCTGCAATCAGCGTCACCTGCTGCTTTCGGACTGCGCCACCCACTGGCCCCCAGGCTCACCTGCCCACATGAGCATCCTGGGGGTGGGATCAGCCCTGGGGCCCCACCCCCTGCAGTGTCACTCAGCGCTGGTGTCAGCCATCTGCAGTGGGAGCTGCCTGCAACTGGTGACGCCCATATACCCCTCACTGCCCCTGCCTGCTGCTGAACTGCCCCCCAGCCCCACGTCACCCCCACTGCAAACCGCCTCCCCCTGCACTCCTCGTAATCAGCATCCCAGAACTGGCAGCTCAGGACCCCCCTGCTATGAGCCACCACCGGGACTCGGAGGGGGCCCATCGCTGGCCACAGCTCAGGGGACGTCCCCCGAACCCGAAGCCCCGTCGGGTTGGGTTTCCAGACCCGGCAGTTTAACAAGAATTCCCACCCCGTAAATCTCTCTGCAGCTGTGTCCCCCGCCGCACGTAGCGCCTCCCCGCACTGCGCGTGGTTATATAATGGTTATAAAGGCTAATCTGATCTCTGTGCAGTGCCCAGGCCTTTGCCATCCCAGCAGCAGCCCCACGCCGGGAGCTCGTGTGATGCTCCGCCCAGTTCCACCAGCTCAAGGTCAGTGGTTCAAATCCCCTGCAGCCCGGGGTGACCAAACCGTGGCTGCAGGGCAGCGGTTTGGTCGTAGGGTGAGCGTCCACCTCCCAAAAAAGGCAGGCTGCCTGTTAAGGGTGGGGACGACTGTGAGCTGAGTCCCTGCTGCCTTTCACATCACCGACAGCACTCCGGCACTTGGCCTCACGCCCCGAATGACCATCCTTGGAGAAAATGGGGTCTTAGTGATGTCAACTAGACGCATTTTCCCCTCTGGCTCCCGTGTAACTGGCTTCCACAGAGTCACTCCAGATTTGCACGGGTGTAAATGCTCTGGGAGAGCTGGCCACACCCGCAACTGCTGTTACTCCCAGCGTGGGTGTGTTCACAGCCTCACCCTGCTGGGTGTTATTCCATAGGTGCCTATGCAGATGGGGAAGCCCACTGCTGATTACTGTGTCTTGCCAATTAGCTGGGAGGCAAACAAACCCTAATGAAAGTGGGCCCATGGCCCCCACGATGCACTGTAGCCATCTGGCTGGTGGGTGACGCTCGTTCTAGTTCTGCCAACAGCAGCCTGCTAGAAAGGGGTCCTTGGTAGATTTAAGTCTTTTGCTAAAGTGTTCCCCTCTGCTGTTCGGGAGGAGGGGCGACATCTCTGTGTGTGAGAAATCGAGGGTTCAAAATTCGGGGGTTACTACGGTCAGAGCAGTGGGCTGGGAGTCAGGACTCCTGGGTTCTACTCTGAGGTCTTGAAGGGGAGAGGGGTCTAGTGGTTAGAGCAGGGCGGAGGCTGTGAGTTGGGATTCCTGGTTTTTATTCCTAGCTCTGGGAGGGGAGAGTGACCATGAATGAACCCCTTCCACCTTGGGATAGTAACTCACATCCTTGTTCTTTAGGGCTTAATCTGGTCTGTAACTACAAGACCCCAGGATGGGCCCTAAGGTGGGGGGCAGGTTATCTCACATCTGCTTCCTGCAGCATTTCTTGCACCTTCCTCTACTGCACCCGGTACTGGCCCCCACCCCGTGGCAGGCAGGAGGGTGGACTAGAAGGACCTCGGGTCTGATCCAGTCTGGCAAAGCTGATAGTAGGACATGGGAGCTTTGTGTTACCATTAACTCTTCCCACGCTCCTGCAGGGTAGCTGCTTGCATGCCCCTCTCTCAGCTCCCCGGGGCAGTCACTGGAGCAGACAGCGGCTCTTGTGTCACTGGAGGTGATGCTGACTCAGATGCGGAGTCATCTTAATGAGCAAGAGTCCTCGCCCCAAGCAGGTGGCGTGCGGCGTTCCTGTTCCTCTGTCTGCACCGCGGTGGCATTTTCTAGGCTTGCCTTGGCAGGAGTTTATTTGCAGGGAGGATTCTGGTGTCCCCCAGGTGGATTGTTCCCATAGAAATAGCCGGCTCAGAGGAGAGGCCTGTGGGAACCAAGCAGAGAGTGCGGGTGACTGGTCAGAACAGGGGAGCTGGGCAACAGGATTCCTCCTGGGTCCTCTTACTGGCTGTGGGAGAGAAGCGTGGTCTAATGGTTAGAGCACTGAGGCTGGGAGTTCAGACTCCTGGGTTCTGTCATTGGATCGGGGGGGCGGGCGTGCTGTCTAATGGTTAGAGCAGTGGGGCTGGGAGTCAGGATTCCTGGAATCTATTCCCAGCTCTGCCACTGTCTCACTAAGCCAGCTTGGGCAGGTCATTTCCCCGTGCCTCAGTTTCCCCATCTGTAAAATGTCTGATAGCCCTGACCTCCGTCACCAGGAGTTATGATAATGTGGTATTTGGCTCTCAGAGCTGAGTCAGCTCTATAATCCCTCATTTTTCAGACAGGGAAACTGAGGCCCAAAGAGTGGAAGCAGCTCGCTCAGGGCCAGACAGCAAGTTAGCAGCAGAACCCAAAACAAACCTCAGCGCACTCGACTTTCAGCCCAGTGTGCTATGGACTACACGACGCTGCCTCTTCTAGGGTTTGCTTTGAGATCCTCCGGGCCAAAGCCCATTAAACCCAATGGGAGTCTGTGACCCTGGGCAGAGGGAGAGGGGGTGTGCGCCCTCTGCTGGAACAGGTGCAAACTGCCAGCTCTAGATTTAATGCACTGCATCCTGGGAGTTGGAGTCTCCAGCGCCGGAGACAGCCCCGCCTGGGCTTGCCGCGGCGCGGTGCACGCCGGGAGATGTAGTTCCGCGGTGCCCGGGGGGGGGGGGGGGCGGGGAACTACAGCCCCCGGGAGGCGGTGCGGCCGGCGCGTGCGCGGTGGAGCCGGCGGCGCTGAGCGGAGGGAGGGATGGCGGCCTAGCGTGGCCGGGGGCATGTGGCGGGTGCTGAGGCTGCGGGCGGCGCTGCTGGGCCGGGGGCCGGCCTGGCTGTGGGGCCCAGGTAACGGCGGGTCCAGACAGAGCGGGGGGGGGCTGAGCCCCGCGCCCCTCCCCCCCACGGGCACAGAGTCGGGGGGGGCTGAGCCCCCGCGCCCCTCCCCCCCACGGGCACGGAGTTGGGGGGCGCCGAGCCCCCCGGTCCCCTCCCTCCGACGGGCACGGAGTCGGGGGGGGCTGAGCCCCCGCGCCCCTCCCCGCCACGGGCACGGAGTTGGGGGGGGGGCGAGTCCCCCGGCCCCCTCCCTCCCAGCAGCGTGGTGAAGGTTTGTTCCCAAATCCCAGGCATAGAGCCAACGGGGGCCACGGAGTCCCTGACCCTTTCCCTGTTGCCCCTGCACAGCAGCGGGGGGGTCATCGAGCACCCCCTTCCCCTCCCCGTTGTCCCATCCCCTCTTTGATAGCCATGCTGGGGCGGTGGGGGGTGATGGGGCACGAGCTGCTCCTCGGGGGTCGGGCAGTTTTTAGTTTTCTCTGCACAGTCCCCATAATGGGGAAGGGGCTCCCCTTCCTCTGAAGTGGCAGGGCCCTTTGGGGAGGAGCCCGGGAGGCTGGTTCTCCACTCGGCGGCCCTGGCTCGTCCCTGTGCTGCTGGGGCTTCTCGATGTGCATGGACCAGCGGTGACTCCATGTGCGTGTGTTTCTGCGTTGTGCCCAGCCATGGTCGAGGGGGCGTGCAGGGAATCACCGAAATGCCGGGCGGGAAGGGACCCCCGGAGGTCATCTCGTGAGCAGAGCAGTGACTCCATCCATCTCGTCCACCCTGGGGTCAGGACCTCGCCCTCATTGTCCCTTTTTGCTGCAGGAAGATGGACCGTAGTGAGAAATTACTCCTCAGCCAGCGCAAAGGAGGAGGCCAGGAGAAGAGGCGCCTGCGGCAGGGCTGAGTTGCTGGAGTGTAAGTCGGAAACATGGGGGAGAACCAAAGGCATCTGTTCCCATAAGAGTCTCACCCCCCCCCCCCCCCCGAGCAGTCTGGGTTTCCTGGTCAGTGGGGTTTATGTGCAGACCTGTAGCTTGGGGGAAAATGCCCCTGTGGCAGTGAGAAGTATCCTTTAGCCAACTCCACCGCCTGGCTGGCCCATACATTGATGTCAGGTTTGAGGGGTTCTCAGCCTCTTCCCTGCTCTGACCCCAAGTTACAGTGGGGCAAAGGTTGGGGAGCCCTCCCACCTAGCCGTGAGGAGCGGGAGGGTGGTTGCGAATGCTTCCCATAGTGCAGTGATGCAGATAAGGCGAACCAAGGCGGGCTTGCTCTCCAACCCTCCAGGCTGCCGTGCTGGGCCGGGAATGTGTGCTTGCCTAAATCAGGGCCCAGTGATGGGTTAATCTGGCTCTGGATATGGCAACCTTCCAGCCACCCCCTGGTAAGGCAGGACCCACTGCTGGGAAACACCACTCTAGGGGGGCCAGGCCATCTGCCTTTGCCACACTGGGGCACCTTGGCCAAGTCACTTTCCTTCAGTGGGAACTGGGGATCACGCTCGCCTCCCCGAGGCTGGGGAGGGATAACTCACTCCTGTCAAAGAAGAGTGTCAAGCTGAGAATCTGGTGTGTGGGGAGCGACGAGAGGCTTGATTGGTGATGGGGGGACCTGGATGGAGACTGTCTGCAGTGACCGTGAATCACTTTAATTTCCCGTTCGCTCTCTGGCGTGTTTTCTCTGGCAGTGCTGGAGGCTCGCGTCAAGCAGCTCCAGGCTGATAACGTCTCGGAGGTGACAGTTGACCGAGTGGACGTTGCCCCACTGCGGAAGAGCAGCCTCCGGTGCCCTGCGCCGACTCCGGCAGGGAAGGAGCCTGCTGCAGAAGTCAGGGAGGGGGGCGTCTCCTCTTCCGGGGCCCCGTCCCAGCCCAGCCGCTGGTTTGAAAAGCTGAAAAAGGAGAAATGGATCAAGCATAAGAGACAGTTGAAGCTGGAGCAGAAATTCTCCGCGGCTGCCTCAGCCCCTGGTGCAGAACGAACTAGCCCGCCGTTCTTGGAGCCAGGCAAGGCTGCTGGAGCCAAAGAGAGCCAAGGCAGGGCCAAAGCCGTTCCCCCAAAGGGAGGGACAAATCCAAAGGTATCCAGCAAATCCAAGACCTTCCGTGAAAGCCCCAGGGCTGCGGTGGCTCCTGCCCAGGGCTCTCCCAAGCCGGGCTCCCCTGCCAGCCCCTGTGCTGCGCAGAGCTATGAATGCAGCAGACTGGAGGAATTGCCCAAGATGGGGGAGCTAGAGGGGCCAATGGCGTGGGAACCAAGGCTGCGGCTGAAAGACAAGGGGGGTAACAGGTATGGGAGCATCCAGCTCATCATCATGTCCTACCTGGAGAGCTGCCTCTTCCTCCGCCAGCCCGAGAGGGCCCATCAGTGCCTGCTGTTCTACCACCGCTCCCATGCCAGGAGGAAGCAGCTGGGCATCAAGATGTATAACATCCTCATGCACGGCTGGGCTAAAAAGGTACCTTATCCCAGTAACCCACGCTGGTGTGATGGGGGCGCTCACCCTCCAGTGGCCGCGCCACATACAGATGTTTGGGTTAGCAGCTGGCTTTGAGCTAATGGGTGCAAGCTGTAGTCGCATGTTTTTAGATCTGGAGGTCTGAGGTTCGATCCCTGCAGGGAGCATCTCTTTTCAGTACGCACCCTTGAGCCAGGCCCATGGGTCTGTTTTGAACGGGGGATGGCATGTTTCTGAGGGTGGAGTTTTCTGAGCCATTTGATCATATTTATTCATTGCTGAAATCCGGGGAGATTGATTTAAATCGTCAAGTGAGAAGCCTCAATTTAAATCATCGATTTTAATCAACTTTTCCGTTTGTACTTCAGTTATTTTCTAAAGAAAGGTGCATTCTCATTGGTTGATATAACCATTGAAACATGCTAATTGACAACTAAATAGAGCCTTGACACTAGATTTGGTACCTCTTTTTGCTTCCTAGGTGGGTACGCTATAATGGTAGAACGTTTACCTAATCAATTATCACGTAATATTTTCAGATTGTGTTAATTAATTGTGTGTTTTTAGTATGTTAGAAAAGTGATGCATTGCTTATTTACTAGATAATCAACTTTTTGCTCATGATCTGTGTCAAGCTGCGTTAGGATGGTAACTGAAATTTAATTAAACACACAAAACAGCATATCAAATTTATTTTCATTAAACAAAACAAGCCCTTAATACAGGACATGATTTATTGTGCCATATTTTTAAAGCTTGACCCAAAAAGTTAGATTTTTTCCCCCTACTTCTTTCTTTATATAGAAAAGCAGCCTTTCACTCAAAATTTCTGATAGAGGCTCATAGATTTAGCATATTTATTTCCTATTTAAATATTTTAAGAGATTATAATAAGTTCAGGCCTTAACCTATTTTGTATTAAATTTAGATTTAATTTTAAACAGGTTTATTTTTAAAAAGAAAACATAGGTATATCTCCATATATTAATATCTCCTAGAACTGGAAGGGACCCTGAAAGGTCATCGAGTCCAGCCTCCTGCCGTCACTAGCAGGACCAAGTACTGATTTTACCCCAGATTCCTAAGTGGCCCCCTCAAGGATTGAACTCACAACCCTGGGTTTAGCAGGCCAATGCTCAAACCACTGAGCTATCCCTCCCCCCCTAATTTTTAAACAGCAAAATCAATCCCCCCCTAATAATTTAAACAGCAAAATCAAAAAAATTCAATTTATATTGGACAAAAATAGATTTTTTTTTTGTTAGCCTTGGGAGTAATTAACTCGAGCGGGAGTTTAGCACTGATGGGAGGAAGCAGCTTGCCAGCCGTGGGGACCGGGTCCTTGGCGCTGGTATGGCATGGGGAGTGGCAGATTGTGTGCCTCCCACACACACAGCCACTCAATGTCTCTCAGCTCTGACTGGACTGGAAGGGGTGAGAGGGGAACCCGGGCGCCAATGCTCGTTCAGTCTGGCACCACTGGGGCCCAGAATGGGGCCAGTTGGGATGGTGGTTTGGGGGTTGCTGCCAGTTGTAATGCCCACTGGGAACTAGTCTGAGACCCACCACACTCGGCTCATGCAGGACCCCTTGGAGCCTTTCGATGGTGGGACCATTCAATGGCTGGGTTCAGAATGAAGCAGGTTTAATCTGGAAGAGAAATGGAGGGGCATGGAGCTTGAATTGATCTCTCTTCCTCCTCCTCCTCTCAGGGCTCCTTGAACAAGATTGGCCGGCTCTTCTTCATGCTGGAGGAAGCTGGCCTGAAGCCCAATCTCAGCTGCTACGCGGCCGCGCTGGAGTGCATGGGCCGCACTCAAGCCCCCGCCACAGTCATCCTAAGGTAACTGTCCGGGTGTGCCCGGTGTGCTATGCCGCCTCTCCCTTTTCCACTGTTTCCCCCGGGAGCTGGGAAGAGTCGGCTCTCTAACGGCTCGGGAGCTGTGTGGGATCAGCACGGGAGATCTGCCTTCTCTGTGGAAATGCAGATTTGGGGGTTGTAGCGAGCTGCGCTGTGGGTTTGGTTCCCATTGAACCAGTGGGCGTGGGCGGGCTGGGGCAGAGCTTCCCTGCCGGGCAGGCTGGGGCACGTCCTCCCAACCTGCCGCGGGGCACGTGCAGCTCCGTGTCTCGCAGTGGGGGACAGAACGGGAAGCAGCCAGCGGTGGCAGTGTGACGGGACATTGCGCGGGTGCTCAGAAGGGGAGCCGAGAGGAGCAGGCACTCAAATCTCAAGCCCCCGTATTGGTCCGTGCTAGGAACAGTCTCTCTGGAGCTGCTGGGGGCTGGGAGGTTGGAAAGCAGTGAACCTCTGCAAACAGCTGGATCTCCTGCCCTCCATGTATTCATTACGGGGCAGCTCCTTAGACTCCTCTGCCTCTGGGATGAGCCGCTGTGCTGCTGGGTCTGTCTAGGTGCCATTCCTCCAGGGCCTTTCTCTAGTTAAAGTCTCCTGTTAGCTATGCCTGGACAGGTGAGGGTGACCCTGGCATCTCCCCCAATTGCTGCTCCACCATCTGTCAGTGGCATTTGTGCACTCTTTCTTCTGGTTGCTATGACTCGGTGCCAGAAGCTGCTGTTAGCCCCAGGGTATCAGTCCTAGAGATGACGGGCGTGGCTTAAAAAGGATTCGTGGTTGAAAACTAGTGTGTGGGAAGCCCTGTATATGAGTCAAGGCAGCACGAAAGACCTCTTAAAAATCATAAATAGTGTTTGTTTATTAAAAGGGTCTCAATCCAGGTGAATTTCTGTGGCCCGATGTCTGTCACCTGCCTTGAAATGGGGCCGTTGATAGTTTCCTTGCAGTTCTGTTGGCGTGCTTCTTGTGACTCTGACTTTATGGCAGTCTGTATGTTCTTGGCCAGCTTGCCTGTTGCAGACGCCTCTTGTTAACTTGTCCCGGGTCACCTGTTCAGAGCTCAGTTGTGTTGATTTCTTGCCTGCACAAATCTATAAAAACATTTGCACGTCCCTTTGGCTCTGAGCATGTCTCCCCCCTGCCATAAAGGTTCAGAATGGACCATCCTGTATTCAGAGACTGTGTGGTTTCATGGGTAGAGTTTAATGGACTGGAGACGTGGATTCTATTCCCAGCTCTGCCACTGAGCTGCTGGGTGGCCTTGGGCAGAGCACTTCCCTGTTCCATCTGACACCTTTTGTGTGTCTTGTCTATTTAGATTGTAAGCGCTTTGGGGCAGGGACTGACTCTGGGTCTGTACAGTGCCTAGTGTGATAGAAGCCCCAATCAAGATCAGGGCCGTAGTGCTACTGTAATACAGGGAGTAATTAGATATTTCCAATGTACCTTTTGTGGCTCACTCGCTCTACTGGGGTGTTTATTGGCCAGCTTTGGAGAAAAGAGGTCACGGTGACTTGCTCTGCTGTAAAATCTTCCATCATGGAGGCTCCTGAAGTGCTACAGTCTTTACATAGAGCACCGCTGAAATGCAATCACTTCTGGGGAGGAGTGCGGCAGCCAGGTGCCCAGCACGCTGCACTAGGAGGAGTTTTGGCCAAGGATGTTGATGTAAAATGCCTTGGGATCTTTCCTGCTCTCACAAGACAAGGCAGGACCTCGGTTTTCCAGGCGATGGGTTTCACTCGCAGTCAGAGTTGAGTTTAGGATGGGGAACACGCTGCAGTTCTCCCAGCAGCACCATTCATCAGCCTCTCCTCCCTCATTTCTACAAGGTCAGCTGCCTGCAAATCTCCCTGCCGGTCACTTGCTGTGTAATGCTTGGGGGGCCACCAGATGGCGCTCTGAGCATGCAGCTTTGTCTGCACTCTGCCTGGCTGGTGTCCCAGAGATCTTGGTGGCTTTAAATAGCGGCTCGCAGGCTCCCAGGATTGTAGCTACTATGAGCAGCAGTGACTGATTCACCTTGGGAGCCGAAGGGCTCCACGTACGGGAGAGATTTTGATGCCGGGGCTCAGGGCGGCTGCAGAAGACTCCCAGGGCATGGCATCACGGGAATGGAGATGGTCCTAACCCAAACCACTGAGTTCGCCTCCTTACGTCTATGCAGCAGCTGGCTTTTATTTAGCATCACGCTGGCCTGAGCTATGCCCACAGCACCGCCAGGCTCTCGTCCAGTCAGCTCGGTGGTAAACCCACAGTCCTGCTGCTCTGCGTGAGCATCAACGGTCTCACGGTGCTTCTGAAAGAATAGCATCCAGTGTGCTGGTTGGCTGCTGCTCTCCACCCCAGAGCAGGCTGCCTTTCAGCACCCTCTAAGCAAGCGCTCGCCTCTGCCCGAGTCAGGCATAACAGCGTGGGCGGAGCTGAGCCTAGGGCTGCAACAGGGATATCCAAGTAGCTTCCCTTTGTCCCTCTCCTTTGATCTCATGACTGCATTGCAACCCAACCTCATGGGTTTGGAATAGCCTGAAATTCCCTGGCCCTCAGTCATGCTGGCAGCTGCCCCGCCGCCATCCTTCAGTTACACGCTCTCTGCCCTCTACCAGATGCTCCCCGTCTGCAGCGTGGCTGGGAGCGAGCTCTGACGGGATGTGATACGAGGCATGTGTTGGAAGCAGGCTCCGACGTAACAGTGGGATTCGGCTGCTTTGCTGTTAGAGTAGGAGGAGGATCCTGTAAGGGAGAAGGGGGCATATTCAGAACATGGTTCTCTGCCCTTGGTCCGTTAACGCCGTTTTCCAGCCTCTGCTAATGCAGAATGACAGGTGGATGCATGTGTTCGGAGGTGCTGAGACCTAGAGATGTCGGGGCTTCAGGTCTCTCTCCTCCCAAGCTTGCAGTTGGCCCTGTAACCCCACTAGCTCAGGCTGTGACTTCATTGCATCTCTCCAGCTAATCAGGGTTAGGACTTGGTTGGGAGACCCTGCGAGAAAAATCCAGAACGCCGCAGGAAGTGGTGCCAGGTCACTAGGAGACGCGCTGCCCATTGAGCCAGAGGCACCTGGCTTTGCAGCTGGTGAGGTCTCCTGTCAGCTGGGACATAAAACCGAGGACCTGACTGCTCGTGTGATCTTGAATGGTTGGAGCAGGTGTGTTAGCCCCCGTGCTCCATCGATTTCCAACATGGGTATGTGAGCTCTGCCTGGCTTCAGATCCACTGTCCACCTCTTGTGCCAGGCTGCTGTATGCCGTTAAACAACGGCCATGCCCCAACACAGCAGCTGGATTTCAGAAATTGGTGATGTCTCCTTCTACACCTCCGTGGGGCTGAATCCTGGGCCAGTGGGATTGTAGGTGTGGGGCACCTCTCAAGGTTTGACCCATCACAGGTTTCCAAAGTGCCTTGCGGACAGAGCTGGGGAAACCGACACGGCAGAGCGGGAATGTGCTTGGGAAGGGCGGTGGGTCCTGCTGCAGGGACGAAGCCCCACGCAGGGGAATCAGGCCTTCGTATTTCCAGGCAGCGTCTGGCAGGCCTGAGGCTCTGCCGTGGGAGCTAGGTTTCTGCTCAGCGCTGCACGAATGGAACATGAAGGTTAAGCCGGGCCCCTTGGCGGAGGTGGATGCGGAGCAGGGAAGGTAATGGATGTAACACGAGGCTGGGGATGTTCTGGTAAATAGCACTTCAATCCCAGTGCCTCCTTCGTTTCCCGCGGCTGGCCCACGTGAAGCACATGGGCAGAGAGGGCTCTGTGCTCTCCCAAGGGACTGGATCTTGCTGGCCGGTGCCTCTGCTGACACTTGGGTTGCTGGTTTTAACCATCCCGGGTGGCTGAGGGGTCCGTCTTCTGCTGGCAGCTCCTGTCCCGCGCTCCCTGCAGCCTGCGTCGCTGGTTGTGCTGCCTTTCCCCTGTTACAGCGTGGGTAGAGAGAGACGGATTCCCGGCTGATGTACGTGGACAAGTTCCAGTCAAGTCTGTAGGCCCAGTCCCCGGCTGTGTGAGTCGGCAGCTCTGTCGAAGTCAATGGACCTGTGCCCCAGTAGGCCAGCTGGGGCTCCGGCCCTCAAAGGGTACAGCTACCCTGCAGAAAAACCCTGCAGCTGCATGTCTCAGAGCTGGGCTCACCTGACTCAGGCCGCTGGGCTCCCAATAGCGGTGTAGACATTCCCGCCCGGGCTCTGAAACCCAGCGAGGGGGGCGGGTCTCCAAACCTGGGCTCCAGCCTGCGCCTCAGCATCTACGCCACTATTTTTAGCCCCTCGGTGCAAGCCGGAGCCGTTGACCCGGGCTCTGAACCTCGCTGCTACTGGGATGTGGGGCACTGTAGACGTACCGAGTTCACATGTGGGTGTTCGCATGAATTCAGTCACGTGTGCAATTCCGCACGCTCCCAAGCAGAGGCCAGGAAAGTGTCCTGAGCGCTTTCTCCTTTTCCCCTTGCTCTGTCATCTGAGTAACTGCCCCTCAGGCTGGCATTGTCTTTACTCCTGGCAGGGACGCGGGCTGATTTCCTGCCTGTCAAATGCTCTGCCCGTCTATCTAATCCACTGGTTCTCAGCCTTATCCACTCTGAGACCTGTCTCTCATCCAGCTGGCATCTAGCCAGAACCACCCCCGCCCCCCATTTAGCTGCACGGGTAAGACCAGGGGGTCATGATTCCCCCCCCAGTGCCTGGTCCTGACCCCACCTCTCCCAGGCTGAGAACCTCTGGGCCAGCCTCCCCTTGGTTGCACAGTAGAAACTAGTTCATTTCAAACCCTCTTTGGCTCCCGCTCCCTCTGTTAACTGAAGGCATTTTGCAGGCCCCGTTTGAAAGGCTCCCCATGGACAATGCCGGCGCTGCGTGGGGGAGCTGAGGCTCTGCCCCAAAGAGCCCGTGGCTGGCGCACTGCAGCACAGATCATTGGGACGGGGTGTCTGTGGGGTGAGGCTTCCTGGTTCACTTGGGATTTCGGAGACGTTGGAAAGGGCAGAGGGGTGCATGGGATAGAGCCAGCTGTACGGGGTGGCATGAGAGAAGGGCAAGGGATTGCTGTGTCAGCAAAGCCGCCCCCTCTTCTGGCCAGGGCAGTGTGTCGAACCCATTCTATGTAGAGCTGCCCTCGAGATCCTATTGGCTCCTGCCCCGGGTCTGTAGGCCCGGGCAGCGCGGCAGCTGGAAGCCTGGTAGCACGCGACAGAAGTTCCAGCTCTGGTGCTCTGTCTCGGTAGGTGTCTGCATTTCACAATGGCCAGCGTCTCCAGCTGAGCGTGACTCCCGGTGCGCTGGCTGACACCTGACTGCGCTTGGCAGGAGGAGAGGCTACAGCAGACCTGGGCCAGAGGGACCGTTCCATCGGGGCTCCCCAAGGTGGGGCTTGCTCTGATCCACATGGTTCCTTTCTTCTCCTCTCTGGTGTGCATCTTGCTTAGTCTCTGGTTCCCTGTTTGCACCATCCCTTGTCCTGTGCTTAAACATTAATCGTCTTCCTGGGTAGATATTCCCTCCCTCTCCTCCGTCCCCCCTGCTGATCCATACCTGTCTCCCCAGATGTGTGCAGCAGCTGGAAGAGGATGGTTTCAAGCTGGACGAGCTCTTCAAAGACGTTGTCTACGAGGAGGACGAACGGGAGATGGTGCTGAAGGCTGTCAGGATAATCGAGCCGAACTTTCATCCGCTGTCTCAGCCCTGCTCGGAAATTTGCACTTCTCCTTTGCTCCGGGATTTCTACTCCAAGGTAAAGGGGGGCTGCTGGGCGCATGTGCCCGGGGATCCTGCAGGGCTAATGACATTTGCCCTTTTGGGATAGGCTATTTGGGGCACAGAGCCCTTGTTATCGGGGTGATTGTCACAGAACTGGTTGCACAGACCACGAGCCCCTTGAGTGAACCAGCAGTATGACTAGCAGTGAGCACGGATACATGAATCCTTCCAGCATCCCCAAGAGGCAGAGCCAGCTTTATAGATGGGGAGAAAGGAGCTGGGAGAATAAGTGACTTGGCCAAGGCCAGAGAGGGAGGCCTGTGTCAGAGCTGGGATGAGAACTCTCAGGTTCCTGACTCCTAATCCTGTGATCAGTCCCATTCGGCCATGCTAAGAGCTGGGGTTCGGTCCCTCCTGAAGGCCTGCTAGCTGGCGGTTTGGCTCCCAAGGTGCCTCACTTGAGAGCCATGGAAAATGGGGCCTTATGTCTCGGGAGGGGGGGAATCCACTGCCAAAAACAGCTGGAAGTAGTGCCCACGCCAGGTGTGTAGGGTGCTAGCTCGTTGCTGGAAATAAAGCTGGCAAAGGCATGGAAGCAGATTAGTTTGATGTACGACTGTAGCGTCTCATCTAGTTCGGCCAACCACACGGAAAGGGGAGAGGCTGCGTGGGGCCAGCCCCGGAAGCTCCCTCATTCTGCTCACGAGGTTGGGATTCTAGCGATGACCCTCATCTCGCTGTCACCCCTGCCGAGGAGGCAGCCTAGGTTTCAGCTGTGTGGGTGCTAGCCGGGGACCCGGATTCAACGCCTTGCTCTGCCACAAGTCACTAGGGGGGTCTCTGCCTCAGGTCTGTAAATGAGGGACTATTTACACCTGGGAGCATCCAGCCGCTGAGCGACAGAAGCACCCGAACGCCCTGTACCTGAATCCCAGCACTCACCACCTCTGTCTCCCTGCAGGAAAAGCCGGTCTCCTACCCCAAGCTGGACTTCTCGGTGCGCGAGCTGCGGGAACGCTTCCGGCAGCAGCTGGAGATGGAGGCTTCCAACACCGTAACCATCAGCTCCGTGGAGTCGGCCAAGCCCCTGACGGAGCAAGCCAGCAAAGCGGTAAAGCCTGGCGCTCGCTGGAGTTACCGTAGGCCTCCTCTGAGAGCAAGGGCTGTAAAAGGAGTTTGGGTGGCTCTGTAGAAGGTGTGCCTCCGGCTCGGCCAGAGGCGATGAGCTGCATGTGGGAATCATTGGGGGTGTTAGGCAGGAGGTCAGACTAGACGATCAGCGTGAGCCTTGTGGCTGGAGATCACTGGCTATCCAGCGAAGTGCTGCCGGAGCCTTACGCCCAAACCGTGCCGGGGGTTACAGCAGTATTGGAAAGTCAGTAAATACCCACAATTCGAAACTAAAGAGCCTCATTCAAAACAAGCAGGGGACTAGATCCCCCCCCGGGTGTAACCCCCTACTCCACAGGGTTGGGTTTGTTAGTGCCTCGCTCTGGATTATCTATGAGCATTCCGTGTAATAACTGATGCCCTGGGGGTAGGGGAGTAGAAGCCGTTCTGTGCTCTGTGTAAACAGAACGCCCTGCTGAGAGAATGTGGAGATTGAAGGCTGGAGGATCCCTTTGCTTGGGGAGTGCCCCCTTGCTGGTGCATTCGGGGAAGTGCTTCCTCAACTCACTGACTCTATAGAGCAGCTGGTGGTTGCATTGGAGGGCAAGAGAATTAAAGAAAACGTAGCCAGAGGCAGGCAGTGAGATAGAGGAGGCGGCAGCGGAATTCTGGCCCTGATACTTGGAAAGGGGGTGAGAGCCTGGTGTGGGTCTCTAGAGACCCACAGACCTGGGGAATGGGGAAGCCCACCGGCGAACTCCTGTGCCCTCGGTTAGCCCACACCTGCCTCTGCGCTCGCACCGTGTGATTGCCAAGCAGCTGACCGCCTTGTTTGCCTGTGTGCAGCGGGAGCTGTTGACCACGCTGCGCTCTGAGTGGCGGAAGTCCCTCCTCCAGACCCTGCAGGAGTCTAAGATCCACATGGCGAACAGGAGGTCCTGGCAGATGAGCCTCTATCCCTACCTGTGCTTGCTGGAGGACGAGGAGTACGTGGACATCATGCTGCAGGTAGAACACTTTCCCCCGCCCCGTTAGGCTGCCGTGCGGGAACGGAAGAGTCTCTCTTGGCCGATGAATCGGGCTTGCAGCTGTGCCGCGGGGCACTGTCATGGGGGGATTTGCATCTGGGCCTGCAGAACCAGAACTTGTGCCATGAGCCTGGACCGGGTCTTAGATCAGGGCCACGTTTGCTCCGTGTGCTGAGTAGCAAGCCCACGATCTAGCCTAGCTGTTCCTTCATCTCGATCTTGGCTGCGTCCTGCTGGCTTTTGTCTGTGTCGCACTCTCCCTTTGCTGCCGGGAGCCTGGGTGGTGCCTTTAACGCCCTGATTGATTTGCCCTTCTCCCCTAAGACCCTCGCTGCCTCCCCCTTTTCAGATCCTCTCCAGCCTCCCTCCCCAAGGAGAGTCCCTGCTGGTTTTAGCTAAAGAGCTGGGTGCCAAGATCCACAACAAGTACGCCGTCCGGAAGAAATTGCGCAGCCGCCTGCTGAAGAAGATCCAGAAGATCTATGACGCCTACGCCCAGCTGCTGGCAAAGGACACCCAGGTAGGCCTGTCTTAGCTCCCTGCCCCAAGAGTGAGGGGTCCTCCAGGCTGGTGGGCCATGGCGGCTGGGTGTGATAGGGACACGGGCAACTGTAGCTTCCAAGGCCTGGACCCGGGGCCTTGTCTCAGGCTCTCCAGTCAATGCGAGCAGCTCTTTGCGGGGAAGCAGCCTGGGCAGCAGATGGCTTCCTGGGTGGGGCAAAGGGCTGCGTCTCTGTCTGCGGGATGCCCTGCGTGCTGAGCCCACGTCCGTGGGGAGGAAGCACTGACTGAGGGGTTGGGGTGTGAAGGGCGCTGCTCCCCCAACACCTAAGATGTTTGGGATTTTCCAGAGGCTTTGGGGTTTGCTGTCAGACTAACGTTCCCCAATGCAGGACTCTCGACAGCTGAGAGTGGAGGAGTCGTTGTCCTAGGGCTCGGTAGGTTGGAGGACGTCTCCTAGAGACTCTGCCTCTGCAAACGTCCAGGGCTTGTCTCCTGGGAGGGCATCTCGGGAACTGCAGGTTCCGGAGAAGAGGCCGCGAGAGCTAACGAAACCACTAGCCTGTCTGGCGTGCCTGGCGGTCTCTTCCTTCCCGGGTGTGGCTCCGGGAATGAACTCCACTGGCAGAGCCGGAAGGGTCGCCCGGGCACCGCTTGCCCAAGCTAGACCTGGCTCTGGCTCAGGAGCGACCATGGGTTTGTACAGCATAAGCACGGCCGGTGAAGTTGGCGCTCAGAGCTGTGTGTATGTGTGGAAGGTGCAGATCTGGAAAGGCGAGAGGGTCGTTGCAGGTCAGGCTGGAGGGGGTTGGCAGAGGCTGCTTGTAGGAAGCCAGCCCCTTTCCTGCCTGCACTGACCATGCCTGTGTGGCTTTGCTCCTCAGCTGTCGCGCCTGTTCACATTTACACACAGTGTGCGGCTGCCCTGCGGGCGTGGCGGGGGAGGAGCGCTCCTCGGCATCGCTCCCACCCGCACTGTGCGTCCTCGGCTGCCCCTCTCCAGAAGGCCCCCAGCCCCCGGAGGCAGCGCGGAGGGTTATCTGACCCAGATTCCAGACAGCTCAGTCGGCCCCAATTAATCTCTCAGGAGAAATAATTGCTGCTCACGCTGGGCCGTTCTCCTCCTGCCTCCTCAGCTGGATAGTTACCTGCCGCGGGAGTACTGGGAGAAGCTGGAGGCCAGCTCGGGGTCCTCCCTGCTCAGCAAGGACTGCACCTGGCCTCACATCCTGATGGTGCAGCTGGGCGTTCACATGGTGGAGCTCCTCGTGCAAGTGATCAAGGTACAGAGCAACGTCCTGAACCCCAGCTTGGAGGCGAAACTCATCCCCGTCCTGTATCACGTCTACTCCTTCCGCAGCAGCCGGCAGGTAAGGGCCCCAGGGCAGGGAGGGGTCTGTAACCAGGCATCTGGACCCTCCATCAGAACAAACCCACTAGATCATCAGGTCCGGCCTTCTGCCAGCACCAGGTGTGGTCCCCCATCCTCTTGGAAGGCATCGCTATTCAACTGAACATAAGAACGGCCCTACTGGGTCAGACCAATGGTCCATCTAGCCCAGTATCCAATGCCAGGTGGCCAATGCCAGGTGCTTCACAGGGAATGAACAGGGAATCATCAAGTGATCCATCCCCTGTTGTCCATTCCTGGCAAACAGAGGTTAGGGACACTCAGAGCATGGTGTTACATCCTGCCCATCCTTGCTAATCCCATGAATTTATCTAGTTCTTTTTTGTACCCTGTTATAGTTTTGGCTTTCATAACATCCTCTGGCAAAGAGTTCCACAGGTTGACTGTGTGTTGTGTGAAGAAATACTCCCTTTTGTTTGTTTTAAACCTGCTGCCTATTCATTTCATTGGGTGACCCCTGCTTCTTGTGTTATGTGAAGGAGTAAATAACATTTCCTTATTCACTTTCTCCACATCACTCAAGATTTTATAGACCTCTCTCATATCCCCCCTCAGTCGTCTCTTTTCCAAGCTGAAAAGTCCCAGTCTTTTTAATCTCTTCTCATACGGAAGCTGTTCCATACCCCTAATCATTTTTCTTGCCCTTCTCTGTATCTTTTCCAATTCCAATATATCTTTTTTGAAATCTGCACACAGTATTCAAGATGTGGGTGTACCACGGATTTATAGAGAGGCCTTATATTTTCGGTCTTGTTCTCTATCGCTTTCCTAATGGTTCCTAACATTCTGTTAGTGTTTTTGACGGCCACTGCACGTTGAGCAGATTTTTTCAGAGAACTATCCACAATGAATCCTAGATCTCTTTCTTGAGTGGTAACAGCTAATTTAGACACCATCATTTTGTACGTGTAGTTGGGATTATGTTTTCCAATATGCATTACTTTGCATTTATCAACATTGAATTTCATCTGCCATTGTGTTACCCAGTCACCCAGTTTTGTGAGATCCCTCTGTAACTCTTCACAATCTGCTTTGGATTTGATTATCTTGAGTAATTTTACCACCTCACTGTTTGTTCCTTTTTCCAGATCATTTAGGAATATGTTGGACACTACTGGTCCCAGTACAGACCTTTGGGGGACCCCACTATTTACCTCTCTCCATTCTGAAAACTGACCATTTATTCCTACCCTTTGTTTCCCATCTTTTAACCGGTTACTGATCCATGAGAGGACCTTCCCTCTTATCCCATGACTGCTCACTTTCTGAAAGTCTCTGAAATACACTATATCCACTGAATCACTCTTGTCCACATATTTGTTGACCCCCTCAACGAATTCTAATAGATTGGTGAGGCGTGATTTTCCTTTAACATGATTTGTTGGGGGAAGAGTCAACATGTTTTTTGTAATCTATTTATCTGTTCTTTACTATAGTTTCAACCAATTTCCCTGAAGGCAGGCTTACCGGCCTGTAAGTGCCAGGATCGCCTCTGGAGCCTTTTCAAACAATTGGCGTCACATTAGCTCTCCTCCAGTCATTGGGTACAGAAGCTGATTTAAATGATAGGTTCCATACCGCAGTTAGTAGTTCTGCAATTTCATATTTGAGTTCCTTCAGAACTCAGATGAATCCCATCTGGTCCTGGTGATTTATTACTCTTTAATTTATCAATTTGTTCCAAAACCTCCTCCAGTGACACCTCAGTCTGGAATGCCTCATACCAGCAAAGGGCTACGGTCAGGCACATGTCATGTTAGTTCTAGTTCCTTTCCTTCCTCTTCCCAGCTGCCCTGACTTGTGTGTGTGCCCCTTGTGTGCCTTGCATGCAGGCCCCGTTCCACTGACCAAATAGCTTCCTTCTCTTCCTTCCCTCCCCCCTATTCAGTTCCTGGCACACCCCACAGCTTCCCCAGAAGGGACAGAGGGTCATAAACTGCCCCTGACGGTTCAGACATCCAGGCCTGCTCCAGCTGGGACCCCCCTCACGGCCTCGCCAGCTCCAGGGTGTTCGGCAGCTTCGGCTCCTGCAGCCCCACTCCCGCGTAGCTGTCATCCTTGCTCACGTGCTGTGGGTTAAATGGATCAGCAGGTTTCGGGCAGCCGAGCATCATGGATGAACTGGAGTCTGTCCGTTTGTCTGGTTCCGAAGGGGAGGGCTGGGGCGAGAGGCCCCTTTCCCCGGCAGTGAGCGAAGTGAAGCCGCAGTGCAGGGTTACAGGAGCTTTGCATTGTGCTGCCTGACTGGACTCTCTTGGAACCCAGTCTGAAGGGAGTTGTAGCCCCCTGTGTCGCTAATGAACTTGCCCCCCTCTCCCTTCAGAGCTTCACCCTTCTTTAATTCTCCCCCCCAGATCGGGTTTATAAAGCCCCATCCGATCCTCACCCAGATCTTGTCGAACGCCGCCGAGACCACGTTGACTTTCGACTCCTTTGTCATGCCCATGCTGTGCCCCCCGGTGCCGTGGACCTCGCCGCACTTCGGGGCCTACATCCTCCTCCCCACCAAGCTGATGCGCTGCGTGGAGGGGGCCATCCAGCACCAGCTCCTGCTAGAGGAGTGTCCCCGCAGCAACCTGCACTCGGTCCTGGACGCCTTGAACCAGCTGGGCAACTGCCCCTGGAAGATCAACCAGCCCGTGCTGGATATCATCATCTCCATCTTCAACGCCAAGGGCAGTGAGAAGCTGGACGTCCCGCCGCCCCTCTCGGAGGCCCCCAAGCCATCCGTGGCCCTCCACGTGGGGCCCAGCACTCCCTGGAGCAAGTCGTCCCTGAAACGCGAGCTGACGCAGTGCAGGAAGAAGACGGCGGAAATGTACAGCCTGCGGATGGACTCCCTCTACAAGCTCTCCATAGCCAACCACATGAGGGATAAGGTGTTCTGGTTCCCCCACAACATGGACTTCCGGGGCAGGACCTACCCCTGCCCGCCCTACTTCAACCACTTGGGCAGCGACATCACCCGGGCCATGCTGCTGTTCGCGGAGGGAAAGCCACTGGGGGCGCGTGGCCTCGACTGGCTCAAGATCCACCTCATTAACCTGACGGGGCTGAAGAAGAAGAACTCTCTGCGGGAGCGGCTGGCCTACGCCAACGAGCTAATGGAGGAGATCCTGGACTCTGCTGACAACCCCCTGACGGTATGTAGCGGGGATGGTCTCTCTCGCTTTAGAGGGAGCCCAGAACAAGCCTGGCACTGCTAGCCCTCAGGGAGAGGCATCAGGAACTAAGCGACAAAGCAGAACCCTGGAATCCAGGACCTCTCGAAGCTGCTCTCAGCTCAGGTCCACACGACAAGCTTGTGCGGGCAGAGGTGCAAAGAGCTGTGATTTCCTGACCGATCCAGCTGTGCCTGCAAACGCCCCAGTGTAGATCTGTGCTGTTACTGGGGCGGCTTGTTTCGCTCAGTGGGGCTGGAATAAACCCTGCTGGCAGTAGCGCAGGTTTGCCAGTTTGCGCTAGGAGCGCTTTGCTGGTATTGTATCCGGCATCGCTACGCCGGCAAAGCGCCTCTAGATGTGGCCTCCGTGATTCTGTGAGAGAGGATCTTGCCCTGCGCCCAAAGTGGAAGCCGGTGAGCGCCTGCCCACCCTGGGTGGCTTTATTAATATTCCAGTAGCACCCTGGGGTCCCAGTCGAGACTGTGCTAGGCCTAGTGAGAGACAGGCACTGCCCTGAAGCTCTTCCAATCTAAATACGCGCAACAGGAAGGGTTGAAGAGGGATGCTGAGGCCAGGTCTACACTAGAAACTGTTGCTGGTATAATAGTGTTAGTTAGGGGTGTGATCTGCAACATTTTTATACTGGCCAAAGCCTTCGTGTCAATGCGGTTATACCGGCAAAAGGTGGTACTGCATATTTCATTGGCGGGGAGGGATAGCTCAGTGGTTTGAGCATTGGCCTGCTAAACCCAAGGTTGTGAGTTCAATCCTTGAGGGAGCCATTTAGGGATCTGGGGCAAAAATCTGTCTGGGGATTGGTCCTGCTTTGAGCAGGGGGTTGGACTAGATGACCTCCTGAGGTCCCTTCCAACCCTGAGATTCTATGATTTGGGGAGCCAGAATACGCTCCATCAGCAAAGCCTCTTTTTGCCAGTAGAACCTGTCTCTCTGCTAGGAGGTGCTGCCAATACAGCTGTACCGGCAAACCTTTTCTAGAGCGGACTAGCCCACCGATGGGTGGGGCGACTTGCCGGATGTTGTGCCGCAGGTCAGTGGCAGGAGACGTGGCTCCTGGTTCTGACCCAGTTCAATACCCAGGCGCTCTTCTACTCTAGTGCTGAGATGCTCTTCCCTCCCCTCCCCCCAGGGCAGGAAGTGGTGGATGGACACCGATGAACCCTGGCAGGCCTTGGCGTGCTGCATGGAGATAGCCAAGGCTTTGAGATCGCCGGACCCCACAGCCTACATCTCGCACTTCCCCATTCATCAGGTAAGGGGCCTGGTGGCTGTGACTGTTGGATTCCTCCTGCATGGGGCAGAGAGCTTGGGGAGCTAACAGAAACTCAGCGGGGAGAGGGCAGAGGGATGTGGGAGGCTCTGGGTCGCAGGGGTACAGAGGCTGTTGGAACTGCAGTGGTGCTTGGGTTCGACCTGTAAGCAAACAGATCCTAATTCACTCCCATGGCAAGGACCAGGCCACTTTCAAGTGCTTCCTGTTCCAGGGTATGGACAGGAAGGATCAGTGTGCACAAATCCCTGGTCTCTTCCTCATTAGCTGCCAGGCCTGTTATCTGGGTATTTATATGGCCGTCATCCCCATAGTATCTAAACCTCTCCCAAGGATCTGTAGATTCAGTCTCACTACACACTCCTGCGGGTAGGGAAGCATCACTAACTATGCTGTGCAGATGGGGAAACTGAGTCACAAAGCTGCCGTGACTCACCCATGAGTTTGTAGCAGAGCTGGGATTTGAATCCAGCCTGACCCCGTGTTGCTTTGGATCAGGCAGGCTTGCTGCGAATAGCGGTCGTGGCTGCAGTCTCTGAAAGGCATTGCAACTGCTCAGTATATGCCCCTGGGGATGGATCTCTCCTAGTCTGTAGCCAGAGGGCTTACGTCAGCTGTTCCGGGTCCTTGCTCATCTGGTCTGAGGGCTGGAGCAGAGCAGCTCTGCTGGCTGGAAGGATGAAAGCCTGACTCTGGATGAGGGCAGAGATAGTTCCTGCTGCGCTAAATGATGCGAGTCCAAGTGCTTCGTGCTCACAGCAAGGCCAGGCCCCGACGGGGCAGTGGAAGCAGAATAACCCTGAGCTTGGTCTACTCACGCTGCCGCCTCGCTAGCGGGGGCTGCCCTTACCATCCCGAGAGGAGCTGTGGTAGAAAGGATCAGTTGCTGTCATTAACCTTAGCCCTGCTCCGTTCCGTCAGCACAGCCTGAGCGCACCTGTCAGAGGCCTGTGTCGTCAGAGGATACCCCGTCATTAACATTTCCCTGCAAGAGGCATCTGTGTTTCTCCCCTTAGAGGCTGGATGCTTCTAATGGGGGCAGGGCGAGCGTGTGTCAGAAACTAACCCCAATGTCTCGGATCTCATTGGTGTGACGGCGAAAGCCGATGGGGATGGGGGCGGAATGGAAAATCAAAGATCAAGCGGAGGTGCTGGGAGTCACTTAACAGCTGGCCCATCAACCTCCCGTTGACAGAAGCAGTTCTAAGGTGGGGGCACGGCTGCCATGGGCCTGTGGATCCCGTTTTACCTGTCTGCAGAGCTGCAGGTGCCCCAGGTGGGACAGGGTGGTCCTTTCTCCTGGTGGCTTCAGCCCCCCCGAATATAGACACTGTAGCAGGAGTGGTGGGAGGTACTGAGCATCAAGGCCTCTGCGGTTCAAAGTATGTGTTGCAGGGTGGATTGATTGAAACCACCCGGTAGAAAGGCTCGATTTAAGTCATCAATTTGAATCAGCTTTTCTTTTTCTAAAAAAGGGCATTCTCATTGGTTGGGATAACCATTAAAACATGTTGATTTACACCTAAGCAGAGCCTTTCCATTGGCTTTGGTACATCAGTTTTCTACCCGGGAGGGACCGCTAGAAAAATACACATTTATTTAAGCAATTATATGGCTTAACATTTTCAGATTCTTATTAATTGAACATTTTTAATATGTTAGAAAGTGGGGAATATTACATTGCTTAGTTACTCGGTAATTAACTTTTTCCTTGTGATTGGTGTCAGGCTAGGTTAGGATGGTAACCGGAATGTAACGAAACACACAACAGCATATAACCATTAACACCCTTAAATGTTTTGGACAGATAAACTTCTCTTATCACAACATGTTTCAGATTTTCAACTAAATGGTTTATTAAACAGAGGGATTAACCACAGTCAGTGAACTAAATTGATTAGTTCAGGTCAGCCTGGGAAAATTTTCAAATAAGCCTACATGAAAGTGACTGGAGCTTAAAATCTTACTTACCTAAGTCTCTTGAAAATGAGAGAGTCTCCTAAGTTACTTAGGTGGATCTTTCGGACCATATTTATAAAGTTTGACTTCAGAAGTTAGATGTTTATTGCCCTGATTCTTTCTTTATACAGAAAAGCAGCCTTTAACGCAAAGTTTTTGATAGAGGCTCATGGATTCAGCATATGTTTTTTTTATTTAAATGTTTTAAGAGATTATAATAAGTTTAGGCCTTAACATATTTTGTATTAAAATCAGATTTCATTTTAAACAGGTTTACATTTTTAAAGAAAATGTTGTTGTTTAAATAAAATAAGAAAAATCTGATTTAAATAAAAAAAAAATCTGTTTTAAAAATTTTGTTTTCAAAAACACAGAATTTTATCCACCTTGCCATGTTGCATTTTAACTATCCTCCATAGAATTTTATCCACCCTGCCATGTTGCATTTTAACTACCCCCCCTCCAATTTCCACCCCCATCCATGTTTCCTTTTGCCTCCCCCCCCCCCCCCAATCCCATTGCTTGGTTCACACCAGGCATGTTTTTGTCTGTGTTGTCCCCCCAGCAGCTGTCGATCCAACTGTTGTGGGAGATTGCTCAGTGGCGAGCATCTGCAAAGGAGGCCTGATACCTGTCTGGTCGCCTAGACTGCAGTGCCACACTTAGGACAGGTCGATGTTAGGTTTGGTAAGGGTCAGGGTGGGGGCCCAACCAAACCCTCAGAGCTGAACACCCCAGAGTTTTGGGAGAGCTGAGATCTGGAGCAAAACTCTGGCTCAGTTGCCTCTTTGGTTTCAGGAAGGTTTTCCAAGCAACAGAGGAGAGGCAGCCTGGCCCAGTGGCTAGAGCCGTGGTCTGGGAGTCAGGAACCCTGGTTTCTATTCCTGGCACTACCACGGACGTGTTGCGTGACCTTGGGCAATTCCCTGCCCTTCTCTGGGTCGGTCTCCCCTCCCACCCTTTTTGTGTCTTAGCTACTTCAATTGTAAGCTCTTCTGGGCTGCCTCTTACTATGTTTGTACAGCGCCTAGGACAATAGTGCTCCTATAATACAAACAATATAGAACAATAATTAAAATGTTGCCATTCTTTTTTTTTTTTTTTTTAATTCCAGTGAAAACTTACTGTGGGGGTAGAGAGAGGGGCTGATTTTATAAACCTCCCATGCCATGTTTGCAACCCCGTCGTTGCAGCATCGGGCTAGTTCCAGAGACTCAGACAGTGACGCAGACGGGAGGTGAAAGGGAAACCAATGAGTCCTTTGTCCCTGCTGGGAAAAGTAAAAAAGCAAAAACGGTGCAAAGTCCACATCAAAAATTCTTCTGTCCTGAGCAGTTTCCAGCAACACTGGTGAGGGCATGAGAAAGTCAGTGGGAATTGGGTGCCTAACTCCCTTAGGCTTCACTGAAAATCCCAGCCTTGGTTTTTAACCAGGCAATGCCCCTTTAAATGGCCAGGCTCTCAGTCCCACCCTTTGTTCTTCCTGCTCGCAGGACGGCTCTTGCAACGGGCTGCAGCACTACGCCGCGCTGGGGCGTGACGTCATCGGCGCCACCTCAGTCAACCTGATGCCGTGCGACAGCCCCCAGGACGTGTACAGCGGAGTGGCCCAGCAGGTGAGACAGAGCCGGTGACCCTGGCAGGTCCCTACGGTTCACCCCTCTGCTCGGACCCACCGTGGAGCTGGTGGTCAGTGTCCCCAAGCAGAACAGTGCAGTTCCTGCCCTCCGGGGGGAGAGGAGAGGCTGAGATAGACAGCACTATGCATGCAGCAGGCTCAGTAGACATCAGCCGATTGGAATCTAGCGCCGGACTGTCCCTCTCTCCCCTGGAGGGAAGCACCGCGGTGGCCACAATGAAAATCCAGCTGAGATTGTGCTAGAAGAGGGGAGGGTGTGATCACAGTAGACAGAGAAGGAGCCGTGACCGAGAAATCCCCAAGCCATGAACCATCCCCAGGCTGCTTCTCTCTGGGTTTCCCCCAGGTGCAGATGGGGAGTTGGTGAGACAGGGTCTCCAAGCAGCAGGGAGATGCTCCGCCTGAGTTGCTAGCACCTGGCCAGCACATAGGAGGAGAATTCTCTTTCTTTTGGGCGACGTGGGAAACTGATCTCCATGGCACACTCAGTCCTCGGCCTCTCTTCAGAGACTGGGGTTTTCTTGGCATGTTTTGCAATATGAAATCGGCCTGCTGGGAACTGG
This sequence comes from Terrapene triunguis, assembly GCF_002925995.2. Classification (NCBI taxonomy): domain Eukaryota; kingdom Metazoa; phylum Chordata; order Testudines; family Emydidae; genus Terrapene; species Terrapene triunguis. The sequence continues at coordinate 5,742,717 of NW_020664545.1, forward strand.
ACTGAGACCTGCCGCATTCATTCCACACACAGAAACTATCCTTAGCTCTTATCTAGAGCTTGTCATCTGTGGATCACCAAGGTCAAGTAGCGTTCTCCCCAATTTTCAGATGGGGAAACCGAGGCACAGAGAGCGGCTCAGCCAGAGGGTCACTGGCAGAGCCAGGAACAGAACCCTGGTCTCCGAAGGCTTGGTCCAGTGCTCAATCCACTCGGCCACACGGTGCACCTGACAGCCATTGGGTGCTGTGCCAGCACAGGGGTGCAAAGGGTCCGTATCGCAATACCAGTGCCCTGAGCTGGTGTCTCTGTGGTCCAAAAACTCCCTAGTTCCTCAGCTAGTGGCCTCTGTTATCCAGGGTGGCTAGCATGGGCCACAGTGTCTGTCGTGGGTGTGGGGGAGGGGCATTCCTAGGGCAGAGCAGTGGTCTTGGCTTGGTTTCTCCACAGTCTGTGTAGAGGGGGTGCAGCCCAGCTGGGCCCTGGGGCTCCCTCGATGACCCTATTCCTATCGTAGAATATCAGGGTTGGAGGGGACCTCAGGTGGGTCCTGATTCAGCGGCGGCAGGATCACGGCATCTCCCCCTTGGTTCCTCTCCACGCTGCCCTAGGTAGAAGAATTCCGGAAGCAGGATGCCCAGGAGGGCATGAAGGTCGCCCAGGTCCTGGACGGCTTCATCAGCCGCAAGGTGGTGAAGCAAACGGTGATGACGGTGGTGTACGGCGTCACCAGGTACGGAGGGAGGCTGCAGATCGAGAAGCGGCTCAAGGAGATCAACGGTTTCCCACAGGTAGGACGTCCAGCCCGGCTTCCCCGCTGTCCCGCCTGTGGCCGCTGCCACTGGTGCCTGGCTGAGTTTTGTGAAGCGCCTGTTTCCCTGTGGAGCGATTTCCCTTTTCCTCCTCCCCCGGCGCTGCCCTGCCCTCTGGGTCCTGCTAAGTAGATCCAGGGCAGGGGGTTCAGCGAGTGGAGCGGAATGGGACCCAGGTTCTAGGTGGTATGCAGGCCCCTTTCTCTGCCTGTCACAGGATGGGGTGGATTCTTCAATCAGGTGTATCCTGTCCCTTTGGTTTCCAGCATTGTCATCTGCTGCCCAGCCTCTCTGGCAGTAATGGGCCTCAGCTGGTGTCTTGTACAATACGAGGCCGTTCTGCTCCCTCTGGGGGTCGTATTGCCCCCCCTGAACCCCCAGATGTCTGTCTCCATGCAGCCTGCTGGTACCTGGGCTGGGCTAATGGCACCTCCTGCAGAGCAGAGGGTTTCACTCGGCACCTCTCAGCGGCTCGTAGTCCCTGTTACTTACATGGCCAATAATGCCGCGCAGAGGCCGGCAGGGTGCCCGGTGACTTGGCCCTCCTTCCATGGGAGAGGAGAATCCTGTTAAGTGCCAGAGCTCAGCTTCCTCTCCACCCACTCGGCAGCCAGATCCGGGTTCGGATTCCCGGCTCCCCTGACTTGCAGCGAGATCTGGGGTCTCAGCTAGCCCAGGTGGGAAGGCAGGTTCTGTGAGGCGGTAATCCTGGAGGAGAGGGAGACACGTCAGCAACGGCTCATCCCAGCTGTGGTCCTTCGGGTGAGAAGGCAGGCGTGTCTTCATCACAGGGACTCCCACTCCTCCCATGGGGAGCCCTTCACCCTGCCTCTGATCCACACAGGAGTACATCTGGGAGGCGTCGCATTACCTCGTCCGGCAGGTGTTCAACAGCCTCAAGGAGATGTTCTCAGGGACTCGAGAGATCCAGGTAAGGTCCCTGCTGCTTTTCTCCCTCTCTCTCTCCTTCCTGCTTTTCCCCTCACTCCCCTCCTCTTCTGGCTTCCCTGTGTGCTGGAGAGAGCAGCACCGCAGAGCTCCTGGGAGTGCTCCAAGCAGGCTGGAGAACAGGAGAGGAGCAGAGGGGGAGCCCCTAGAGATTGTCTCCTCCCATCACCCCGGGGAATGCAGCCCGATCTCTAACACCAGCCCTGCTCAGGAAGTGAATCGGGGCCACTGGATCTGGCATCTCAAGCAGCAGGTCTCTGTGGGATCCTAGCCCCACAGGAGCATTCCTGACCCCCACCCAGGTGGAATGACTCCCCTGGGGGAGGGGGCCGGAGGGTGTTGTGCCATCCATGGTGGGCTCAGAACTGCCTGTGGTGGGCGGGGACATTATGGGGTGAATCTGTCCTTAGAACCCCTGGAGCCTCTGGGGCTCTTAAAAGCTGCTCACTCCAGTCTGTCCCTGCAGATCTGGCTGACGGCGAGTGCCCGGCTCATCGCCAAGTCCGGGAACCCGGTGGAGTGGGTCACCCCGCTGGGCCTCCCCATCGTGCAGCCGTACCATCGGGCCAAGTCCACAGTGGTGAGTGCCAAGGGGAGCAGAGGTACCGGCAGCTTGTGAGCTGGGACCTCAGTATGGAACATGGGGGATCTAGATCAACGCCCCGCCAACCACCGCCCTGGACCGAGGGCATTAAGGGGCAGCGCGGCGAAGTCTCCAGCCAGTGCATGTGTGTCGAACCTTGCTGTGTATGTGTGGGTAGTGTGCTGGGAAG
>NW_020664545.1:5745258-5759408 GCF_002925995.2 Terrapene triunguis
CGAACCTTGCTGTGTATGTGTGGGTAGTGTGCTGGGAAGTCTCCAGCTGGTGTATGTGTGTCGAACCTTGCTCTGTATGTGTGGGTAGCGTGCTGGGAAGTCTCCAGCCAGTGCATGTGTGTCGAACCTTGCTCTGTATGTGTGGGTAGTGTACACCGTGCTGTGAAGATTCCAGCCGGCGGGGGTGCCGAATCTAGTTGTGTTATACATGCCCATAGTACAGTGAAGTCTCCCGTGGGTGGGTCTGGGCGGGGAGGGTTTGTGAGGGATGGGTATGGTGTCAGGCCGCGCTCTTTCCCCCATCCCCACTGACTCACCGGGGTAATGAACCTTTCAGACTCCGGGAGGTGAGCCCAGCACGAGGCAGGGAAACAGGATGAGAAATGAGAAGTGGTTCCTCAGGGTTCACGTGACTCACACTCGCTCCAGTCCCACACTCATCCTCGCTGATCCCCTTCCTTTCCCCCCACCCCAGTCTAGTCCTCTCAGCAGCCCTCTCCCTCCCACTCCACCTGACTAATTCAGCAGCTGAGATTCTTGGAGGTGGGAGGAGTTTATCCCTGAGAGGAAGAGACCAGAGGGGGCTTGTATGAGCACTGACATGCGGGCATGAGTCAGCTCTGGGGTGGGGCCCACGGCGGAGCCAGCATCCTTGGGGGGCTGAAGGGTGAGTCAGCGGGACGAAGTCAGGATGGTATTTAAGAGTAGTGGAGCTGGTGAGTAACCGGGCTCCCCAAAGGCTCAATGACGAGACCCCCACGTGGTGCCGACGGGGGCAATTTTCCGGCATATCAGCAGGGAAACAGATTCCTGCTTGCCCACCTGCACGCAGAACCTGCCCCGTCTCCTAGCCACTGGCACGGCACGTCCCAGCAGTTATGGGGCAGTTCAGGGTGGCCTGCCTGTCTCCAAGCCACTGATTTGTTCAGCTGCATTTCCCAGATCTGCTCGTGAGATAAAGGCCTTTAAAGCTAGGGAGCCTGGGAGCCGGTGAGTCTAGCCGCTGGGCGCCTCCTGGGGGACATGCTGGCCAGCAGGATGAAAGCTCCTGTCTGCTTTCAAAGATCTGAAGTAGGCTGTTCTAATCTGGCCAGGGGCTCCCTGCCCTGGGAGGTGGCCGGGCCAGTCCTGATCCTAGGCTGTGCACGGCGCATGCTGGGGGCCTATTGCTCGCGTGAGCCGCTCTCCAAGAGTGGCATGCCTGGGACTCCCTGGGAACGGGCGATTGTGTCTCTCTGCAGCTGAGTCCGGTCTCTGTCTCTCTCTCTCTCTAGCTGAACAGCACCATGCAAACCCTGAGTCTGAACATGCGATTTGACGCCAGCCAGTAAGTACCAGACTGCGAGAGCTCGGCGCAGACTCTGCGTTCCTTTCCCCTCAGCCTGAGTGATTCCCCCGCCCGCCCCGGTGCAGCCTGGAACTGGGGGAGCCCTCGCCTCCAGGTGGTTTGGAGACAAAACCCTCCCATCAGCAGAGCTTGGCAGATGAGCCTGCAGCAGGAGACACAGGCACTGGTCAGGGCTGCTGCTGGTATTCGCACGCTCCTACGTTCCTTACCTCATGCTGCCCAGTAGGCGTAGGGGGTGGCAGGGGAGGAAGGGCCGGAGGGAATCCAGCAGCGTCCGTGGACAGCGCTGGAGGTGCAGGGCCGTAGCACCCGGCGTGGGATTCCTGGAGAGGGCAGCATCTGCCACCTGCTCCCTTGTGTCCATGGACGGGGGGGGGGGCAGCTCCTAGAGCTCCCGTCACCCCAGGGAATGCAGCCCAGGCTCCATCCCCACCTGTGCTCTGCCCACTGGATCCAGTTCCCTCCGATCGTGCAGCTCTGGTTGGGGGCATTACCCTGACAGCAGGTCCTGGGCGCTCTGCCACCCTGCTCTTCCCTTCCCCCGGCTCTGGCCGTGGCGGGCAGCCGGGCTGTCTGACTGACTGGTCTGTGCTCCGCTGCAGGAAACCGGATACGGTGAAGCAGAAAAACGCCTTCCCGCCCAACTTCATCCACTCGCTGGACTCCACGCACATGATGCTGACGGCACTGCACTGCCACAGGTAGGGCCACCTCGGGTCATCCTTGGGGCTACTCTAGCATTGGTGGAGGCAAATCCGCAGGGTTGAGCTGCCCTTGCCGGGTCCAGCCCTGCTCCTACAGCTGGCAGCCCCTCCCCCCACGGGCCTGCGATCAGGGAGGCACCGTACCCAGGGCACTAGGCAGTGCCACAAGGGATGGCAGCCCCCTTTCAGCTCACGCAGGCCCCTGTGCTGGCGCCATCAGGAGGGTTTGGCTGCCTGAGACAGGGCCTGGGCTGACATCAGAGAAGAGGGAGGGTCTCTGCGGGCACCACCTGACCCGGCTGCTCTGCTGCCTTTCAGACGGGGCCTGACGTTCGTCTCGGTCCATGACTGCTACTGGACCCACGCGCTGACTGTGGATGTCATGAACCAGGTAGAGACCGGCTCCACCCCCGCGTGAGCAGAGCCTCTTTCACTGACCCAACGCGTCCTCCTCGAGGGGGCTCGACAGGTGCTGTCCGGCCCCTGTACCTGGCTCTGGAAAGCGTCTCCTCCCCCTGCCCCAATTACGTGGGTCTCCTTTCCCTCCCCACCCTGTAGTCTGATTGGCTGTCGGTAACCAAGGCGATGCACCCTGCAAAATACAGTGTGCCAAGATGGCACCTGCTGTTCATGTGTCCCAACCCGCAGCCCCCTGCTATCCCAGCCCTGGGCTCCCCAGGCACGTAGCTCTGCCATTGCCCCTCGCTCGTAATGCACGGCCCTTCCTGGGGTGTTAGCCCTGGGCTTCCCTCCATTCCCATCCCCCTCCAGCTCCGCTGACACCCCTCGACCTACAGCCCCTCGCTGTGCTCCATGCTCTGCAGACGCACCCCACCTTCAGCCCGGTGAGAATAGCTCTAAATGGAATTTGTCTTGGGGTGAGAGGGGTGCATGCTATTGTATTCCACTCACTTGTGACCTCCGTGCACTGCCAGGTGTGTCGAGAGCAGTTTGTGGAGTTGCACAGCCAGCCCATCCTGCAGGATCTGTCCAGGTTCATGCTGCAGAAATATTGCACTGACTCTCTGTAAGTACCCAGCTCACCCGCCCGCCCTCTCTGGGGCTCCTTCAGGGGAACTTCCTTTGTTGACTGCGCTGTGTAAGTTCCACAGCCTCCGGCTTGGAGCCTATCCGCAGTATCCTTCTTCCGGCTGCCACTGGGCCGCTCTAGGACAAGGATGGCCCAGTGGTTAGTGAGCTAGGCTACGGCAAGCCTGGGTTCAATCCCCTGCTCTGTCACAGACTCCCCGTGTGACCTTGGGCAAGTCTCTCTGGGCCTCAGCTCCCCATCTGCAAAGGAGGGTGAGATCACTGCCCTGCCTCAGAGGGGCTCTGTGTGCAGAAATTCTGTGAAGGTTGGCAGGTGCTCCGATACTCTGGCCAGATGGGGGCGGCTAGGCACCAGAGAGCAATACTGAGATAACATGGGCCGCAGGAAGATACTTAGATGCCCAAGCGGTCACATAGGGAGAGTCTTATCTCGAAGCTGATCTGTTGGTTCCTTTGACACCGGGGACCTGTCACCGCCCCCTTGGCTCAGAGCCATGTGCCCACAAGCTGCACAGGAGATGTGTGAGAGTCAGGCTGGGCGCAGGAAGGGTTCACGTTCCTGTTTAACACCCCTTTTTGTCGTGGCTTTTTTTGACCCAGGGCTGAGTGGAGGGATGAGAAGTCCCTCGAACCCCAGACGCTGGTGGAGCTGCTGTCCAGGGTCCCTGAGACAGGTACTGTTATTATCCATTGTGGTTGTTACGGTAGTGCCTCTGGGCCACCCACGAATGCTAGGCACTGGACACACACTTGCCTCTGGAGCTGGGTCCTAGGGGCGGCTCCCAGGCGTGAGCCCTCTGACATGAGTGATTGGAATGAGCCGGCCCCCAGCCCTTCCCCGGCAGTAGCCATGTTTCTGATGACCGAGGAACCTACGACGCAGAGCATGGCGTTGTGCTCGGGGGGGTGAAAGAGACAGAGGCTTGGTCTACGCCTAAGATGTAGGTTGACCTAGCTACGGAGCTGGAGAGATGTAGCTAAGCCCCGGTGTAGACACAGCTAGGTCAATAGAAGGATTCTTCCGTCAACTAGCTACTGCCTCTCGGGGCAGGGTAACCCTTTCTGTCGTTGTAGCAAGTGTCTGTAGAACAGCGGCAGGGCTGCAGCGGTGCCTCTGTAGCGCTGGTAGTGTAGACGCACCTTAGCCTGCCAGACCCTACTGGGGAGCTCGCTTGATCCCCAGGGATCCGTCTCGCGCTGCCAGGAAGGCTGGATGAGCATCACTATCTTCCCTGTGTCTGGCTGCCAGCCCCCACCCCAGCAGAATCTCCTCCTGGTCCCCGTTCCGAGGCTGGAGTGGACGCACGGCTGGCTGGGAGAACCCCGAGCTCGGCAGTGTCTTGCTGGGACAGTTAGCGCAGGCGATCTAGCCGAGTTGCAGTTCAGCACTGCACCCTGCCTCCCTGGAACTCCGCCGTGGGGCTTTGCTCCTCATAGACAGGGGCACGGGCAGGAAGGCTGGCGCTGCGGTTGAGGAGCTGGGCTGCGTCTCAGAAGATTTGGCTTAGTTCCACCACACACTCCCTGTGTGACCATGGGCAAGTCACTTCATCTCTGGGCTTGTGTTGCCGTTCTGAAATGGGAACTCCATTTCCCCTCCACAGCGCCCACCTTAGGCAGAATTTAGCTCGTTTCTTCTCCCCCTGGAAGCCAGTCTCCCCAGTGCGCTAATACGTCTTGTTGCTCTGCTCCAAACATTCGGATATGCCAGTCTTTTCCCACTAACGAGACGTCGTACCAGGGATAGAAGTTAGACGCATGGGATAGCGATTGCTGAGATGCGGCTGATACGCATGCAGCGGGAGTAAGACAATTTGTTTAGTTCCCTTAATCTCCAGGCGGGCGTCTCATATGGGTCGCATGCATCTGTCTACATTTTCTCCACAGGAGAAGGTGGGAGAAAGTAGCATTGCCGCTCACTGTTACACAGCTGCCACCCACCGCCCCAGAGGTGGCTGCATTTCAATGGCGGGTGAAGCCTTGCTTTTGGGATGACTCTGCTAACATCAGCCATTGTTGAGGGAGCCCTTGGCGATCAGGCAGGGCTGGTTTTTATTGCGTGCGGGGCAGACACGCTGCTGCAGTTCTCGGGTGCCCTGAGAGCCGCAATCAGACCCCAGGTTTCCAAGGCTGAGATGCCGTCATCTGTGCGAGTGCCCTCTCCGCCCTGGTAGGACATAATCCCCCGCACAGCCAGCTGCCTTTGGCTCCCACCCCGGCATCCAACTTGCCGCGCGAGCCCAGGCCGGCTGGAGAGCAGAACCTAGCTAGCTGGCTGAGATAATCGGAGGTCACCAAGCAAACAGCCCTTGTCCTGACCCAGTCTCTGTCCCTCGCTGGTTCTTCTGCAAGGCCTGGTCCACGCAAAGCTAGAAGCATCCTTGCCCCGGTACTGAAGCCTTCCAGCGTTGCACCCACCACAGCCTAGGAGGGGGGCGAACATGTCCTAGCTCCTCTTCCTCCCCGCTAACCCTCTGCCCCAGGGAAAGCGTCTGCCCGCAATGGGCCGGGTACCAGGCGGGGGCCTGTGAGCAGTGTGGGCCCCCTGGCATGCTCTCTGCCCCAGGTGGGGTCAGGGAGAGTCGGGCTGATTGCAGCAAAGGGGCTGCAATACGTCTCTTGCTGCTCTCTCCTCCCTGGCGTGGGGGGCTCGAGCTGAGTTTGGGGGGTCGGGGTGTAGCCTAGAATTTAGGGCGGCAAGGGCCAGTGGGATCATCTGATCTGAGTGCCTGCATAACACACCCAGCGATTCCTGCATCCAGCCCGTATCTTGTGGTTGAGCTAGAGCACATAGGTGAATCCTTTCCCCTAGAATGCTAAGAGATGCCCCCAGTCTCCAACCTGTGCAGCCCCCGTTCTGACCTTCCCTCTGCTCCCTCTTCCCCTCCAGGCAACTTTGACCTGCAGAAGGTGAAGGAATCTACGTATTTCTTCAGCTGAAACGGACCCCGGGCAAGGCCCTGGACTGTCTATCAAACGCTGGCTAATTGGACCAGAGGTGCCAGCCAGCCGAGTCCAGGGTGGGACCTGGCTCACAGCACCCCCAGCAGAGAACAAGGGGAGACTGTGTCCAGGACCTCGTCCTGGGAGCACAGCAGACAGCTGGCCCAGGGAAATACCCACAAGGGGTGCATCGGCCTCTCTGCTTTGGAAACGGACCCTGCCCGGAGAGCAGGAGCATGTGGCTCCACTAGGAGGCAGGATCTCTGCTTTCCCTTGTGCCAGGAGGGGCGTGGCGCTGCCTTCCTATGGCTCTCACCAGCCCAGCTCACCCGCTCCTCCCTCTGTGCCGAGGGACCTTGAGCTGGAGATCACCGGCTGCTATTTCCCCCGGCGACTGGGGATCCCCGACGCTGACCCAAAGACAAGGTTGCTTTGCTCACCGGGAGCCTCTGGCCCCAAACTGAGGTGGAAGGCAAGGGGCTGATTGGGGACTGGCGTTCCCTGCGACCTCAGCCTCACACAGTTGGGTCTCAGCAAGGGGCCCCTGTTTGCTGCTGGTAACTCAGGTGCTCTAGGCCAATCGACCAGGCCTCTCTTCCCCCTTCACTCACCCCCACTCACTACCCCATGCGTCCGGGGAGGAGGACATCCTGCAGATGGAGCCCTCCAGGCCTGGCTTTGAACACCGTCTGGGTCACCCACGCCAGGCCGGAGCGCTGTTGGTCTGCGCAGGGAAGGGGGCAGTGGGTCTAGGATCCCAGTGAGATACTCTCTTCACTGGACTCCTGCGCTAGTAGCTCTAATGGCGCCGTTGCGGGCTAGCTGAGCGTGCCTGGGGGAGCGAGCTGGAGAGCTCCTCCCGGGACAGCAGCATCCTACAACCAAAGACCTCAGAGTGCTTTAGGATTCTTGGCCAATGAGCTGTTGAATAACCACTTGCCTGGGGAACGAGAACCTGCCCGTCCCTGGTCTCTGCAGCTGCGTCAGACTTTGCTGGCCTTGGCCGGGGCGCGGCACTCAGTCTCTCACTCCGTTTCCGTTCCTTTCCTCTAGCAGAGTGTGGGTGTGGGGGGAGACGGCTCCTGGGATATGCGCCTCCCCAGGGGAGTGGTTATTCTGCACTGGGGCAGCCAGTCACTACTGGACTCCAGAGGAGCCTCCCGTACTGATTCACCCTCCCTGCTACGCAGAGTCCTGTCTCTGGGCGCTTTCCAGCGGTGTCTCGTTTTCTGGGATATTGAAGATTCGGCTGCACAGTCTCCGGTGGGGCGGGTATGTAACTGGAGCGGTGTGTGGAGCACTGTACATTAAAGCCCTTTGAAACGTCTCCTATCGGGGCTGCTTTGTTAGCAAGTGTGGTGGTATTCCGGTGGCGTCTAGAGGCCCCAGCTGAGTTCAGGGCTGGTTAGGCCCAGCACTGCAGTGAGAGCACATCCCTGCACTGAGGAGCTGACAGGTTCAAACGAAGAGAGAAAGGGTGGCAGGGGAAACTGAGGCACCGAGCAGGGAGGTCAGTGTCAGGAATATAGAACCCAGGGCGCCTGACTCCCAGTCTGCTACCGCATCGCTGGGCCACACTGCGGACCTCACTGTGTGGAGGTGCGTGCTATCTACTGCAGGGGCGGCCAACCTGAGCCCGAGAAGGAGCCAGAATTTACCAATGTACATTGCCAAAGAGCCACGGTAACACGTCAGCAGCATAGGCGCCGACTTCTGCTGGTGCCAGTGGGTGCTCGACCTCCCTCTGCCCCTCCCGCCCCCTTCCAACCCCTTCCCCAAATCCCCACCCTGGCCCCGACTCCTCCCCTGAGCGCGCTGCGTTCCCGCTCCTCCCCCCTCCCTCCTGGAGCTTGTTAGGCCGCGAAAGGGCTGTTTTGCTGCGGCAAACGCTGGGAGGGGAAGCAGGGATGCGGCGCGCTCAGGGGAGGAGCGGGGGTGGGGAGGGGAGCTTGGCTGCCAGTGGCTGCAGAGCACCCATTAATTTTTCCCCGTAGGTGCTCCAGCCCCGGACCACCCACGAAGTTGGTGCCTATGGTGAGCAGCCCCCCATCAGCTCCGCTCCCGCTCCCAGCGCCTCCCACCCACCGCCGATCAATGCCTCCCCCTCTCTCCCCGCACCTCCTGATCAGCTGTTTTGTGGCATGCAGGAGGCTGGGGGGGGGGGGAGAAGGGGAGCGAGGGTGTGGCAGGCTCAGGGGAGGGGGCAGGAAGTGGTGGAGTGGGGGCAGGGTCTGCAGCAGAGCCAGGGGTTGAGCAGTGAGCACCCCCCGGCACATTGGAAAGTTGGCGCCTGTAGCTCCAGCACCGGAGTCGGTGCCTGTACAAGGAGCCGCATATTAACTTCTGAAGAGCCGCATGCGGCTCCAGAGACACAGGTTGCCCCCCCGCCCCCCGATCTACTGCAGGGATGTGTACGCGTAGGGGCTGCCTTTACCAAGCAGTGCGGGTACAGAGGCTGCGCTGTGCTGGGAACACTGCACAAGGCCAGGACCTGAAGCCTCTTGCAATTAGAGCAGTGACTTACTCAGCGGGGGTAAGGAAGCCAGCCGAGGCGGCTCTCTGCTACGGTGCAAGGTACCTGGGCGCCCTCGTGGCTAGACGTGAATGTGGGCTTTGGGCCTGATTCTCAGTTACACCAAGGCCTCTTCCCCCTTCCCCCCCACCAGCAACCTCAGGGGGCCTTAAAGTGTCATTACACCTGCAGCCCGAGTGGCTTTAGACTCGCTGAGATTGAGGCCTGTATCTGCCGATGGTTTGGGGCATCCATTCAGCACAAACCAGAGGGGAAAGCGCCACCTCCCACGGCACCTGGCTTTTCCCTGGAGGTCTCCCATCAGTCCCCTTACCGCCCCCATCCCGTGGAGGTTGAGCTCAGCGCAGTCTGACTGCAGCATGACCGCCCTTCACTTTCAACCCGTCCCTCTGCCAGGCCTCTGATGAGCTGAGAGTTGGTCAGTGATGTTTGACATGGCCGCACTCTTCGCATGTCCCTTTTCCAGGCGCACCCTGCCCTTGTCACCTCTGTTCCGGTGCAGGCAGCTCGCTGACAGACAATGATTGCACAGCCCGTGGCTTGGCTGCTGGTTAATTTCCCTTGCTTTTAATCGACCTGGAGTTGCTTTGTTTTTTTCCTTTTCCTCCAAAAGACACAAGCCATCTGCCATTTAACGCCCTTCAAGTCTGTCTTTACAAGTGTGCAGTTTTGCGCTAATTAAGAGATTTGCACCTGCGGCTAATAACACCAGCGGCTCCGCTTCCAATTGGCCTTAGATTCTGCCTAGGCTTCTAGGTGGGTTAATGAGAGATGAGTCCTGCTTCTTGGGATTCGAAAAAGGGATCAGACCTTGAGAGAACAAGACTATGCACAGAGACAATAGTGAGCGTTCTGGAAGGGGATCTACATACTCATGCTTCAGGGCTTAAACCTACCTCTAACAGTGGGGGTCAGGAGGAAATGTTTCCCGGGGGCAGATTATTCCATAACTGGCTACTGCAAGGTTTCTGGAATCTGCCTCTGAATCAGCTAATATTAGCCATTATTGGCTCGATGGATTCCTGGTCTGATCCAGAGGACAGTTCCTCTCTCATAATCAGCGTGTTAATCCCTCCCATCATGACCAGCAGTGGGCGCACTGAGTCTGCAGGCGTGTCAGAAACTGGTTAGGAGAGGCTGGTTAGAAACCGAGCTGTAGGATGCGGCTGCTCCTTGCCCTTGCCCGGGGAGAGCAGGTTGCCAGCTTGGTGCTTACAGACGAGAAGCTGAGTGCCTGAGAATCACGGTCTGCTCCTCAGCTGTGCAAGCAGCCATGCGTGCGTTCCAGTCGCGGCAGCCGGGTGCATGGAGATCTGAGTGATGGAGGGCTGTTGTTCCATTTGTTCTTTTGCTGGAGTGTTTGAGTGCAGTGGGGGGGCTGCAGATGCCAGCCAGGAGCCGGAGCTCGGCATCTCAGCAGGCTGCACTGAAATGGGAGCCGCGGATGACTGCGCTGGATGCAATCAGCGTGAATCTTGGGGGTGGAGGGGGATGCATGAGGAAATTAAGGGAAAGCACAGCTGCCAGCATGGAGGTGGTAGGAGAAGCCGGCTGGAGGGTAGTCGTGGGCCTCTCCCTTTCCGTTCTATGGAGAAAGGTTAAAGAGAGTGGTGGGGGACCAGCTCCCAAATCTCCCCCCCCCCCCCCCCGAAGGGGGGGGGACTGAGCACATCTCCTCTCCCAAGGGTATTTCTGCATCTGGCTGACCGCCCTCCCCAGCTGAGTGACGCAAGCCCTTGGCCGCCCTCAGCCCTGCTTGGGCGCTGGCACGGATCCCTCCCTCCTCTGCCCTGGGGCCGTGGTAGCGGGATGCAGAGGGTATCGCTTCTCAGCCAGCCGCTTGAACCCTGGCCGGGGGCAGTCGTGGCCGCTGTGGGATGCGGCTTCGATGCTCTGGGTTGCAGTGAGCTGAGGGGCTCTTTAGGCCGTGGGGAATCTATGTCGCACCCCCTAGCTTGGTTAGCAGCCTCAGCAGTGGGGACTAAACATCCCCAGTCAAGAGCGACCAGGGGTTAGGCCCCAAAGCCCTTGGAAGTCAGTGGAAAGTCTCCAGCTGATGCTGGTGAGCTTTGGATCAGGCCCGTAGGCAGGACGCTGTACGGGGCGAGGGGAGCGCCTGCTGCGGGGGCGGCGAAGACTTTCTCACGCTCTCCCTCCTAGCTTAGCAGCCTCGTTGCTCTTTGCACCTTGGAAACGGGCCTTTTCCAGGCCTGATCCCAAAGCCAAGCCAAGGGACCGGGATCTGCCAGGAACCCAGCGTGAGGGGTTTTTTTCCTTGAAGCAGTCGGCTCTGATTCCATGCCCAGCAGCCCTTATCGTGTGGCTGTGAATTGTACGGGCTGGGGAGGGGAAGTTGCAGGCTTGGGTTTAACTGTATCCATTTTGGAGGCTCAGAAATGCTCCACGGACTCTCCCTGTAAGGAGGATTCGGCTACGAGTAAATTGCAGCCCACACTGGGGCTCCTCTGACGGCACAGCAGGGAGGTGTCTAGGGCTGCAGAGCATCATTAGTCAAGCCGGGGTTCGGCCAGGACACGAAGACGATTGGGGCAGACAGGGCCATGGTTTTAGGCCCCTTTTCCTAGGAATCCCAGGCTTGAACGCGCTGGGGGCTCTGCTGGGAATGGATCAGGGCCGAAGTGGGGGGGAAATAGTGAATGCGCAGCAGCATCGCAAGTGGGGAGGTAGGAGCTGGCCAAGGGAAAGGTCCCGCCTGCTCTTGCCATGAAGGCTTGTCCCATTGCTGAGAGCCAGTTCACCAGCGTGCGGGGCTCAGGCTCGGGCTGTTTCATTGCCGTGTAGACTTCCGGGCTCGGGACCCTCGCACTGCCTGGGCTCCAGCCCAATCCCCTGGACGTGTGCCCTGCAATGAAACAGCCCCTTAGTCTTCAGCGGCAGTGGAGACATGCCCTCCATGTCACTTTGGGTCCCACAGGGCCCTACCAAATTCACAGGCCATTGTGGTCAATTTCACGCCATAGGATTTTAAGTCATAAATTTTGTGATTTCAGCTTTTTAAATCTGAAATGTCATGGTGTTGTAATTATAGGACCTGACCCAAAAATGAGTTGGGGGGGGGGGGTCGCAAGGTGATTGTAGGGGAGGGTCGCAGTACTGCTACCCTTACTTCTGCGCTGCTGCTGATGGCGGCGCTGCCTTCAGAGCTGGGCTCCCAGCCAGCCGCTGCCGCTCTCCAGCTGCCCAGCTTTGAAGTCAGCACAGAAGTAAGGGTGGCAATACTGCAGCCCCCCTAAAATAACCTTGTGACCCCTCCCTCGCAACTCCCTTTTGGATCAGGACCCCCAATTTGAGAAACGCTGGTCTCCCCTGTGAACTCTGTATAGTAGAGGGTAAAAGCACACACAAGACCAGATTTCATGGTGGTGACTTCGGTAGGGCCCTGCCCATAACATCTCCCTTCTTCCCCGGGGGGGGTTGCGAGGCGAAAACCCATTGCTGACTGTGCGCAGCTCACTCCTGTGATGCTAGGGGCCAGATCAGCACCTCGGTAAGCAGCAGGAGCAGAGGCCTCTTGGAACAAGCTCTGTGTTTGGCCAGGGCGGTGCCCTTCCAACCCCCATGTATTACCCTGCTGGGTACATGACTGGCTCTCTAGCGCCTCCTTTCGCTGCAGCAGCCCCTGGCGGGGCAGGATCTGGTGTCAATGACTGAACCGGTGAGTTGATGAGCCGATGCAAGCAAGGTCGCCGCCTTCCTGACATGCTCCTTGTTCGTGTATCTGACAAACAAAGTGAAGTGTTAATTATTTACGATGCTTCGGCGTCTCCCGGCAAGTGTTTTGTAGCCTGTTTTGTCACAGGAAGGGAGATGAAACCTCCCTGTCGCGCGCTCTTGTTCAGTCGTAGCGCACACAGGTGGAGGGAGGCAGCTGATGAACTGAGCAAGATTCTGCTGCAGTGGGAAGGAAAGCGGCTAGTGAAATGCCGTCTGTCTTCTGTCCCCGCCCCCCAGTGATGGGGTGCTGAAGGGAGGCAAGTTTTGGGTGTAGTGATGACTAGGACTCTGATTTGTTGTTAATTACCCTGTGGTCCCCCTGAGAATTGTTCCCTTGCCACACAGGTCAGTATCACTGTCTCCATATTACAGGTGGGGAAACTGAGGCACAGCAGCCCAGTGACTTGCCCAAGGAGTCAGTACTAGAGTGGGGGGAATTGACCCTGGAGCCTCTGAATGCTGGCTCAGTGCCTTAACCGCACAGCCATCTTGCCTCTCCGTAGCTGGCAGCTTTATTTCAAAGCTGATTGTTATAGTTGCAAACTCCAGCTGGGATCTGACAGTCCGGCTGTGGCCCAGTCATGTTCGGCTTCTGAGATCTGCAGCCAGGCCGTAGCTCTGAGCTGCGTGAGCTCTGCACAGCTAGCGGGAGGAAGGGGGATGGGTGGATCAGTACAGCCAGCTGGATAGGAGGTGAGGATGTGGAGTAAGACGGTGAGATGGTTTTATATTTGTCACTTTTCTGGCTGGAACTGCCTCTTGAAAGGAAAACGCCCCCAGTGAAATCTCTTCTGAGCTGAGCTGGTACCTGTGAGTCACACCGGTCCACCTACCCACCCAGGCTCAGCGCCGCAGTGCTACTGAGTCATGCTTTTCCCTGCCACGCTCCTGCGCTGGGAGCGACTCCCCGTCCATAGCAATAGCCTCTCGGTACCAGGTACCAATGAATCTTTTCTCTTTTCCCCCCGCTGCCCTCTGGGAGGCAGGGTAGAACCTTGCTAATCCCTGCGCCCCCTAATTCACACACACACTGACCAGCAAACAGGAGAGAGTGTGTTCTCCATTACAGCCCCTTTTGCATTGCTCTGGGCCCTTAAAGTGGGTGGAAATGACCCCCTGAGATGATCCCATGCCCAGAAGGCAACCCCAGCTGACCCAGAACAGGTGCTGGCCCTGCGCCCAGGCTCTGGTGTAGCGGGTGTGTTGGGGGCATGGGCAGAGGCTGTGGACTGTGGTTATTCTCTGCTTCCCAGGGGAACATAGGCCGCAGATCACAGATTGCAGCAGCCCCAAGGCTGCTCTGGTTTACGCTAGGGGCTGGGTAGAGATCTGCCCAGCTCCAGAAGATGGGGAGCACAAAGGAGGCTTAAAGATATCGAACCGTCCCCCAGCTCCTGTTCAGGGCCCGGGTCACTGAGACTAGGCCGTAGGCCTCCACTGCTCTGGGGGGAGACTGGATTTGTCAGGTCTCAGCTCGCAGTGGCCAGAGCCGAGCCCACAGTGCCTGATCCGCTACCCAGGAGACAGGTTGTTTGCTCGGGATGTGGGGAAGAGTCATGAATAATTGAAACGAACCTGCGCTTGCCAAATAACTGAACAAAGTACATTCCAGGCTGCATTAGTCCGGCTGTTCTTCTTCTAATGGCTCGCTTGCTCTAGCCCGGTCGATCGCAGTGGCGCGCCTGTTCGGTAGCGGGCGCTAGCGATGGTTTTCTGTTTGTTTTTTCCCAAATCCCCAGACGGTGTCAGCTGTCGGGCCCTGCTGCTGCTACCAATGGTTTCTTTCCTCTGAAGTGATACCCCTGCCCTCACTAGCGACTCATGGGCTGGGATGCAG
>NW_020664545.1:5759418-5773594 GCF_002925995.2 Terrapene triunguis
ACTAGCGACTCATGGGCTGGGATGCAGAGCTGGGGGGCTTTGGAAGTTCCCAGCTCAAATGTGTTTGCTGAAAAGCATCTCACCATGACGCCTTACAGAGATGGGCCTAGATCCTCAAAGGTTCTTTAGGTGCCTAACCCACATTAGGTGCCCAACTCCCATGGACATAAAATACCTTAGGTACCTAAATACATAATTGCTTCACCAAGTGCAAAGGGGGAGGATCTCAGAGCTGATCACTCATCGCTGGGGTTTTTTAAGGTAGAGTCCAGGCCAGGTGGATCAGCTGCACCCTAGAATGGCTTGTGGCTGGGCTGTATCTTCGACGGGGGAGATTAGCAGCAGGTGCTGACCATTCTAACAGGCCTAGCCTGGCTATGCATCTTAAGCGGCTCTGAGAGACCCTCGGGGGTGGGTGGCCAGGGGTTTTTTTTGTTACTCACTGGCCAAGTTCACAGGCAATTTCTGTTGTTCTCTTCCGAGGAGAGACTGTTGTGGGGGTCGCAGAGCTCATGTGAGCGGAATCCTTTGCACGGCCAGAAGGGAACGTCTCTCATGCAGTGTTCACCGGGCGTGAGCACAGAGACTGAGACCTGAGTAAGGGCTTTGTGTGGGGCTGGGGCCCGACCTTTTCACCTCCTCCTATGGGCTACAGAGCGACATCTTGCTCAGCGGGAGCCCCTTGCTCCCCTTCACACAGGATGAATGGGTTTGTACAGCACCTAGCGCGATCCTAGTCCAGGACAGGGGCACCACCGTGCTACTGCAATACACATTATAAACCGCATTCCTGCTGCCGGCATCGCCGGTGCTGCTCCCCCCTGCCCGCCGCTGCAGCCTTCGCCAGCTTGTTTGCATGGGGCGGCCTTGGCACTTCAGCGCCCCTCCTGCTGCAGGAAATGTGTGTGGCCTGGGGGTGGGGGAACCAAGACTGGAAATAAATGTTTAAGGGTGAGAGTAATTAACCCCTGGGACCATGGGGAGGGGCCGATTCGCCGTCTCTGCTGCTTTTCAGCTCAAGATTGGCTGGTTTTCTAAAAGCTCTGCGCCAGGCATTGTGTGTGGGCTGGTCTCTGGTCTGGGCCATGCAGGAGGTCAGACTAGATGAGCACAATGGTCCCTTCTGGCCTTGGATGCTATGTGGCACCCCCCCACACACACATATTTGGGGGAGCAGGGGTGTGGTCTAGCAGGAAAGGGGGAGAAGTGGGAGTCAGGACTCCCGGGTTCTGTTCCTGACACTGGGTGGAGAATGTGGTCTAGTAGTTAGAGTAGGGAGGCGACTTGGGACTCTGGACTCCTGGGTTCTCTTCCCAGCACTGGGGGTGCGGGGGAATGGGAGTTGGTTTATCTATTCCCAGCTGCGTGTCCTAATTTAGAGACCTTGAGCAAGACATGTCCCCTTCTTCGTCCTGGCCTAGATGACCTAGCGAGGTGCCTTCCACGCCTACATTTCTGTGAGGCTCTTCGCCTCAGTTTCTCCATCTGCAACATGGGGATAAAAACCTTGTGAACTGTCATTAACCCTGGGGAAACATGTTGGCCTTCTATGGCAGGTGCTGGAGAAGGGGCGGACGTTGTGTGACAGGCAACAGGATGGCTGGGGGCTACAGTGAGACACCCTTGGCTGGGGCCACCCCAGCATGGAACAGCCTGGTCTGCTTCACCATTGGGGGGGCGGGAAGCTGTGAGATAGTGTCTCTTCTGCAGCCCGGGAGGATGGCGACTCATCGGCCAGGGTGTGGCTGGCCCTTCAGGTGATCAACCAAAGGCCTGAACAGCTTCTGAAGAGGGGGGTCCCATTTCCCAGCACTCTGTGAGTGTTTGGGGGGGGGAAGAAAAATGGGGGGGGGCTTGTTCCACAGCGCTGTCATCTCCCTGGCTGCGTGCCCCATGCAGAGCCCATGCGGCAGGAGAGGTGTTAGCATTCGGCGCAGCACAGAGCTGCCCTTGGAACAACCTTGCAGCCGAGCCGCATGGAGGCTGCTGCAGCCTCTGACAAGTTCTGCGCACTGATGCCGCTCCTGCAGCTGGCTGGACTCGGATGAGGGAGGGAACACGGGCGGAGGGAGGGGGAATATTAAAACACAGAACTGCATGGATCCCGCGGGCTGGGAGGAGGGGGGAGAGCCGAGTGTCACAGTGTGCGTGTGCTTGGACAGGATTGGATATTAATTACCTTCCCTGGCAGAGATAACACAGCCTGCTAAAAGCTTGGGTGAGCAGAGATGTGTGTGTGGGGGAGAGGATAAAGGACCCACCAAAGCAAGTGGGTGTTAATAAGCCTGAGAAGCCATTAGGAACAAGAGCCACGTTAATCACCCTTCGCTTCCTCAGGCCAGAGATTGCAACTGCTGCTTTGGGATTTTTCCCCCCTGTCCTGCTGGAAGAACCAAATTGAACAAGCTGGGGGGAGGGTCAGACTCGTCCCTCAGCTTTTCTTAAGGGGAGAGGACAGGGGGAAATGGGCTCGCGTCGCTGGGCTCCCCGCTGGAGATGGGTGCATTTCTCTTCCGAGATCCACGCCCAGGAGTTAAGGCTCAACTTTCCTTTGCACTGGCGAGGCCATGGCCTCCCCACGCCAGCTAGCTGCTGCCTTCGCGCTGGTTGGCGTTACCCCGCGGGGAGCCCGCCCAACCTCCCAAAAGGCTGCTGGAAGTAGTGGGGTGGCTGCCATTCTAGACAGGGTTTAGTTTGGTTCAGTGGCTCTCAGCACCCCCACGCTACAAATAGTTCCTGCACCCCGGGACGTAGATGCCCAGGTCATAAGATCTGAGGCAAGACGTGGCAGGGAAGCGTGTCTGAGCTGGGCTTTGGAGGAGGTCAGATTAGGCATTGCATCTGGCCTTGGCATCTAGGAGCCGTGGTCTATAGGAGGGGTGAGACTGGCTTGCATAGCATGGAGTTGTGTGCCGAGGGGGTTGGGGGGGGCAGTGCCCCCCTGTGAGAGAGGAGGCTAAAGATGGTCTTGGACCAGTGGGAACTAAAACAAATGACACGTTGCAATGGGCTGGGCAGCTGGGTCACGTACCACGGCTGCATGATCCGCCCTGGGGCTTTCTTTAGCTACAAAAATCCTCAAAATGAGTCTGTTTAACATCTCCACCTGGCAACAGAGCTGGAGAGAAATGCAGAGGGACAGTCCCAGCTGCCCCTGGCTTCTGACAGCAGACCCTACCGTGCTGGTGCCAGGACTGGAGTAGCTAGGAGCTTCTTCCCTGCCCCCTACAGCACCTCCTGCTGGGCAAGGCTGCTCCTCTCCAGAGCCAGCACCCCCTGGTGGGAGAGGAACCACTGTGAGCACCCTGCCGGGCTGGGAGTAATGGCCTTGATTTTTCTGAGCTGCACTTGGAGGTGGGCGGGGTGGGGACGTGATCATTCCTCTCTATTCGACATTGGTGAGGCCTCATCTGGAGTACTGTGTCCAGTTTTGGGCCCCACACTACAAGAAGGATGTGGAAAAATTGGAAAGAGTCCAGCGGAGGGCAACAAAAATGATTAGGGGGCTGGAGCACATGACTTAGGAGGAGAGGCTGAAGGAACTGGGATTGTTTAGTCTGCAGAAGAGAAGAATGAGGGGGGATTTGATAGCTGCTTTCCACTACCTGAAAGGGGGGTTCCAAAGAGGATGGAGCTCGGCTGTTCTCAGTGGTGGCAGATGACAGAACAAGGAGCAATGGTCTCAAGTTGCAGGGGGGGAGGTCTAGGTTGGATATTAGGAAAAACTATTTCACTAGGGGGTGGTGAAGCACTGGAATGGGTTCCCTAGGGAGGTGGTGGAATCTCCTTCCTTAGAGGTTTTTAAGGCCCGGCTTGATAAAGCCCTGGCTGGGATGATTTAGTTGGGATTGGTCCTGCTTTGAGCGGGGGGTGGGACTAGATACCTCCTGAGGTCCCTTCCAGCCCTGAGATTCTATGAACTGTTGCAGCAAGCCTGGGGTGAGGAGAGGGATTGAAAAGGGGGTAGAAGATAGAAAGAAGCCGGGGCAGCCGGCCGGAGTGGAGACAAGGCGAGGCAGGGGCGGAGAAGGCCCACGAGAACGTGACGGGCGGCAGTGAAAAGAGACGGACGCCGGCGTAGCTCTGCCAGTGCTGCCATGTTTATTGCACAGGATGGTCTGGATGAAAAAAAGGTGGATTCTCCGACGGAAACAGCCGCCAGTGCCAGTGCCACAATCCAGCCGTCTCCATAGCGACGGGGCGCTTTGATTGGCTTTTGTCACCACGCGTTCCGTTATCGGTTATACATTCAACATGAAAGGCGCAAGGATGCTAGGAATACAGGCGTTAGCACACACAACTCACCTGCCTCTGCCTTAGAAAAGGTACCGGTTACACGTTAGCATAATAAGGAGATTAGTAAGTAGTATCGATAATAAACACGTTGACCGTTTGCCCGCTCCTTGCCTTGTCCGCGGTGGATAGACGTCGAGGATTAAAGCAAGAACGCCTCATCGCCGGCCAGGCGTGACACAAATACTACTCACCAGGCCAAGGGGTTGTGCTGCCCCCCCCCAGCTTTTCGCTCCCTGTCCCCCATCTCATCAGTGCCAGGACAGGGCTGGCTTTCCAACAAGCCTCAGCCAGGAGGTCACAGCCCCCGCGGGCTGGAGCCGGCCGCGCCAGCTTTTGCTTTTAAAAACGCTTACGAATGGCCGCCAGTGCCCCCCGCCCCAGGGAACCGTGCATAAAAAATCCACGCACGAAGCACCAACGCACCCGTGCGACAAACTCAAATCAAAGGCGAGAAAAGCACTAAAAGGAGCGTCCCCTTCCTAAAAGCTCCACTCCTGCTGGACTAGAAAAACAGACGCTCTTCCTACAACGCCAAAGTCAGTCCCAGCACGTTGCCCCGGATGTTAAGAAACCTCCCGGGACTGTGCTCTTCAGATCCCCTTTAAGGGGAGAAAAATTATCACCTGCTTCTGCTCAGGTGAACCAACCTGAGTCTGAGATTCCAGGGAACACGTACCGTAGGGAGCCGTCACAAAATGCAGGAGGATGGGGACCCCCGGCTCTTTCCGGTCTTTCGAAAGCTTATGCTCAAATAAATGTGTTGGTCTCTAAGGTGCCACAAGTACTCCTGTTCTTCTTAAGGAGGGGAATGGGCTGGTTACTGGGCAACCCAGCTGCAAGTCCAAGTGCAGCTGCACCAAGCAGTGTTTGCTCCCCTCCCCACAGCGTCTTACCTGGGAGGAATCCAGGTAACACAAGAGATCGGGGGGCAGGATCCCTTTCGCCCCCAGGCTGAGCTGGCTTTGGCAGTCTGGCCCCTACCTCAGCGGTGCTGTTTAGACCACCACCAGGGTGGCAGACCACGTTTAGGGGCCCTCGCAGCAGGGGAGCGGGTGGGGCAAGAGCTGGTGCCTGCACTGTTGGGAGCCAGATATAGGCTGATTGATCACACACCTCTGTGAGTGGCACCTTCACAGTCAGTTCTGCCTCTGCTAGGGAGGCCAGGCTGGAGACAGGAGCAGTCCTGTTACCTCTCAGGGTGGGAAATCAGTGAGCGTGAGATCTTCCCCCTACCAGCCCTGTACATGGAAAGCAGGAGGGAGAGACACCCCCCCCCACACCCCCAGGGCTGGTCCCCCCCCCCCCCCCCCGGCCCTCAAGCAGCTTCTTCTCCCCCCCCCCCAACAACCCCTGCCTTCCAGATGCAGACAATGCGGCACCTCCCCACATAGGCAGACGCACACGGGACGAAAGACGCACACAGCAGGCCCAATGGCGAGAGACAGACACACACATGCAGACACCACAGACGCTGGGGGGGCGCTAAACACTGCGAGGCAGCTGGAAGGGTGGGGGCAGCTGGTCCTGGCAAGACGTGGTAACCCCCCCCCCCCCACACTCCTTGCGCTTCAGCTACAGCGATAGGCCCAAGCTGCCAAGTTCAGACCCAAGCTCTCCCAAGTTGGGCGTTTGGCTGTGGAGGGAAGGAGGGGAGGGGGGGGGTCATTTGACCCAGCCTCTAATGCTGTCCCCTTGGCTGGTGTAGCCCCCAAATCGAGGGGCTGATGGGAAGTGGGGGCCCACTGCCAACCCGCTCTGGATTCATCAACCACAAAGCCCTCGCCCCATTTCCTTTCTTCCTAAGCTAATGGGGATTTTGCTCCCCCCAGCACGACGGAAGCTCGCTCCGGAATTAGCTTTTCTAGGACAAAGCAGGAGCCCCCGGTGAAAGGGGGTTTGCTCCTGCACCCCACACACAGCCCCAGGGGCCGGGCTAGAGGCTGAGTAGTATTTGTGTCCGCTGGCTTATTGCAGTGATGAGGGTGGCAGGAGGGAATGGACGATGCTCGCCGAGCCCAGCGCTTTCCGTTTCAATATTGCACTTGAAAACCAAACAGCCGCCCAGGTTGCAAAGTGCCAATGTCAAGAGGGGGCAGCCACCCCCAGAGACGGTGCCCAGCCGCCTCCTGGAGCCTGCCTGCTCTGCCAGGAGTCCCCAAAGCCAACCCTCTCCTCGTCGCATCCCCGACCCCCTCATGCCCGGTGCTCACTTACCTTCAGTGTCACCTAGCAGCCTCTCGCAGAGGCTGGTATGTGAATTGATGGTACTGTAGGGACAGCAGGGAAGGGATCCAGATGCAGGTTCTGCCAGGGGCTGAGCACACGACTCTCCTGCCAATGAGAGCAGTAGTGCCAGCATCCCGGAAGGGGCGTGTGGGGCCCACTGATAGAGAGAGATCAGAGCAAGTTTTCCCTAGGACCCTGGACCCTCCCATGGGAGAAGGGGTGTCAGTGCCCAGGAGAGCTGGCTCCAGGCTTTCAACTGTTCTCAGTGCGCGTCCTGGTGTCTGCAGGAGCCAGCTGGGATGGAGGTGCCAGGCAGCTGTGCCCTGGGAAGGTGAGGAGACGGGACAGCAGAGCGCAGGGATGCTAATAATAATAATAATACTTTGCCCATCTCTGTTGCAAGGCTCGCAAAGCACTTTAGTTCCCAACCCCTCATGCTGTCATGTAGGTAAGTATTATTATCCCCATTTTACAGATGGGAAAACCGAGGCACAGAGAGGTGAGGCGACTTGCCCAAAGCCACACAGCGAGTCGGGCCAGAGCCAGGGACTAGACCGCCCGGTCCCTCGCTCTGCCCGTTAAACTATGTGGGGGGAGGATGGGAGAAGAGGAGGATGGGGAGGGGGGTGTTGAGCAGCTTGACATTGATTTTTCTATTTAAAACATAGAAAACATTCAGCGAGCGAGATGGGAACTGGGGCCTCCCGGCCCGGGCGCCCCCTCCCCAAGCCCCCGGGCCAGGCAGCAGGGGCTGGAGGCCGCTCCTTGGAACAGAGCAAGGGAGGTGTACGCAAAGGCATGGGGGGGCCGGGGGGGGCGCGGGGGGGGGGGGGGCCCAGACTGGAAGTGGGGCTAGGGATTGCACTAGCCCCTGGGGGAAGAGATCCCCTCCTCTCTGCCTCTGATGCCAAGGGGGTGGGGATGAGGCGATGAGCTGAGGGGGAGCAGAGAGCGGGGGTGGGGACGAGGCGACGCGCTGGGGGGGAGGGGGATGAGGCGACGCGCTGGGGGGAGCAGAAAGGAGCCAGGGCACGAGGCAGGGGCAGGATGAGGTTTGCGGGGGGGGGCAGAAGCGTCCAGCCCCAAAGGCTAGCCCAGCAAGGGCAGAGGAAGCGCCAGCCCCAGGGGCCTTTGCAGACAGAACCACTCGGCCAAGGCGCCCGTCTCCTTCCAAATCTCCCCCCCCCCCCACATCCCCGCGTGTGGCACAGGGCTCGGGCTGGGTACAGGCCGGTGCCAGGAGGCAGAACACGTTGGGTGGGGAAGTTGGCAGGGCCTGGCAGGGGCTCAGCCCCCTCTGGCTACTCCTCCCTCTCCCGCCAGGCCCCGGGGTGGGCGACCCGTTCCACAGAGCCCTGCGCTGTCGCAGCGCCTGGCCATACGGTGCGTGTGGGCTCCCATGGGCGGCCCTACGAGGGGGGCCCTGCGCACACAGCTATATTCATATATATATATAATATACAGATTTCATAATCAAGAGATTAACTAGTTATGGCTTCTATGGTGCAGTCAGTGGGTTCGGATGGACGATGCTCTTCACACGGGCGGTGGCAGCGGGCGATGGGGCTGGACTTTGGTCATAGATGATTCATCGGGGGGCGTGTGGGAGGCTCGACTGGACCTCCCCCGGCCCAGGGAACGGCAGGGGCCTCTGTCCACGCCCCTCCTACCCTGGCCTCCCCGGGCAAAGCGTGTGGAAGCGACGCCCGGCTGCTGTGCTCTGTACAGAAGGGGGCAGGCCCCCGCTGGGTCAGAAGCCCCGGCCGCAGGTTTAGAGTCAGGTGGTGGCGACCCCCACGGTCGGCTCTGGGGCTCATTAACCCTTTGATTTCCACTCCCCTAGGGAGCGGGCCAGGGTGAGGCCTTCGCCAGTTGGAAACAAGCAGGCGGGAGCGTGGAGACGGTGGAAATTGCTGCTGCTTGGCAGCCCCACCGTTACCCCCCCTGCCCGGGATCAGCGGGCAAGGAGCAAAGGTCACAAGTTGGAAGAGAGCCTGGATTTGGCTGGGTCCGTGTCGGGGGCACTGACCACCGAATCTTTCCGGGCGCCGCTCGAGTCCTGCTGGCTGCCGGCTGCCCCCGCGTAGACAGAGCCCGTGGACATCTGGTGGGACAGGGCCACGCGGGGCGGCACCACCCCTCTGAGCCCGGCCTGGGGGCCCGAGCCAGGGGAGGCCGAAGCCTGGACCCCGGCGACGGAGGTGCTGGACTCGTGGGCCGAGGGCGGAGGGCTCTGGGTCATGGTCTGCGAGATCCCGTGAGGCAGGGAGGGCTGCGAGGCTGACAAAGGCCTCGACTCCTCGCTCAGGCTGCTCGTGTGCAGGGCCTGTGTGCTTTTGTGGACGGCCAGCCGCTGGGGCGAGCCAGGAGCCGTCTGCTGAGTCAGGGACAGCTGGGAGCCCGACTGACCCTGGGCGGCGTAAGGGAACGTCCGGCTGGCTCGGGGGCTTTGGGTCGGAGGGCTGGACACCACCGAGGCGAAGGTGCCGGCGGAGGTGGGCCGGGGCGGCTGCTGCTGCTGCAGCTGCATGTTCTGCTGCTGCTGGAGCAGCACCGGGGAGACGGAGAAGGGGCCAGGGACGCCCTGGGCGTACTGCAGGCGCCGCATCATCCTGGGCGAACCGAGGGCCACGGAGCTCACCAGGGGGCTGGCCATCTGGGGGCAGAAGCTCATGGCCACGGCCTGCTGCAAGGTGGCGATGGCCGAGGTCACCTGGGGCTGGACGGGCGCGTAGATGGCCGTGTGGTGCCGCAACTCCGCCTGCTGCACCATCTCCCGGTCGTACTTGACGATCTCCTGGATGATCTCGTTCTCCTGGTTGTTGAAGACCCCGGAGTTCAGGTCGTGCTGGACCTTGTGCAGCAGGATGGAATTCTTCTTCCCTGGGGGGTGGGGAAGGGGAAAAAAGGGGGGGGGGGTTAGTCACAGCCCCATCATTGTCCTTCTGCATGCGGCCCCCCAGCCCGGCTCTTTATCCCGCCCTGGCACAGCACCGACCCCCCTCCATGCCTCGCGTGTGCCTCCCTGTGTCCAGACCTTCTCCCCGTGACGTGTTTGACCGTTGTAGCTGGGTAACTTTAGCAGCTCCCCGGCCACGAGTCCTGGCACCCGACGCGGCACGATATTTTTCAGACAGTTTATTCGATGGAAAGTGCTGTTTGGGTCGACCCCAAACTGGTCGCGAATTTGCTGTGAAGAGTTCGGCCGATGACAAAAGGGAGGAGTGGGGAGGGTGCGGCTGCTTCCCCCCCCCCATACCCTTTAGCCCAGGGGGCAGGGAACCCATCGGGGATGTGCGAGAGCCAGGTTCAAATCCCTGCTCTGGGCACAGACCCAAAACGAACCTTTTCGATGAACCGAAACGTCTGGAAAATGGCAGAAGTGTCACCGAACAAAAGAAGCGTTATTGACCCAGCTCTGGCCTATGCGTGCTCGGCTCGTCCTCCCTGGGCTGTTCCTTACCGCCTAGGTTTTAAATGCCCCAGTGATCATAAATCAGCCTTCACTGACAGCCCTTCTTGCAGCGAGGACTGGGGCAGGAGGTGAGATTGAAGAGGGATTTGTGGGAGCGAAAAGGAAACTGATGAGGAGGTGTGCATGGCTGCAGCTAGGCCTCTCCCTGCCTCCTTAGTCCTCGGGTACCAAGGGCCGCCAATGCCCGAGCTGCCAGCTCTGCGGGAGGATGCGGGGCTGCCCCTGGGGTCCCAAAGAGGAGAAGGAGGCGGCAGGGGAGGAGGGAAATTGGAGGCAGGCAGAGGAGGCTCTCCAAGCCCAGCCTCTGCGAGGAGCTGACCGACCCCATCTCAGCACACAGGGGAGGGAGCGAATCTAACTGGCCATTCCCAGCAGGATTTGTGGGGCACGTGGGAAACCTTGTGGGGCGCTTTTAAAGAAGGGACAAGGCCCCTGAGGTCCAATGCCTGACTGAGATCCAGAGAGGTAACCACCCGTCCCCTGTCCCGGGGAGAGAACCCGGCACAGATAGCAAGGACTGCCCCCTGCAGCCCACACGCCACACTCTCCCTATTAACATCTAGTGTCCTCTATCCACCCCCCTCGCCTCCCGTTATCTTTGCTCCTCTGATGCTATCATTGCTTCTTCCCACTTCAACTGCTGCCCGGGACATTCTGGTTACGGGGCAGCCAAACTTCTGCAGAGCTCCTGAAACTCAGCTCCTCAGCGGCAACTGGGCCTCAGGAGTCAGCCCAGAGGCTGTCCCCCAGGTGGGTCCCCTTTCCATCGGAGGCCTGAGCCCAGGAATGATCGCAGGGGGCCTGTGCGAGCCAGCGTGAGAGGGGATGGGCCCCAGGAGTGTCTCCAGCTTGTGGATCGGACCAGCGTCCCTGCCCCCCGGTACCTATGCGGTCGAGGCGGTCGATGGCGACGGTCTCGAAGGCCCGTCTCATCATGGGGTGCTCCTCCAGCACTTCGTTGAAGTTATCCACCGAGAGCGAGTAGAGGCGGCAGTAGGTGTCGGCCCGGACGCTGGCCGTGCGGCGGCCCCTCGTCAGCAAACAGATTTCTGGTGGGGGGGGGGGGGGGGGAAGAGAGAGGGACCCAGATGTTACAATAAAACCGTGCCCGCGCTAGCTCCCGCCATCAGGAGACGTCACACGCTAACCCAGCCAGCCTCACAACCCTCCTGGGAGACACGGAACAGGCACAGAGAAGGAGCGACCTGGCCAAGTCTATGGCCCAGCCAGGAGTTTTGGCTCCTGGTCACAGCTTTAAACACTAGCCCACAGCCCCCTCCCGTGGGAACCAAGCGCTGTCCTAGTGGGACTTGCACAGAAGGTGTCACAGAGTGTGGGGAGACAAGGCCCTGCACCCCCGGCTTCCTGGGATTCACCATGACTCTCAGCCAGCCAGTAAAGCGGCAGGTTTATTTAGAAGACAGGAACACAGTCCAAGACAGGTCTTGCAGGTACAGACAACAGGACCCTCCCAGTTAGGTCCATCTTGGGGTCCCAGGGGCACCACAGCCCCATTGGGGGGTCAGAGCCCCGTCTGGGCTCCCCTCCATTACATCAGCCAGCTCCTGAAAACCTAACTCTCTCCAGCGTCTCTCACCCAGCCTCTCCCCGGCTCCACCCCCAGCCTTTGTCCAGTTTCCCGGGCAGAGGTGTCACCTGGCCTCCAACCCCTTTCCTGGGTTCTCACGTTACATGCTCAGGTATCTTCCCTCAAGGCCAGTCTCCCATCCCCCCAGTGCAGACGGTCCCAGACAACCTCCCCACTCAGCATTCAAAGGCCACATTAAGAACAGTCCCAGTTCATCACAGAAGGTCGCTCCCACTTACCAGGGACGCAGCACCCAGCCTGGAGAACGGCAGTGCCAGCCCGACGCTTACCATCCCCCCCGCGGCCGTGTCCACGGAATAAGGCCAGCGAGCGCGGCTCGACGGGCAGCGCCAGCCGGGGGCCTCCCGCGGGCACTCACCTCCGAAGTAGGAGCCATCCGAGAGCTTCATCTCCTTGTTGCCCTTGGTGAGGACGCTCACCACGCCGTGCTGGATGAAGTACATCTTCTTGCCGATGGTGCCTTCGCGGATGATGTAGTCGCCCGGCTGGAAGACCTCGAACTTCAGCTTGGTGAGCATGGCCGTGACGAAGTTGGGGTCCGCGTTGGCGAAGAGGGGCATGGAGGCCACCAGCTTGCGGCAATTGAAGTTCACAATCTCCTACGGGGGAGGAGAGGAAGGGGGTGAGCGGGGGAAGAGGCAGGCGGATAGGAGGCGGGGAGAAGGGGGAGCCTCGTTTCCCTCGGGCTCCTCCCCCCAGCCTGGCTCTTGGGGTAGGGCAGCCCCCGCCTCACTCTAGGGGTGACACCTGCACCCCGGGGGCATCCCCCAGCCCCCCAGGGAGGGCTCCTCACCTCCCGCAGGGGCTCGTTCAGCTCGCCCAGGATGCTGTCCTCGTCGAACATCTTGCCCTGGTAGCGGTGTTCGTAGTAGTCGTGGAGCTTCTGCCGGAAGTCGGCGGGCAGCTTGTGGAAGGACATGTACTGCTCCACTTGCTTGTACTGTCGGGGGGGGGGGGGAGGGACAAAACCAATCACAGGCGTTAGATGCAGCCCAGCCAGAGCCCAAACGTCCCACCCCCAAGCGTTTGGTTCTGGGTCGGCCCATCGCAGAGAGCGGGGCTATAGCGGGATGTCCCAGCAGCCTGGCGGTGTCGGGAGATGGGGCTCGGGGTCAGGGCCTCTCAGTTATTCAAACAGTGTGGGTGGGAGCTCTGTCATCTGGGGCCTTTAACAGAGATTGGTGCGATCTCAGATCCCCCCTGTCACAGAGTGTGGGGGGACACAAGGCCCTGCACCCCCGGCTTCCTGTGATTCACCATGACTCTCAGCCAGCCAGTAAAGCAGAAGGTTTATTTAGACGACAGGAACACAGTCCAAGACAGGTCTTGCAGGCACAGACAACAGGATCCCCCCCAATTAGGTGCATCTTGGGGTCCCAGGGCACCACAGCCCCTTGGGGGGTCAGAGCCCCATCTGCCTCCCAGCCATTCCACCAGCCAGCTCTGAAACTCCCCCTCCAGCGACCCCTCCCACAGCCTTTGTTCAGTTTTCCGGGCCAAGGTGTCACCTGGCCTCTAACCCCTTCCTGGGTTCTCATGTTACATGCTCAGGTATTCTCCCTAACGGCCAGTCTCCCATCCCCCAATGCAGACCATCCTAGCCACACTCCCCTGCCTTCCCAGCCAATACTCCCCACTCAGCATTCAAAGACCACATTAAGAACAGTCCCAGTTCGTCACACACACCCCCCGCCGCCCCTGTCCCGCAAACCCAGGTGCAGCTCAGGCCGATCCCTACCTGCGCCCGCATCGCAGCGTCACCAATGGGCGCCAAACCACTGGCACCCGGGGAGCTCTGTGTGCGCTGCTGGGTGCCCTTGCGGCCCTGATCCCTTTGCTGTCAGCTCCAGCTCCGAGCCCCATCCCAACAGCCACGCTCAGACCTCCCCCTCCCCAGAGAGAGCCACAAACAGAGCTGCTCGTCTTTGCCCATCCGTGCTCACTCCCAGCCCGTGACAGGCTCCCGCTCCAAGGACTCCAGCCAGCCGTTGGCAGGTCTCTCTGCCCGCCTGACACTTCTCCATGGCTGTCTGGCTCCTCCACCCACCATGACCTGTCAAAGTCCCCAGCACATGAGTTCTCAGCCCAGTGGTGGGGGGAAGTTGCTGCTTTTCACCAGTTCACCTTCATCAGAGACACAGCGACCTGAGCCCCCCCCAATGAACAGCATCGAAGGGGATCATAGATAGCTGGAAAGCTACAGATGCAGGAAAGCGAGGGGCGAGCAGCTAAGGAAGGGAAAGGCCAGGGGAGCAGGGGGGGCAGAGTTGGAATCCGCTCGGAGAATCAAGGGGTCTTGATCGAGGCGGAGGTGCTCAATCAGCCGGTCATTCTGGCTCTAGAGCAGCAGATGGTTCTAGCTCAGCGAGATGTTTTACTTCTAGAGCAGCACGTCGTTCTGGATCAGGAAGGTGGTTCTGGGGGTTCCAGCTGGGTAAGGCTCTGATCAGGGCTTCATTTGCAAGGAAAGAGGGGCCAGGGCTCAAGCAACTTTTTTTACTTTCACATCCTATGTGGCAAACCCAGAGGCGCCGGGGCTCTGAACCGCCAGGCCCAGAGGCGCCGGGGCT
>NW_020664545.1:5773604-5773827 GCF_002925995.2 Terrapene triunguis
GAACCGCCAGGCCCAGAGGCGCCGGGGCTCAGCCTTGGCCAGCTCTAGCACAAATCAAGCCTGGGCTGTGATAAAGCAGGAGGTCTCAGCTGCTGTGTGCCAATTTCTTTGACTCTTTCCCACCTCAGCACCAGAGCAGGGCTCACTTTCAGCAAGAATCTGATTGTTTGCCCAACATCAGGGTCCCAACGAGCTGGGAATACAAGGCCTGAACTCACCCCCC
>NW_020664545.1:5783827-5809820 GCF_002925995.2 Terrapene triunguis
TCTATAAATCCGACCTAATTCTGTAGTGTAGACATAGCCTTAGCCACGGGCAGTGCTCTAAACGGGCAGGTAGCCTGCTCCAAACGCATAGTCCAGCTTGCAAAAGAACTGCTCAGTACATTTTTCCAGAGACTGTCCGGTTCCCAATCTCCTGTCTCCCTCTCTCCCCCACATAGACCCACCCCTGGCTTGGGAGCGTTTTGTCTTTACTCTGCCTGTCACTTGGCTCCCAGAACCAGGCCGACGTGACAAGGGCAGGTTTAGATCATCTGTCAGTCAGCTGGGACCCTGCCAAATCCTACTGATGGATGAGGAGCTAACAGAAGCCAGTTTGGTTGGGAGGGAGGAGTGCGGGTCCCGGTGAAGGAAATGAGCTCAGACAGTCTGGAAAGCACCGAGTTTATTAAAGTACTTGTGCTGGGATACTCAGCTTGTGTGGCAGGAGAGAGAGAGAAGGCAAGAAATGAAAAGCTACCGGTGTGTAAGGAAAGGGAGGTGTACATGGACACCCGTAAGCGAACACCAGTAATGCTGCTCTGGGGAAGGTGTGTTGTAATGGTCAGAGCACAGGTTTGGGAGGCAGCAATTCCTGAGTTCCACGCCCAGCTCTGTGCCTCAGTTTCCCTCTCTGTAAAACAGGCAGAACACCTGACCTGCTTCACAGAACGGTGTGATGCTCAGTTAGTGCACTCCTCTACGAGGAGACGTACGTGGAATTAAAGCTTTGCACCAAACTATTGCTGCCGGTAGCTACATCTGTGATGGGTCCGTGAAGGATAGAGAGATCCCCTCGAAGACGGGAAAGCATTATATTCCTTTTCTCTGTGATTACACAGTGCCACAGAGAGGACAAGCGACTTGCCCAAGGTGACACAGCAAGTCAGTGACAGAGCTGGAAAAAGAACCCAGGAGTCCTGACTCCCAGCCCCCAGACTGCATGCACTTCATCCCATTCACTGTAATGGAACCTGGAACCCGGAGCCTGAGAGCAACCCACACCTGCCAGCCTTACCTTGCCTTGCATATTCTATTCTGTTCTCACTAGAGTCTTATCCTGTGCCCATGAACGTAGTATCTGAGTCCCTTCCAATGGGGCATTAAGCTACTGGGCTAGCATCTGTCCCATGTGGTTTGTTCTCTCATCCTCTCCCGCGGGGGAGCAGTGTGCATGGGAGTGTCTTGGTTTGGATATTTTAATCCACAGGTTGTTCCATGTTGATGTGAGAGAAGGCAGGTCAAAGAACACTTGGAGTAGAAGGTGGGGAGGTTTGGGATGGTCCTCGTTTCTTGGAGGAGTTCGCCCCACAGTCTCAAACCAGACCCCAGACAGCTCCGTCCTCCGCACAGATGCACTTTCCCCTTATGGCAGCCATGACCTGGCATTATCTTGCTGCTGATCACTGGACTTTCCTAACCCCAGAAATGCATCAGAGGCAACGGCAAAACTACCCTCGACCAACTGGGCCCCGATCTCGGTTGGGCCTCTTGTTAGTTCTCACACTGTCATGGACAGTGTAGGGGCCACCGACCGTGTTATGTGCCTCCATGATGTTCTGTCCTACGCCCAGTCTGGCACGTGACGGGGTAGGATGACTGTGACCATCCAGCCATTGTGTTTCAGGTCTTCCGCGGGGTCTTCTCCATCCTTCTTGCATTAGATAAAAGTCCAAGGTGGTTCTCGCCGGGAAGTTGATAGGCATTTGGAGAAATGGCTGTACCACCTGAGAGCGCTGGGTGACCGTTGAAGAGAGCGGGGCCTGTTTAGTTAGAAGCTGGATCTCTTCATTTGACTTGAATTCGAACCATTAGACGTTTTTGATCCTTCGGCGATGCTTCCCTTGGACGGTGTTCATCTTCTTTCCAATCTAGGCGCTACAGTAATTCATCTAACAACCGGTCCTGCCATTGGCCAGCCAGCATCTCTGCACACGCCCAAACGTTTGTCTCCGGGCAGCGGGGTGGGATCCTATGTGCACCCGCATTCATGTGCGGAAACTTACGTGCATCACAATCCCACTGCACAACACACACACACACACACACAGAGGCATGTACCCCCCCATCAATAACACAGCCAGGGCATGACACTCACATATGTGATACGCCCCAAGACACACACAGGGCTTGTTGCGCTGTTGGGTTTTGGTTTCAGGTCGATCCTCAAGGTCATGGATCCTGCTAAGGAAATACCTCTCCCTCCCTCGAATTCCTGCTTGGGTTGGAAAAGCTTTACTTGTGTCTCAGTCATTGCAAGGAACGTGGGGGTGGAGGGGAGAGGGAAGGGAACAGAAAGACACGGAGGAATGAAAGAGGAGGAGGTAAACAGAGAGGGGAGGAAGAGAGGGAAGGAAACAGTCAGAAAAAGAGGAAGGCAAGCGAGGACAGGGGAGAAAGACCTAGATGGAGAGAGGAAAACACAAGGAGAGAGAGAGGATGAGCTGCAGACCGGCGAAAGCGGGTAGATGGAAAGAGAGGAAGGAAATTGTGAGGCGGGAGGGGGAGCTCTGTTAATGCCGCTGCTGCAGGGCCGAGGTAGTGCAATTAAAAGCACGTCCCATTATTTATTAATAGCAGTTTTGTTGCTAAATGAGAAATGGAGGAGAAAGTGGTGGGTGGGGGAGGGGAGGAAGCAGAGAGATGCCACAACATCTCTGCTCTGCCGGCTATTGCTCAGAGGAGGGAGGGGGTCGTGTACTTCCGAGCCAGAGCTCTCTGCCAGCGAGACAGGGCCCGGCCTCATGCCATTGATTTGGCTTCCAGCCCCTTTGGCGAATGACGCACCCGAAAGAGAGAGGAACAAGCCCTGCTCCTGTGTCCATGACCGAGACGTATCCTCCTGCCTCCCTCAGCCAGGAGACTGGCTCCGCTCCCCGCTGCACCTGCTGGCTGGGGGGGGGGGGGTCCCGGCAGATCACAGCCAGGACTCCGGGAGCTGCCCCCACAGCAGTGGGGAGGGAGCGTCCTCCGGGAGGTTTGAGACTGCCATGTGGAGTTGCCAGAAGGGGGCAGGGATGGCAGAAGGCGAGTCTCTGCCCATCGCCTTAGCAGGGAGGAGAGGGGTTCTGAATGGGTCTTGGCTTCGGGAGATCCAGCTCCCAGCACCCCTTGGAGCCGATGCGACTCCACCCGGGGCTGCCTAACGGAGCCCGAGAGCACCCAGATGCCTGTGCGCAGCGCCCCGCGGGGACGAAACCGGAGCGAGCTCAGGATAAAAAGGCTTCGGCCACAATGAAGAGGTTTGCAGGGACTGTAGGACTGGACAGACCGAGGCTGGCTAAGCGAGGGGGACAGGACAGACCCATCTACACACATGGGCGGGGTTAGGAGCTACTGGGGGGCGCTGGCCAGAAGTCCCGGGATGAAACCGACCAAAGGAAATTTTAGGCTGAAGGCATAAGGCTGGGGGAAGGCCCAGCCCCAGGGGAACCGGCCTGCCCTGGCCGGGGAAGGGACCTCAGCACCATGTTCTAGCTCTGTTCGCTCACCCCCCAGAGCAGGAGGCGGCTCTCCCCCGGCACTCACCACCATGCCGTTGATGGAGACCCAGCAGTTGCTGGGGAAGTCCTGGAGCATGGGCACGAGGAACTGGAGGCAGCCGTCCCAGTGACACAGCAGCAGCATCATGCCGATGAGGTTAATGATCCTCATCACCGCGCTGGCCAGGTCGTAGGTCATGTGGAAGATCTGCCAGGGGGGAAACAAACGGCGTTAGACCAGTCCTCCCGCTGCTGTGCCAGCCTGCACCGGCCCACCTCCAGGGGAGCTGAAAAGCAATGCCCTGTATTGGGCGCACGGTAGCAGCTTCCCTAGCGGAGGTGAGTTGCAGGGTTTGATTGGGGCCTTTCACTCCACTCTGACCTGAGAGATTTGCAACCCCCGTCCCTGAGTGTCGGGCTCATCACCCTCGTGTGTCACCGGATTCCAAGCCAAACCTTGTGTTCCCGAACCTGGGCTGAGCTGGGAGCTTGCAACCAAAACCGGGCGAGCTCCGCAGGGCACCGGCAGCAAAGCGCCGCACGGCTCCAGGCCCAGCTGTCCGGCATTAGGGAAACACCTGCTGCATGTTAACAGAGAGGGCTGCTTTCCTTCTGCCCCTTCTCCCTCCCCCCTCACACGCAGGACCAGAATCAGGGGGTCACACGACATGGGCAAACTGGTGCCTTGCTAGCCTGCAGCCACCCGGCTAAAGCGCTAGGGACATTTAGCTGCTCTCAGTGACGATCTGTACTGTCTCCATATGCCCGATAGCAATGCTGGGTCTCTGTCACTCACTCGCTCTCTCACACACACACACCTCTCGCTTGTTATTTCCCCGGTACAAAGAAAGCCATTTCACGTGGGTTCTGATTCACAGCTGCTCATGATGCTAACGAGCCAAGACAGGGCTGCTTAGCCAAAGAAGCATCCGCTTGGAA
Organism: Terrapene triunguis; assembly: GCF_002925995.2. Taxonomy (NCBI): domain Eukaryota; kingdom Metazoa; phylum Chordata; order Testudines; family Emydidae; genus Terrapene; species Terrapene triunguis. The sequence goes on from NW_020664545.1 coordinate 5,788,243, forward strand.
ATGACTAGATGCTCAGGAACCGTGGGTTCAAATCCCAGCTGGGCACATTTTGAAGGGGAATAAATTGACTTCGGCACAGTACGCCGTGAGTGAATCTTGAGAAGGAGACTTGAAAGCGCAGAGTTTCCGCATGGACATTAAAGACACCAGAGCCCTTTCTTTATGGGGATATTGGCGAACCGCTTGGGCCAATGGGGCACCAGATTCCTTTGATATGAGCGGCACTGTTTATATACAGGACGGGCCCAGCGCTGGACTATTCTTCTTATCATGAATAAGAGCAGTAACTCTCCAGCCACCGGCCGTCGTGGGAGGCCCATCTTTTCACTGACATCTGTTCGTCTGAAAACAGTCTCTATTCCCGGCAGGAGCCTGCAGTTATTTTAGGGACCTGGGCTTCCCCTGCCTCCTTTGTCTACACTGCCACAGTCTGGCGACACGTTCTTTGCGTTTATTCTTCCTGCTCTTGGGCTCCGATCCAGCAAAGCTTTAATAACAACGATCCCTAGCTCTCCTCGGCAGACCTCAAAGTGCGGGCGGTATCATTACCCCCATTTTACAGATGGGGAAACCGAGGCACGGAGCAGGAAGGGACTTGCCCAAGGCCACCCAGAGCCTGAAACAGAGCCCAGGTGTCCTGAATCTCAGCCACTAGGCCACCCTGCCTCTCTCTCCAGCCTGTAAACTCGGCTGCCTAGAAGGGATGAATGGCAGGGTTTATGGAAGAAGTGCTCTCTTGTGGCCACTTCCCCTTCCAGAATCCTGGGCTCCTGATGGATTAAAGGTGTGCGGGCAGCACAGGATTAAATACATCGGTCTCTCAGCACTTTACAAAGGAGGGTCGTTACTCCCATTGTATGGATGGAGAAACTGAGGCACGGGGAGACGGGACTTGCCAAAGGTCAGCCAGCAGGAATAGAATCCAGGTGCCCCAGTCCAGGGAGTCACATCGCTGCTCTACTACTAACAACTACTCCAATGACTCCATTTGAGTTACGCTAGGGATGGATTTACCCCCCCCCCCCCCCCCCGACCACCTAGAACTCCCCCAAACTGAACAGCACACAAAGCACTTGGATCTCCCCCCAATTCCAACCCCATTTTAATGCGCTTTTCACCCCTTAGGCCTGGCAACAGGCGGCGTCAGTCTTGGCCCTCCCCAAATCAGAGGAGCCCATCCACCAAAACACCAGACCGACCCTTTCCTCTCCGTCCCCCACCCCCGCGGCCAGGTAACGGTGCTCACAGCCACCCTGAAATCAGGGCATGGGGGAGGGGGAGGGGAGAAAATGATGCCATCCGAGTACCAGCCTCATTGACAGCAGAGATGGTGCAAAATTCAGAGCCAGATTTCCACCCTCAGGGCGGTTAGGAGCCTATTTGGCCTGTTAGACACACGGGGCTGAAAGGCGAGTGGCCTGTCTGGCTCCGGGTTCGAATCCTGAAAGCCCCAAAGCACAGGGATGTTTGGTTTGGAGGGAGGCGGCTGGGGAAGCTCTCACAGAACAGGCCAGCAGGGGACACGGATATGGAGGCGGGTTCTCAGCGCTAAGCTAGAGTCATTCCTAGTGTCGCTCCCGGAACATAACCAGGTGTGACCTATTCGGCATTGTTGAGGCCTCATCTGGAGTGCTGTGTCCAGTTTTGGGCCCCACACTATAGGAAGGATGTGGAAAAATTGGAAAGAGTCCAGCGGAGGGCAACAAAAATGATTAGGGGGCTGGAGCACGTGACTTATGAGGAGAGGCTGAGGGAACTGGGATTGTTTAGTCTGCAGAAGAGAAGAATGAGGGGGGATTTGATAGCTGCTTTCAACTACCTGAAGGGGGGGTCATAGAAATTTCTGTCCGTTCCAGCTGAGGAATAAGGAGAGGCGGACACAGCTAATCAAGCAAGGAGCCCCGGGAGAGGCGATCCGTTTATTTCAATTGCAATTGGGTTCGAGCTCATAAGTCAGCAAGAACCCCAAAAACACTTACACCAAAGCATTATAGGCAGATGCTTATGATAATCTATCGCTCTATGATTGGCCAACATTTGCCATCATTACCATACATAATTAGCAAGCTACATGTATCTGCCCCTCTTGTGACCCCTTATTGTTCATTTACTTGCCCCCCACCCTTGTTATTTTGCAAACTAAGTAGTTAGTTCTCTATAGGATACAGGCACAGAGAGTTCCATTGGCTATAGGTTTGGAGTTTGGCTACATTTCCTCTCGAAGGAACTTTCTGAGTTAAGACAACCTATAGCTGACCCCGTGTGTACGTGACAAATTTGCCCCCTGGCCGTTAAGTAGAATAATTCTATATCGGGGGTTCCAAAGAGGATGGATCTAGACTGTTCTCAGTGGTAGCAGATGACAGAACAAGGAGTAATGGTCTCAAGTTGCAGTGGGGGAGGTTTAGGTTGGATATTAGGAAACACTTTTTCACTAGGAGGGTGGTGAAGCACTGGAATGGGTTCCCTAGGGAGGTGGTGGAATCTCCTTCCTTAGAGGTTTTTAAGGCCCGGCTTGACAAAGCCCTGGCTGGGATGATTTAGTTGGGGGTTGGTCCTGCTTTGAGCAGGGGGTTGGACTAGATGACCTCCTGAGGTCCCTTCCAACCCTGATATTCTATGACGGGGACCAGGAAGGAATCAGGCCTCTGGCGTGGAAATTCAACCGGTTCATTTCGGTCCTGGGGGGTAACAGGGCTGGTGATGAGAATGTCCGAGTCTCCCACCCCCAGGACCTCTGCTAGGAGCCCCCACGGGCTGCGGTTAGCAAGCTGCTGTGGGTACAAGTCCCAGCAAGTTAATCCCACAGCAAAGCTCCCCCTGCCAGATCATTGGAACAGGGTGGAAAAAGCCAGGGGACCGAATTTCCCCTCCCACACCAGGTGAGCCAGAGGGCGGGGGGCTGGGAACTGGGAAGGGGAGGGGGCTCATTGTAGCAGGTCTCAGGAGACAAGGAAGCAGCTCTTTGCTATGCTGGCATAACCCAGTAGTGTCGACGCAACCGATAGTGATAAAGAAGGTCGTGCTATAACCACACAACCTCCCCGAGCGTTGGATTTTTCTCACCCCTGAGCGCCGTAACTATCAACCTAACCTGAGACCAGCCGAAATCTGCACCTTCCACAGACAGATCTTATGTTACTGCCCCGTTAGGGATGGTTAATGGCTCAGCACCTACCTAGAAATGCAGAGCCCGCAGCATTACCGACCACCCTCGGCTGCGCACAATTTTTAACCTGAGCGCGAGGCAGGGGCCAGCGGTCTGAGCAGACCCGGGGTGCTGGGATCCTCCGTTGTAACGCAACAGCGCCCCCCCCACTTTGGAGACCTGGGGCACAGCATTTCAGCCACCGCTTTCCACCGCCGCCTTCCACTTGGGAATCCAGGTCGAGCGAGGGCCCGATTTTAAAGCATTGCGCTGAGCTGCCCCTGCTGCCCCGGAAGTCGCCAGGAGTTGCAGGCGCGCTGAAAATCAGCCCCTCAAGTTGGGCACTAAAAACATATACCACTTTCCAGAGTGTGGCCACTAGCATGCCTCAGTTCCCCCCCCCCCCAGGGATAATAGCATCTCCTGCCTTGCCAGGGCTCTGCGAGAATGAGGTCACATTTGCCAAGCACGTGGAGAGGTAATTAGCACAATTTTATCAATGAGGGCTACAAACAGAGCCACGCCCATGAATGGGCATCCTTGGGCTTGCCGGGAAGATGCAGGCCAGGTGTCCAAACCTGCGTTTGCTAAAGAGCAGTTGTGAGCAGGTTGATGGGGCAGCAGCCAGACATGCAGCCGAAGAAGTGGGTATTCACCCACGAAAGCTCATGCTCCTATACGTCTGTTAGTCTATAAGGTGCCACAGGACTCTTTGCCACGTGGCGAGTCACTTTGGGAGGAGAGTTGAGCAGGCTAAAAGAGGAAAGGAGGGGACCAACCTTGCGCACGGTGCAGGCACAGAGCCTGCATCCTGCAGAGCTCAGAGGATAAATCCTGGCCCAGGCTGACTGGGGGATCACTGGGTACGACCGAGGCCCCCAGCCGGCTCCACACAGGTGCCTGACCACATGGATCAGGACCTCAGACTGACTGGGGGTCTCACACCCAAGGGCTGCATCTAGGGTGCACCTCACAGGTGTTAACGCATTGATCGGCACAGCAGCCCCGGGAGTAGGGAACGGCTGTTAACCCCATTTCACAGATGGGGGCTCCGACCTGCAAAGGGATTTAGGCGCCTAGCGATTTTGGAGCACTCGGCCTTCAGCGACTTGCCCAAGGAAGCCTGGGGCAGAGCAGAGAATTGGACCTGGGTCTCCCAGGGGCTAGCCTGAGCCGCCCTTCCTCTCTCGTGCCCATACCTAGGTTTAAGACGTGATGCATCACAGAGGGTTTTAGCCTCTCGTCTGAGCCACTCGAACGAACAGATCTGGGGTTCTCTCAGCCAAGCTGCTTTGCGTTTCTCTCTCAGGAGCAACTCGGCTTCCCTCCCCTATCAAACACCAGGGGCCGGGCCGGGCTACTCCCTCTGGACAGCGGATCCAGCCATCGCCCACTCGGGCAGCAGCCCTGTCCCACTGGTGGCCGGACTCCCTCCTCCCGAGTGGAGCGGACGGGACAGAGACGCATTGGGGATGCCACTCCGAGGGGCGCAAGGAGCTGCAGCCCAGAGCACCCCAGCAAAGTGAAAACTCAGGGCAGCTGCCTGGCTCCTGAATCCCACGGGGCTTCTGTTTCCAATGCCAATGAGACGGGCTCCTCTCCCGCCTGGGGCTTTTCTAACACGGGACACTTTGTACAGCACCGCCCGGCTGAGGAGCTCAAAGCAATTGACCAACAGGGCGCAATTAAGCTTCCCAATACCCCTCCCCCAATTTTAGCCCTGTTCCACAGATCGGGAAACTGAGGCACAGAGCAAGGACGTGCCCAAGGTCACATAGTGAGGCAGTGGCAACTGGCAGAAAGTCAGCTGGGAATGGAACCCAGGAGTCCTGCCTACCAGCCTTGTGCTGTAGTCACCAGACCATCCTCTTCCTCCTTCTCGTACTACAGAGGGGGCGCAGAGCAGGGGATGCAACACATCTGAGATCACGCCGCGCGTCAGGGGCTGAGCTGAGAATCGAAGCCAGAACTCTTGGGCTGGTGCTGTGAACACTTACCCCTGTTCCTCCCCAGCATTAGGTGCATCCTAGCAATTCCTACATGCTTCCTCTGCTGGATCAAGCACTGCCCCTGACTGAATCAGGATACGGGACAGGCCTGTCCATAGCCACACGACAATACACAGTACATGAAAACATGCATGTCAATAAACTCGGAAGATAGGAGCCAGGAGGCAAGAAACGGGCAGGAACACATGTGTGTGTGTGTGGGGAGGGGGGGGTGTTTCATAGCACTGTCTCCCCGCAGCTTGAGGGTAAAACTCCCCCGTCTCCAGGATCCGCAAGGAGGATCCCGCTGCTGAGATCTAAGCTTTGGCTTTTCCATAGCACGCCCAGGTGCAGGGGATTTCTGCGTCGCTTCCCAACCCAGCTGTGCCCTGCACCCGGGATCCTGCACTGTTTCAAAGACCCCAGGAGGGAGATATTATTAAACGTGCTTCAAATCCTCTCACTCGCCTCTACCTAGTTTAATGCCCAGACCAAGGCAGCCCTTTTACACACACACACACACACACACACACACGATATCACTAGTGAGCGAGCCTAGCACCCCCATCCCACTGCTGCAGGGCTGGACTCTGGAGCCATCCCCTCCTCAGCTGGCCCTGCGATCTCTCATCAGCTGCTTGGTACAGGCTTTTAACAGCCACGTATGAAATATTAAAAGCGGGAGATGCCAGCCTCCAGGGCCGCCGCCTGGCGGGCCTGGGCACAGCCGGGCACTGGGGTACACGGACCACTCTGAAACCGGTGCCGGCCCTATCCCCCAAGGGCACCTCCGGGAGAAGCCAGAGGAGGCACATTTTCTATCTAGGTTCTTATACCACTGCCCATCACTGTGGTATCTGAGCCCGCCCACAGGACTGGCGGGAGCTGCACTGTGAGATGAGACAATCCAGGGGGTCTTTGACAACATGGGATGCAGAGATACCTCTGAGTGTCCAAAGCAGGGCCTGGGGTAGGCCAGCATGTCCTAATGGGGGGGTGTTTAAACGGGAGGGCGGGGGGCAAGGACAAACCTCTCAATTGTTGGCCATCATCCAAACTTTCAGTAAAAAAACCCAAGTCTCTACCCTGTTACAGCAAACCTTGCAAACACGACCCACAGGGGACCAATGCAGCAGCATCTGCCTGAGTCTGCAGAGAGCCTGAAACAATTGCTCCGAGGTGGGAACGGTCCTATGTGTTTCCAGGGGTGACGACGATACTGTAAACGTCAACACGTCATGACGACACTGGGTCATCCAGGGAGAGGAAGGAGGAGTCCGGGCGGGGAGAGAGACAGGAGGGGAGAGGGATGAATGAAGGCCTTGAACACAGCACGGGGCAGGGAGGGGTCATTCTCCGATGTCAAGGCTCAGCTTTCAGAACGGTGGGATGGACACACTTGGGCGGACCATGGTCACACAGCGCGCAGGGGATTGACTTCCCTGCCAAAGGACACAGGTACACTGCAGGTAACACCCCTTCCCCCCGCCCCCGCACACACACACGGCAGCGTGTCTCAGAGCCTGGGTCAACTGACTCGGACTCGCGTGGCTCACACTCCAGGGCTAAAAAGAGCCGTGTGGACGTTCCCGCTCGGGCTGGAGCCTGGGCTCGGAAATCTAGCAAGGGGGGGAAGGTCTCCGAGCCCGGAAACGCCTACCCTATTTGCAGCCTCCCAGCACAAACTACATTACTTGACCCTCAGCTCTGAGACTTGCTGCCCCAGGGTGGGGTTTTTTTTTGCAGTGCAGACATCCCCGCCCTTTTCCATGCAATGCCCCTGGCCGCCCACAGGATGGGGCCAGGCCAGCGCTCGCCCATCCGGCACATTCCCGCCTCCCCCTTTGTAGGCATGGCGTTATTCCGGCGGGCCTGTTCTGCGGAAGGAAGCAGGCGGCACGAAATTAAACCGTTTATTCCGAACGGCCGCCGTGGTTATTAATAGGAGCTATTTGCCGGGGAGGGAGCTGGCCACAGGCATGTCTGCTCCGTCCACGCACGGCCCTGACAGGAGCGGAAGGAATTACAGACGGAAGAGATGGAAAAGAGCGAGCGGAGCAGCTAGTCCTGCCGGCCGAGGCTGGTTTCCTGCCGTCGTGCTCCTGGCAGGTGAAAGAACGGGAATCCAGGAGGTGGGGATTCGTTCCCAGCTCGGACACCAACTCCCTTGGGCCAGTCACTTTCTCTCTTGGGGCCTCAGCTGTAAGCAGAGATAACGAGTCTTCCTTTCTCCCCTGTTTCAGCTCGTTAGCTGGGGGCTTGAAGTAGGGGAAAGCCCCACTTGAGGGCTCCCAAACTAGTGAAAGGGATATTACCCAATTCCTATGTACTACCCAGTGGTTCTCAACCAGGGTACGCAAACCCCAGGCGGTGCGCAGAGATCTTCCAGGGGGTACGTCCACTCAGCTAGAGATTTGTCTAGTCTTGCAACAGGCTACATAAAAACCACCCACAAAGTCAGCACCAATTAAAATGTCAACCAATGACTTGTTCACACTGCTCTGTAGCCTGTACACAGAAATGGAAGTACGGTATTTATATTCCAAATCGATTGATTTTATAGTTATACGGCAGGACTGAGAAAGTCGGCCATGGGTCAGTAACAATTTGCTGTGACACTTTTGTATTTTTATGGCGGATTTTGTCAGCGAGTGGTTTTGCAGTGAGGTGAAAGACGAATCGGACTCCTGGAAGGGGGACGGGAGTCTGGGAAGGTTGAGAGCCCCTGTACTACACCCCCCTGAACCCCCATGCAGGGACTCAGGCGGAGGGGCAGGATGGGAGAGACAGGAGATGGTGACACAAAAGTGAGGCCCAAAGCAAGAATCTGAATCCACTCTCCAGCCCTGAATGTGTCAGCCTCAGCTCCCTTGCCAGGCAGGTGCAGGGAAGCAGCTCCCTGGAGCTCTGGGCACCAGGGGGTCCCACAGACCCTGTGCCTATGCCGAAGGAGCCTCCCGCATCCAGCCGAGCTAAGGGAACGACAGCGCTGTGCTCTCCCCCTCCTGAGTTGGGTCACGGCGCAGGGCCACGCTCCTCGCTGACGGCTCCACGGCGGTGAGCGGCTGTCAGCTCTGATCCAGCGTGAGCGGTGCTTCCCTGGCGCGATTCCTCGCAGCACGGGGCAGCTTCTTGCCAGGGCAGCACGGGCTTTTTGGGGTCCCCTGCCGAGCGTTCCAGCAGCAACCCGACTCAAGGCCCCGCGCGTGGGGGCCAGGTTCAGCGGGAAGCAAACCCAGAAGCCCATGCTGCCCTCAAAGCTGGGTGTGACCCCCAAATCTCAACCTCCCCTTAGGGATCCCAATCCCTGCCCAGCCCCAGCAAGGAATCACCAGGGGAAACACCAGGAGTGTGCCAGTGACCTCCCTCGGGCAAGGGTCGGGTGAGACTGCCCCTGCTCCTGGCATTGTCACACCCACAGCCTGTGACATCACGCTTGTGACATCACATGCGACATCAGAGGAAGAAGGTCTCTGCAGCCCCAATCATTCCAAAGTTCCCTCGGATTCAAAGGCCCCAGAGTGCTGACGTCTCAGCCTCTGCTCTGCAATGTGTCGGGGAAGGAATCTAAGTGCCCGATCCCTTGTCCCCATCGACACCCAGAGAGGGTTTAAGGATTAGGTCAATGCCATCCCTATATTACAGGTGGGGAAACTGAGGCACAGAAACGTGGCGCAACTGATGCAGTTTGGCCCAGGAGTTGGGTCAGAGTCAGGTTTAGAACCTGGCAGCTCCTCGCTCCGGTCTCTGAGCATTGGCCCCCCACTGGCCCCCGTTCCAACTCCCTTTAGACCCAGATCCCATTGCCAGGAAATGCCCAATTCAGATGCCACTGTGAACATGGAGCATAAGCACCGACCCCGGTGGGAGGCAGACGGATGTGCGTGAAAACACGGCTGGATGTGCACAGATGTGCACAGACACACATCCGCCGCTCTGATGGAGTTTAAATGCCTGGGCTAGGCTAATCAGCCACTGACAGCCAGTCTCAGTGAGGCTGTGTGTGGGGGGGGGGGGGGGGGGGGGAGCATTTGGGGTCACCTAGGCAGAAGACAGCCAGGCATAGCATAGGTGGCACCATCCATAGGACTTTGCCAAGGCTCCCTTCCCAGAGCCAAGCGTCGGGCGTCGGTGGAGCAGAGCTGAGAGCGGGTGGCAGGCTCTGGGTCATGGGAAAACTCCTCCTAAAGTCTGGGATGAGGCCCAGCAAACCTGTCTCTCCACACGGCGATCAGGAGCCGGGCAGGGAGCCCGGAAGAGAAAGGAGAGTCAGGGGCGACTGAGGCAGGCCCCCGCCGAGGAACCCGGGTCGCTCGCTCCCCTTCCTGCTAGCGGTGAGGCAGATGGGGATGGTTTTGAGAGGCCAGCTTCAGACGGGAGGAGACGAGGGAATTTAGGGACAAAGCAGCCGCCTCTCACGGCCTCTCCCAGGCCCCCCCCCCCGCCCACCCCGTGCACGGAGATTTGAGGGGTGAAGCAAGGGGGCTGGGCTCAGCAGCTGGAGGGCTTCAGAAATCAGCTCCAGGAGCCAGGAACTCCCAAGTCCAAACCGTTTATTAGCACCCCCCTCCCCCTGCCAAAACAACCACCCAGCAGGGGCAGAGATAAGGGCACCCACCGGGTGGCGCTACCCCATCAGTTGGCCCCTGTTTAGATAGGCCGAGGCTGGTGGTTTGCAGCCCTGGATGGCCGTGACCTTCAAAGCTCAGCCTGGTCGGCTTCTCTGTGCTAGACGCAGCCTCAGGCCCTGGAGTTTCCAGCTGCAAGACGCCAGCCCAGAGCCCCCCCGAGCTCGCCAGGCCGGACTGCGGAGGAGAGGAGCGGCCGGCAGGGAGAGCCCAGAGGGGTCTGATTCCTCTCTCCGTGACCTCCCGGGCTGATGTCGCCGTGCTCAGCCTCCGCACTGCAGATCGTCTCAGCGCTGCCTGGGTGGCAGAGCCATTACTCAATCCCATCCCCTCTGCCGCTCGGAGCCGGTACCTGCAAGGAGACGGGCGCTGGCGCTGCCTTCGCACCCAGCGTTCCCTCGCCCGCAGACAGCGAGAGACGCCAGGGAGCCGCAGGCAGTTCATGGCCCATCGCGGTCCTGTGGCAGCTCAGGGAGCAGCGGGTGACGGGCCCTGCTCCCGTGCCACAGACAGCGCTCCCAACACGGCCAACAGCGCCTGCAACGTGGTCAGGAAAACTGACACACGCCGGCAACTGGTACATACCCCGCCACACACACAGAGAGGCTACCGATACACACACCAGCAACAGTACACGCTACACACACTGGCAACTGGTACACACCCCGCCACACACACAGAGGCTACCGCTACGCACGCCAGCAACAGTACACGCTACACACACTGGCAACTGGTACACACCCCGCCACACACACACACACACAGAGGCTACCGATACACACACCAGCAACAGTACACAACACACACACCAGCAACTGGTACACACCCCGCCACACACACACACACAAAGGCTACTGCTACACACACCAGCAACAGTACACAACACACACCCCGGCAACTGATACACACTCAGCCACACACACAGAGGCTACCGCTACGCACACCAGCAACAGTACACACCGGCAACTGGTACACACCCCGTTACACACGGATAGCCTACCACTACACACACCAGCAATAGTACACAGACCACACATACTGGCAACCGGTACACACACCACACACAAAGGCTACTGCTATGCACACCACCAACAGTACACACACCACACACAGAGGCTACCGCTACAACGCAGCAGCAACAGTACACACCGGTAACCGGTACACATACCACACAAAGGCAACTGATATACACCCCACCACACACACACACAGGCTACCACTATGCACACCAGCAAACAGTACACACACCACACACAAAGGCAATCGGTACACACATCACACACACCGGCAACTGATACACCACACACGCACACTGGCAACTGGCACACACACACACCAACAACCGGCACACACACCGGCAACTGGGTACACACACCACACTCAGAGGCAACCGCTACACACACACCGCACATGCAGGCAGAGGGACATCCCAGCTCACCCGCACAGCCCCGGGTGTACATAACACCCCCCCACACCCCATGCAGCGTAGTTGAGGGTAAGGGAATTTTCCTACTTCTCATGTGGGGACTACGGGGTTTAGTGCAGTTTACCCACTTCTTTTTTTACCGCTACACCCGTCTACACAGTTACACGCCCAACCCTCACCTGCCCCGTAGCGCGTTCCTTAGCGCTTCGCGTGTCCTTAAGTGCTGTGGAGGCAAGAAAACACGACAATGAATCCTCCCAGCCATCCTTGTGAGACAGCCTGTTTTACAGAAGGGGAAACTGAGGCAGGGGGCGGGAAGGGATTTGCTCAAAGTCGAGTCAGTGGCAGTGGTGCTCCGGGCTCCAGTTCACTAGTCCACACTGTCTCTGCGCACGAGGGTGTGAATGTGCACACACAAACGCCCGTGCCTAGACACACGCACTGATGTCCATTCACATCTCTAGGCACACAAATGGACAGCGCACACTTATCAGACACACAATCCTGGAGGCACTCGCGTCTCCCCGTGTGCGCACACAGCACACTGAATCCACACACACGCCGCAGACACCTGCGTATTAGACTGACACTTCTCTGGGGCAGGGACTGGCCTTTGGTTCTGTCTGTACAGCGCCTAGCGCAACGGAGTCCTGATCCACGACCCGGGCTGCGGGATGCGATCCCCTCCCAGGGCTGCCCTCCATTGGAAGGACCGGCCTGCCCAATTCAAAGGGAGCCTCAAAAGACACCACCCCCAAAAACACACACACGCTGTTGCAACGTACGCCTCAGGTAACCACGTCCCAACTCCCTCCTGCTCCGGAAACAGATACGGATCCACACGGGCGGGTGCCTGTGGGCTTAGGATTTGTCAGCTGGGCGACGCTCAGTCCGGGGTGGGGAAGTGGGAGTGATGACACACACCCTAACCGACCCCCCCCCCCCGTCATCAGCCTCTCAAGCTGGGGAGGGGCTGGCACCAAGGGGAAAGGGGACTGGCACAGAGGGGGCGGGGAGCTGCAGGGGAGCTCAATCCAGGGGAGGGTTCGTGGGGTGAGACCCTGGCTCAGTGGCCAGGCTGGCACCCTTCATAGACTGGTGTCCCCAACCATGCCATCTCTGGTGTGCAGGAGGAGATGCAGGGGTAATACACGGGTGGGGTGAGAGGGGCTTAACAATAATCCAGGCTGGCCACAAACTGAATGAAGGCGGGAGTGCGCACTAGCGGTTAGAGCAGGAGACTGGCAGTCAGGATCCCTGGGTTCTATTCCCAGCTCTGACCACGTCTTCCTTGGATGACCTCGAGCAAATCATTCAGTGCATGTGCCTCAGTGTCCCCAGCTCTGGGATCCCAGGGGACTTAGCTTAGGGTTGTAAAGCACTCTGAGCCAGCGAGACAATACGTGAGACTCGATCCCATTATTACTAGGATGACAGGAAAATCCAGGCCAGGCCAGTTGTACTAGGGGCAGCCAGTCATCACCATGTGATGGCCTGTGTGAAATGAGTTTGCCAGGTCTCATCCATTCCTAGCGGGCAGGGGCCCCTATCAGCAAAACCCACTGCACGTTTGGGAGCAAGAACCTGCTTTGCAGAGGGGCCGATGGCACAGGACTCTTTGGCGGGAGTTCTAAGCAACCAGCACCTTTGGCTACTGAGCCATAACCCGCCCCTTCTTAGCCATCTCCTCGAGCTGTTGGGGCCTGAACTCATCCATCTCAGCCCTTTGGACTCTGGGCGAGAGCGCCAGAAGAAGCTGCCTGTGCTCTGATGGAGGAAGGGAATGCAGCCCAGCCGGCATCAAAGGCAGGCAGGTGCCCAAAGGCCATCGGGCCGAGAGACGCCCCTTACCTCTTCCCACTGGTGGATGTAGCGGATGAGCCGGGAAAGGCGCAGCAGACGCAACAGGCTGAGGATCTTGGTGAAGCGGACGATGCGGAGGGCCCGGGCCGTTTTGTACACCTCCGAATCGATGCCCTTCTCCACGATGAGAAAAATATAATCCACAGGGATGGAGGAGACAAAATCCACCACGAACCAGGTCTTCAGGTACTTCTTCTTAATCCTCTCCGGGTCCAGGATGATATCCGTGTTGTCCTCGATGATTATCCCTGTGCGGAAGTTCAGCACCAGGTCCATGAGGAAGAACGTGTCAGAGACCACGTTGAAGACGATCCAGGGGGCCGTGGTCTCCTCCTTAAAGAAGGTGATGCCCACCGGGATGATGATGAGGTTGCCCACCATGAAGAGAAGCATCGTGAAGTCCCAGTAGAACCTGGAGAGGCAGAGCAGATGGAGACATCACCGACAAGCCCTCCGCGTTCCCTCTTGGTTTACTGTGCTCCCGCCCCTGCCCATCCTCACAACGGCCTCCTGCAGGCGTGACCCTCCTGGGAAGCTGGGGTGGGAAATTGAGCTCCGTGTGGGGCTCCGAGCAGCACAGGGTGGAGTCACCCCGTAACGGGTCGATTCGCCAGCTCTGCCCCGGAGGGGTGGCATGGCAGCAGCATTTAGGCACAATGGGCAACATGCCATGTGGCGCCTTGATGCCAGATAATCCCTTGTCCCACTTCCCTCTCCTCCCCCTCCCTGCCTCATACCTGCTGCCGGGAAAAGCTTCCCCGTGTGTCTGGTCCCTCCTCCCCCAAACCCAGCTCTCTGGAACCTGCCCCCCGTTCTCCTCCCTTCCTTCACCCTCCTCCTCGTGGGGCTCTGTGCTTGTCTGAAGTAGGGCCTGACTGCAAACACATGCAGTCCAATGGCTGGATGAGGTCACCCACGGTGGGGGTGTCTGCAGGGCCCCACGCTCTGCGGGGCAGGGGATTTTCTAACGCTAGGTCTGTGCACGTTCGAGGTGCCGGATCAGCATCGGGCTGGACCATAAAACGGGAGCTAAGGAGACGGAGCAGCAGGAAATGTAGCGAGCTCCATCAGCCGGAGGGATCTGCAACCCCCCATCGCTTGGGACAAACAACCAGGCTGGGAGAGGCACTGCAGGGACAAGGGGCATGGACCCCAATTCAGCAACCCGGGGCCTACTGGCCACCCAACTGCCTGAGCTTCTCACGGCTCCCTCGTCCTTCCTGGTCATGCCGGGAAGGCAGCGCTGGAGCTGGGAACAGAACCCAGGAGTCCTGACTCCCCGTCTCCTGCTCTAACCCCTTGAGAGCGCTTCCCTTCCGAGAACAAGCCGGATCGGTGTCCTCTGACCCGGAGCCATTCAGGGCCGAGAGGTGGAAATCTGTCCCGGGAAGGGACAGAGCACTGACCCCAGAAACCCCATCTCCCCAGAGGCTCCACGTGGAAGGGGGGAAGTGGCGGGGAGGGGGAAGGGAGCCTCTCTCTCAGGGATTGCCTCCAGAGAGAGGCTGGGTTTGAATCACGTACAACTGCAGCTTAAGCCAGTGCTTCCTGCAACCTCCGTTAGACGGAGGGAGGAGGGGCAGATTAAGGTTTGGGGGTCTACTCTCGCCTCCCCAGTGTGTTTTCCACCCGGCCCCAACTCCCCTGGCCCTTCCCCGCCCCTTCAGGGCCAGCAACGACCTTTCCCAAGCGCCTGCAAGGTCGAAGCAGAGCCCCACGGCCCCATCCTAACATTAGCATGCTGCTCCCGTCTCCTCGTTAACATGGTGCTCACCCTCTCCGGGAACGCACCAGCCCCTTGCAGCAGAGCAGTCATGTGTCCACGCGGGTGTGTGTGTGTGGGGGGGGGGACACGGAGAGAACGCTGCGGGTTTAACAGCCCAATGCTAAAGAAAAACACGTGCACCCCCTCCTCTCGCCGTACCCAGGAACGCAGCCAGTGGGCCCCTTGCATCCCCCCCCCTTGCATCCCTGTCTAACCTCCGGGTGTCTCTGAGCAATTGGCTGGGGCGGCTAATTCCCAGCCTCTCGTCCCCGTGCACCAGATACCCTGCTCTGCTCGATAAGATAATGACACGGGGCCGGGATGCGGTTTTTGCCAGCACTGGGTGATGCCGCTGCTCCGAAGAGCCTCATTTTCTACATGGGTGGGTAGTTCATCGCTTACTCTAATGATGGCAATTTATTCGTGCAGTTCCTGGGGGCACCTCGTTGCATAAACGGTCTCAAAGCCGCAGGACCGAAGCAAAGGCAGGTGCAAGCCACAGAAAACCCAGAGAGGGGAAGCAGACAGATATACGTGGTCACTCCTGGCTAAGGAGATAGTATATATTTGCGGGGGGGAGGGCTGGCTCTCCTCTCCCCCCTCCATTCTCTCCCTCATAAAGGCCGGCACATGAATAGAATTAAACCTGCATCTTTCAAAAGGAAACGCAGCTCTCCCTTGGCAGCCAGCCTCCTGACCTTTCTCCAGTGACAGCCTGCACCTGAGACGTTTCCATGGCAACAGCTAGTGACGTCACAGCTGCACAATTATGACTTCAGAGCACAGCACGGGGTGCGTCTCCAAGGTACCCTTCAATTATCCCCCGAGGATGCAGAGGGAACATTCGCAGCTGAGAGGACAGAGAGGCAGTACGGTCTAGTGGCTTTGTATTGAGGGCCTGGGTTCTATTCCCAGCTCCGCCACAGCCTTCCTGTATGACCTTGAGCAAGTCACCTAATCTCTTTGTCTCTTAGGGTCCCCCTCTAGCCGGTCAAGGAGGCAGCAACGGGTGGCAAGAGAGCTCCACCGGGACCTCCTCAGGGAGCGAGTAGGTGGTGGGGATTCCACCTACCCAGACGTCACAGTAATCTGAGTGCCTCACCTGTATTAGTCAAGCTAGTCCTGTGACTCAAGTATTATCCCCATTCTACCAACAGACACCTGAGGCAGAGAGAGGGAATCGAACCCAGGTCTCCCACGTTCCCCTGTCGCACCTTAACCACAAGACCACTCCCCTTCCCTTTCAAAGTCACGGGGGGAGGGCCTTAGAGTTCAAGGAACGCTGGAGTAGGGGGAGACTGACAGAGGAGAAAGGCCCCCAAATCTATTACCAACTGCACAAGCCATCTTGCCCCAAATTCGACAAGCTAGATCCCAAAACACCCCTAAGACTCTCGAGGGTAGCTCTGCCCGGCTCAGGATTCCAGGGGCCCGGCCGAAGCAAAACTTTCTGTCCTTGCCTCCGCTAGGGGGTCTGCCAATGCCAGTGTAACTTCCTTACCACCATTTCCTGAGAACTTGTCCCAGACGCTTAAGAGTTCTAAACTCCCTCAGCGCAGAAGCCTGCTGCAGAAGTTTGCACTAATCCTTTTAAATGTTGCCACTGGAATTTCAAGACTGCAGATGCAACAACAGGGCAAACAATCAGAGCAACCCCATTCCTCCTACAAACACTACTTCTAGGATGTATTAGCAGACGTGTTGTAAGCAAGACACGAGAAGTAATTCTTCCGCTCTACTCCGCGCTGATTAGGCCTCAACTGGAGTATTGTGGCCCGTTCTGCATGCCACATTTCAGGAAAGATGTGGACAAATTGGAGAAAGTCCAGAGAAGAGCAACAAAAATGATTAAAGGTCTAGAAAACATGAGCTACGGGGGAAGATTGAAAAAAATTGGGTTTGTTTAGTCTGGAAAAGAGAAGACTCAGAGGGGACATGATAACCTTTTATGTGCTTGGAAACTGTTGTTAGAAGGAGAAGCGGGGGGAAATTGTTCTTCTTAACCTCTGAGGATAGGACAAGAAGCAACAGGCTTAAATTGCAGCAAGGGCGGTTTAGATTGGACATTCGGAAAAACTTCCTAACTGTCAGGGTGGTTAAGCATTGGAATAAATTGCCTAGGGAGCTTGTGGAATCTCCATCATTGGAGATTTTTAAGAGCAGGTTGGACAAACACCTGTCAGGGATGGTCTAGATAATACTTAGCCCTGCCATAATGGTAGGGGACTGGATTAGATGACCTTTCGAGGTGCCTTCCAATCCTACGATTCTATGATATGATTCCTCCTAGGCTGAAATCTTGAGTTCATTCGAATTCAGCACCACGGACAGCTCACCGCGGTCAGCGATTCAGAGCAGAGAACATTTGTAAACTAATCCCCAGCAACAGAATGCCAGAGAAAATGAAACAGTGCAACCATCAAATATTTTTCCAGCCCAGCCTAGAATATGCTTCATTACCAGAGTGCAGAAAGCAGAAAATTTAGGGTGAGTAAACAAGCAACACATGACTCGTGTAATAGCAGGGAAGGAACCGGCATCCCCCCTACCATTAACCAATTCCACATTTAATTAGTCATGATGCTGCTTGAAGGTTAATAGCCATCGGGATAAATAAGGATTTAAAGACACAAAGAGCAAGCCCCTGATTTCCACATCCTACACTGCCACCCACTGGCTTTGTGGGTGCTCAGCACCTTTTAGATCAGGCCCTAAGGCCAAAAGTGTCATACCGAGTTGTCTAAGGTTAGGCTCCTAAATCAAGATTGAGGCACCTAAGTATAAACAGCCTGGTTTTCAGAAAAGCTGCACACCCACATATCCACCGGAAGTTCACGGGAGCAGTGGGCCATCACTGCTTTTGAAAAAAAGGAATCGGGCCACTTATTTAAGTGGGTTTGGGAGCCTAACGGTACAAACCAGGTTTGAAAAGTTTGGCCCAAGTGTTTAAGATCCAGTGAGACCTACATTATTGAACCCAATCTCAAACAGTCAAGTACGCAAGGATTCCAACACAGCTGTGTGTGCCATTTCATTGGCCACCAATGTCCTGTATGGATCCTTTGGGGGATTACCTTGCAGCATTCTTAGCAGTCATCCAAAAAGATTCCCAAACCCTTAAAACATGTCCCTGAAGCAGCAGTTGCTAGCTTATGTTCCTGATGAACAAACTACCAAGTCTGTCTCCCATCTATCAAATAGGAGCACTTTGCATTAATTCCATAGCAAGGAAGAATCACCAAAGATATCAGTAATAACCAGTTCATCAGAGCGGTCTCTCAGCTCACAGAGAGAGGGCATCAGATAAATATGTAGCTAAGGTGTCATTTTAAAAAACCACCACCTGAAACAACAGGCCAGACATCCCAGGGAAGCAATACAAATTCTGGTAAAACTACTAGCGCAGCAGCTGCATGCTTTGCAGCATCACAAGCCACATGGGCAACTTGCCATGGGTATAAAGGCTTCAGCTAATTGGCACAAAATTGTTTATCTAAAACACACCCCTGCCATAACACTTGCTTTGACATATCCCTGCCTGGTAGCTCAACAGCTATTGCTTCACCAGCAGGACCTCACCAGAAATAAAAACCTGCAACTTGCCCAGGTTTATTTCCCATCTGCAGTTGCAGGGAAATGGTGCCTTTGAGTCAGATTACAGGACTCCCAGTCATTCCTTAGGCACGTTTTGATCCTCAGCCTGAACTCTGAGTTTCTCTGTACCAGACAGTCCCAAAGCAAATACACAGAGACACACACACACATTTGCAGCCGCAACGAACTGACTCATCCAAAGTGTGTTGCTCTCGTTTCTAACGTTCCCGGGTTGTGTGCATGCTTCAGGGCTTAAACCAAGCTCTATCTACTAGAAATCAGGATGCATCCTAACGTGGGGACAGATTATTCCACATCTGTCTACTGTGGGGTTTCCTGCACCTTCCTCTGTAGCATCTGGCACTAGCCCCTGTCAGAAACAGGCTACAGTACTAGATGGACCTTGTGTCACCCAGTATGTTTGTTCCTATCAGCTGGAAGTAAAACTCTTTTATAACAACACTTTGTGCTATTCTAGTGTCTTATATCCACAGATCTCAAAGCATTTCACAACCATGTTTTGGTGTATTACATCTCCTCACCCTCCTATGTCTCAATTTTACAGAGGGATAAACTGGGGCTTAGAGAAATTAAGCAATTTGCCCAAGGCCACTGCCGAACTGGGAAAAGAACCCATGAGTCCTGACTCTTAGTTATCTGTCCCATCTTAGCTTTAAAGTTTAGCTTCAACCGGGGATAAAAGCGCTAACCAGACATTTTTAAAAAGGCATCAGGAACAGGAAATAAATGGAGAGGGTAACAGAAGACAGCTCATCACTGGGTGGGTCAATTCTGCATCGTATGTTTCAACATGTAATTTATAAGGTTTTTATCAGATTTGCAACTAGTGATACGAAACAGTCACCCTGTTGCCTCCTAGTAATTCAATATTTGTGTAAATAGGAACTTTAGCTCCTGCAGCATATCTCCCCCTTGCATTTTGCATGAATAATTATAGTGCTCTGCCTGTGATGAGATACATTCTGCAAATGGGTGCGATTATGAAGTGATGTCACATAGGCACATGGGCATGATTTTATCTTAAAATGAGAAAATGGATCTTGCAAGGAAAACATTGCTGGAAACACATTCCATTATCCTGATCAGATTTTGGGATGAGAAATATCATTTGGTATGAGCATTAATATGTAGAGTGGAAATCAAATAAAGCCAAATCCGTATGCACCTTGATATGATTTCTGAGATAAATTCTTCCCGGATTTTGCTCTCTGTGTGTATGTATTAAATCTGTGAATGTAACAGGATGGATTTGTTATGAATTCTTTTTCTTCTGCACCTAAATGCCCCAGGTAATACTAGCAAATGAGTCCCTGTCCGCAAAGGGTTTATAGCCTAAATAAACAAAACAGACAAAGGATGGGAGTGGGGGAAAAAACACAGAGAGGAAGTGATGTGCCCATGGTCGCACAGCAGGTTGGTGGCAGAACTGGGGACAGAACCCAGGGCTGTTGGCGCCTAGTTCTTTGCCCTCGCTGCTGCCTACCAGATGACCTTGTGATTGAAGCCCATCACAATGAATAACGCATGGATTTTGATTCCCAGTTCTAACACTGACTCACTGCGTAATCTTGGGCAAATCTCTTAGTCCCCAATTCCGCCAGGCGCTCTGAAAGAGCAGAGCCTGGTGCCCAGGCAAAACTCCACTGGCATCGGGAGTTTCTGTAACCAGCACATGGAGTTGCTGACACAGAGCCTATTGCAGAATCGGGGACGTCAGAGTCTTGTCTGCTGTAAAATGGGATAGAGGAGGAGGAGATGTTTCACGGGAGTGGCGATGCACAATGGATAACGTCTGCAGAGCCCTGAACGAACGCGCCACAAAAGTGCAAGGCACTGTCTGTTCTCGTCTCTTGTTACAACACAATTTAAAAGAAATGCTTTGAAATGGTCCCAATGTCTGTCTGCGAGAAGTAGCTCCTGGCCCTGGTAATTCCTAATTCTCTTAAACACAGCCCAAGCATTGCCACGGCGATCTCATTATCACAAGGTCAAGACAGACAATGGAGATGACACTACAATGTCAAGATGAAACAAACAGATGTCAATGCAAGTTACGCTCTAATACCATTTAAACGCACCACCCCAGATAACGTTAGAACAAAGCGACGACAAATGGAATGAAGAGGGGGCGGGGGAGACACATTTGGGGCAGATTCTGACCTGAAACCACTGGGACTGAATTGATTTCTATGGAGCTGATCCTTCCTTTCTACACTGGTGCGAATCACGCTCTTTAGGCTAGCTGCTTCTTCTGCATTAATGCCTCAGGACAAGTGATGTGTGGTGGTAATTGACAAGGAGGGGAAAGGTAGAGCTGGCTACACCAGAGACTCATAGAAAAAGATTAACGACCCTACACGTTGTTAAAATGGGATAGCTCAGTGGTTTGAGCATTGGCCAACTAAACCCAGGGTTGTGAGCTCAATCCTTGAGGGAGCCACTTAGGGATCTGGGGCAAAAATCAGTACTTGGTCCTGCTAGTGAAGGCAGGGGGCTGGACTGGATGACCTTTCAGGGTCCCTTCCAGTTCTATGAAATAGGTATATCTCCATATATTATATAATCAGGGAGTCTTTCCTCTGAGTATCTCGGTCATGTTTCAGCCCTGCAGCATATATGAACTGGGGAAACACTACAGAACCATTGACACGCGCTACCGCAAGCATGTAACCAGAGGTTACCTACCCAGACAGCCTGTTCCTCCAATAAACACAGCCCGAGCCAATGGAGAGAGGGCACTGGACTGGGAGTCAGGAGACCCTGGTTCCATCCCCTGTGCTGACACTGACCTGCTGTGACACCTCGGCCAAATCATTTCCCCCGGATTCTCCTCCCACCCCTTGTCTGGCCTGTCTTTGGGGGCAAGGACAATCTCTCACTACATGTTTGTACAGCCCCTAGTACCACGGGGCCCTGATCTTGTAGGTGCTGTTTGGATACAGATAAGTAAGATCCCCCCAAATCCCCACACACAGCTTTGGAATTCAGTTCAATCCTCTATTGAAATGCCCATATAAACAGACAGAAAGCAGCAGCAAAGCCATCAAGGGAATAAGGGAATAAAACAGCCCATTGGTTCAGGAAACAAGGTTAAGTGGCTACCACAACAGAGGGGCTGGAACTAACTGCAAGACTTTCTGTCCGC
>NW_020664545.1:5814820-5818489 GCF_002925995.2 Terrapene triunguis
GGGAATGAGATAGAAGGAATGGAGGGAGAGACAGACTGGGAGAAGAGGGGAATGAGGCAGGAGAGATGGAGGGAGAGAGACAAGGAGAAGAGGGGGAAGGAGGCAGGAGGGATGGAGGGAGGGGTGAAGAATGGGGAGGGGTAGAGTAAGGCAGGAGAAGGGGGTAACACAAGGGGAGAGGGAGATGGATCAGACTGAAGAAAGGAACGGAGAGAGGGACAGAGACAGGAGAAAGGGAAATCAAGGGTGGGGGGGCAGGTGGAGAGAAAGGAACAGAGAAAGGGAATGCTGGAGGGAGAAAGAAAGGAGAGAGAAGAGGATAAAAAAGAAGCATGCGACAGTGAAATGAGGGCCGGGGAAGAGTAAGGCAAGACAGGAGGTATGGACAGAGGGGATAGAAGAGAGAAAAGGAGGGAGGGAAATGTGAGAGGCAGAAGTTCCGCTGGGAAAAAGAATTCAGGTTTGAGCCTTCAGTCCCCCCCGGAGTCCCATCTTGCTGCCGGGTCTTAGCAATGCAGCACAGCCCCCTCCCCGCCCCCAGCAAGCAGCTGAGGTGTTGTGCATGAGTCCCAAACCCCGGTGGAGGCCTAGAATGCCATCAGTGTCAGAGCCCAGGATGGCCAGGTCCGGGGGTGCTAAGGATGACACACCCCCACCCCCACGCTTGCTATGAGTTGCGAGGGTCTCAGCGGCAGGCTGGGGGATTATGGAATTGCTGTCTGTGCCTCAACAAAGTGCATTAGCCTTGGCCCGTTCGTGCCGTACCTCACAGCGACTATGTTTGATTTTCTCTCCTTAATGTTTGTTTAAAACAACAGCTACATCATGGCAGTACAGGAGGCCTGACGAGGAGCTGCAGGGGCCGGAGGCTGTGCATTCTGTACCCAGTGTCTAGGTGATGGAACTATTCAGAGGAAAAGTACTTACAGGGAAATGTACTTACTCTGCACGAGTAATAGCTTCCTATCTGGTCTTGCAGCTAAAACACTAGACTAGGATGCAGGAAATCTGGATTCAGTTCCTGGCTCCGCCACAGTCTCCCTGGGCAGGTCACTTAATCGCCAAAGAGTTGATATCTTCTTAACTTTGCCATTTAAAACAAAAAACAAACCCAGTTTTGCAATCCACCAACCCAGAAAATTATAAAAATGACTCTCTGAACACCACCATGCTGTGGGAGTCCCATACAGTCTCTCTAGGCTGTTCCAGACCAATTTTCCTCCATTTAGCAACCCTAAATTAACTTTACACCCTGCAAACTCAGCCTGAAACCTGGAGACTCTGCAGTGTTTGACCTCACTGCCATGAGGAACAGACAATTCTGCAGCCAGAATTTAGGTGACAAGTTTTCTTGATGGTGCATGAAGCAAAAAATAATGTTTTCCAGCCCTGATAAAGTGTTCATCTGTCATCTCGAAGCGCTTTACAAAGGAGGTCAGCATCGCTCTCCCCATTGTACAGATGGGGAAACTGAGGCACAGAGCAGGAAATGGAAATGACGTGCTCATGATCACACAGGAAGTTTGTGACAGCCCAAGAGTCCTGTGCAGTGCAGTGCACTGTTCACTGCCTCTCTCCCTCTGCTCTGCAGGGCCAACGGGTTTAGCAGCCAGTTCACGCTAAGAAACTAACCCTCCCTGACACACACACAAACAGGGAGCCAATATGGTCTGCCTTTTCATAGATAGATACACACCCTATATTGACCTTCCCCTTGTTTGACACCCTCGATGACTTAAAACCAGCCAAATCAGCCGGGGGCTGGGACTTCATTCGCCATCACGTCAATTTTGGCAGCTGAGACCCTGACCCATAAAACCCAGGTTTCATAATGGAAGCCACTGGCAGATCCTTAGGCACTGCCTGATGCTGCTGTACTACACAGAGTTAATCAGAGCGCCTGGGAAACAGCTAAGACTTGGGGAAAGGGTGACACTGGGGGAAGATTTCGTCTTCCGACATCTGGTGTTTTCCATGAATCCTTTGCCCATCTTTGCATGTGTGCTGAGTGGATCCAGTTCAGAAGAAAAGTGCATTTTATGGAGGATTGCTGCCATTTTGGGGTTGAACACAGAACGATGGGCATTAATCATCCACTTTATAACTCCCTGGGGAATCTGACTGTAGGCAGTACTCCTGATCTCACAGCCCTGAAATTGACAGCCCCACCTTCCGCTGCAGGTTCCCAACCTGGCCTGGGCTGGAAGGGAATAGAGATGAATAGCTTTCTTTGTGGTGCAATGTTCCTTAAAGGTTACAGACATTTTAAGAACTAGTAGGCCAATTTTCCCTTTCTCTAGATGGCCAGGAATAGGCAGGGTGAGGAGTCAAACTGGATAGATCACTATATATACATGCACAGTTCCTGGTCTGTTTCCTGAACGCTATAGTCTTCTCATTTGTTTGTTACAGAATTATGTCTGGGTTGACATAGCTTCGTATCAACAATACTAAACAGTCAAAGCATTTTAGAGCATTCATAGGAATTGCCTCACACCCACCATTGAAATACAGCTGCTTTCATGGTGGGATGTAGCAATTCCCAAGCACAGCCTCCCACTGGGAATTAGAACAAGGAAGGAAGAAAAATACTGTCTGCTTGAAACTGCCATGGTGGGGGTGGGTAGTTAGAGATCAGGGGATCACGCTGGAATATTCAGAGCCAGAGCCTGATTTTGAACACTCTGAAGATTGGCTAGGCCTGTCTCACTTTAAGTAGGCAGGAGCCAGAATGGACTCAAGTGGTCAGGATCTTAGTTTTTACATCTCATCTGAAAGACTCCAAATTCTTGCTCGCCATCGGGAGGCGAAGAAAGCAGAGCGTAGGTTAGAGCAGCCCGGTGGTTGCTCTCATTTGGACTGGGGGCCGGGCAGGTTTCTGAACAGCACCCGAATAAGGGAAGAGCAAAGGTGGCTTAAAGACACTTTAAACTGCCCCCAGCCCATCCTTCCTCCCCAAGTGCAGGAGTAATTGGGAATCAGACTCTTATTCACTCTGAGCCTCCTCGTTCGGGTTTGGTTTGTGGAAAGAGTCTGAGCTTCCAAGAGGTCTGGACAGAGCAATGGGGAAAGCGGCTTGAGGATTTCAGCTCCTCTCCTGGGATCGAGGCCTAGGCATGGAAGCTCAGGGGTCCATCAGCCAAGAGAAAGGAAGCCAAGTTGTGGCAGCACGTGAGAAGCCCTAGGGACTTCCTATGCTGGGTTCCAGGTGACTAGCAAACCCGTGCGAATGCTGGGTGAGCTGCTTTAATCGCTGACGAGTGGACAAATCTGTCTCAGTTGGCGTGGCTGAACGGAGCTTGCGGTGTGAAGCAGGGGCGCTGAAGGCCCAGAGGTCCAGTCCAAGGAGGTGGTGAAGCCGCACGGCTTACCCTGGAGGAAGAGGGACGCTCTTTGGGTGTCTGGCCCACTGAAGGGGTTCCTCCTAGAGACTGTTCCAAAGCTGGGGCCGTAGCACCGATCCTGTGGATCTGGGACAAGCTGCATTTCACACTCACACTGCCACCTGCATGGCAAGGAGAGACTCTGCCAACCTGTCATACACCCCCCCCCTATATTACACTTCCCCCTACGTCACACACAGATACAGTTACACACAGCACCAGGCATGAGCCCAAATGCATGCTCATGCATAGACCCCCATGCTACACCCTGCATCACCCCACTACA
>NW_020664545.1:5818499-5854673 GCF_002925995.2 Terrapene triunguis
GGTGAGAGGCATTAGAGAGAGCTGTCTTAATCAGAGCCCTCCAGAATAAAGGAGAAGGAAAGGTAGGAGAAAGAGTGAGTGTGAGGAAGGATGGTCCAGAGATTAGGGCACTAGCCTAGGACTTCTGGGTTCCTTTCTCTGCTCTGTTTGATCTGGGGCAAGTCACTCAGTCTCTCTGTGCCTCTGTTTCCCATCTATAAAATGGGGATCATAGCCCTGCTGTACTTCACAGGAGTGTTGTGAGATGCTCAGTGCATCACCATGCTGATGGGGATCATATAAGTACCATAGACTGATGTGCCTGGGTGGGGGAGTGGTGGGGAAGTGGGCGGTGTCATGGTACGTGGAACCACAGGAGGCATTTAGTAAAGAAAACCACTACAGGCACAAACAGGCTTCCACACAGCTTGAGTGCCAGTTTTGTCTCCCATGTGTACCAGGGACCATTGTCTGGAATTCTACACAGCACCCAGAGACACCTAGTGGCTGAACAGTGTACTACAGGCAAGCCTCTTGTGGCAGGTGAGAGCACAGAGAAGAGTATGCACAGATGTACATAAGAGGAAAAAGGAAAAACATGCACACACACTCTGTCTCTCAGCCCATCCCCTGACACTGCCAGCCTGGCTGGTCTTCTGGACACAGATTCACAGCTGACTAGGAGCCTCCTGCCTCATTTCCTTCCAATTTTTTGTCACAATCACTTGTTGCAGCTGATCTTAAACTATAGCCTCCTCGGAACTGGGCCTGTCTGCACAGCACCCAGCAAAGGTGGGCTCTTGTCCAGACCGAGGTCTCTGGGCACTACCGCAATATATGTACCAGAGAAAGAGAGTCCCGTTTGCTGACGACCGTCTGAAGCTGTGGGGAGAGTTGGGCTTGCGGTAATTCTTTGTTCCCCTCCCTCCAGCTGAAATCAGAACCTTTTAGCGTTAGATCCACCAGCACCAGCATCTCCCTGGGAAGCCGTACTCAGTGCCCGGTCAGCTGAACGGGAAAGAGGGGACTGGCTGCGAGTGGCATGGGGTCAGAGCTGTCACCCCTCCCTCCTAGCTGACGCTGACTCTGCACCTAAGTGCAGCCTCCTGCTCATGAGAAGGTGCAAGCCCTAGCCCATCCTATGGGAGAAGAGACTCATTCTCCCCCATCACACCCGGAATTCCCTGCAGCGTGAGACAAGAGGATCCCATCTCTCAGGACAGTCAGGCCTGTTTCGAGCAGGCTGGGTGGAGAGAGGGCAAGGATCAGAGTCAGTTTCCCCCAGGGCTGACACTACAGCCATAGGCCATGGCACAGCCGAGCGGGGAGTGGGACCATCACCGGCTTTAGCTGCTAGTGGTACGAGCAGAGAGACTTCTAGTGCGGGGGATCGTCTCTCGACTCGGCCCCCATTGGTGGGTACCTGAGCCCCTCCTGCTCGTGTATGGGTTTGTGAGCAGTGCTATTGTACAGAGAGGGAAACAGGCCCGGAGAAATGGATTAACTTCGCCAGGCAGTCTGCAGCAGAGCAGGGAACTGAACCCGGATCTCCCAGGTCAGTGCCCTAACCACTAGTCCAGCCTCTCTCTCACCATCACCTGCATCAACACTGCAGACGGATGCAAGGTTCATCCCCCTTGGGCAGGGCCCTCAGTGCCACTTGCTCCTCTCTTGGTTCCCTGAGCTCGAGAGCTGGCTGCTTCCTCCACTTCCTGGGATCCACCTCAAGTGCCCATGTCAAAGCCCAGCCCCTTTGAATCCACCACTTGGGTTTCTCCCCTGCGACGATTCATGTGGAAGAATTCCACTCCGCCCCACCCCAGGAGTGTCCGAATGACTGACCCGATCTAACAGCCTGTTGGCCTTATCCTGTCCCTTCCAGCACTGCCTGGACCTCGGGAGATTCCCCTCCCCTCCTTATGTCTCGCCTTAGTCTGTTACAAAGGAGAAAGCTGGCGGATCTAACCCCAGTCCCCCACCGCCCACACAGAGCGTAGCAACAGTTATAAAGGCAAATCTGGCTGATCTAACCCTCCTTCCCTACACACACACACATACACAACACACACACACACACACAGACAACAGCGTTTTGCAGCAGAGCTTTCATTATGCTGAGATGTCTGCTGGGCCCTCTGTGTCCTCGCATGGCTCTCTCCTGGGCATGTCACATGTTAGCATAAAGGGCAGACAAGGCGGGGGGCACTGCTTGCTCGCTCCATAACAAGAGGGCTGGAACAGCACAAGATTAGGCAGAGTACAAGGGGGATGCCAGGGGACCAGGGGGGTCCAGACCAAGATAACTAGCCTGCTATGGTGCTGGGTGCATACAGAAGGCCTGGCATGAAGTTCATGTCAGTTACCTGGTAGGATTTTTTTCAGAAGATCTTTAGCGAGTTAAGAGTTCCGGCCCAGCCTGCACCTTCCTAAGCCGGATCTGGTGTAAGCATGAGACAAATCCCCTCCTTGATTTCCGTGGGGCTACGCAGAGGATCTAGCCCCTGAGCACTGAGAGACTGAGTCTCCCAGGCCCTGCACCTTGTGTCAGTTACCCCGGCGTGAAATGTTACCATCGATGCAAGAGACCATCCTACATAGGTGGAAATGAGAACGCAAGGTGGGGAACTTGGATCCTGGACTTCATAGGCAATGAAGAGGTCCTATTCCTGCCTCTGCCGCTGGCTCACTGGGTGACCGTGGGCGAGTCACGCCCCTACCCCCGCTTCTGTGCCTCAGTTTCCCCACCTGTACCATGTGGATGACGACATGACCTTTTGTGAAGCGCTTTGCTATCTCTGGATGAAGAAGGCCGGGTGATGACGATGTCTCTCTGGATGATGAAGCATGTATAGAGTTAATCTTTCAGTGTTTTATTATTTCCATTTGTCACGGAGTGTGGGGGACTCAGGGCCCGGCACCCCTCTTCCTGAGATTCACCGTGACTCTCAGCCAGCCAGTAAAACGGAAGGTTTATTGGACAACAGGAACACAGTCTACAGCAGAGCTTGTAGATACAACCAGGACCCCTCAATCAAGTCCTTTTGGGGAGTGCAGGGAGCTTAGACCCCAGCTTGGGGTTCCCTGCGTTGCACCTCCCAGCCCCAAACTGAAAAAAACCTCCCAAATCCCTCCAGCAGCTCTCTCCCCCTCCCCTTTGCTCCTCCTCTCCTTTGTTCCCTCTCCCGGGCAGAAGGTGTCACTTCTCCCACCCCCCTTCCTGGCTCAGGTTACAGCTCAGGTAGCTCAATGTAACTCCCAGGCTACATTCCCAGGTCAAATCCGCCTGGCTCCCTGCTCCATCACACCATTACTACAGGGCCAGAGAGCCCAGCTGAGAGCAGAGCCCTGGAGGGAGAGACACCTCCTGTGCTGAGCAGCTTTGGCAAGACAGACAGACATGGATGGGAGAGGGAAAACAGAGACACAGAGAAGTGACTTGCCCAAAGTCAAACAGCAGGGCCATAAAAGAGGTCCTGCGTGCCAGGCCAGCGCCCGCTCCATTGCTCCACACTGCCTTTCTGCTGCAAAAATGGCAGCTCACGTTGGAAGGAGCAGAGGTCTCAGTGGAAACAAACCAGCCCCGTTGTTAGCCGGTTGCCTCGTGAGCACGCACTGGCATTTTCTGCCAAGCTCTGCCCAGATGGCATCAGTTGGAGTGCGCGACGCACCATCACACCCAAGACTGTTTCCTGGCCTCTTGGGGATATTTCTGTCCCTTCCACTTTACCTCCGTACTCGGGAGTGGAAGCAGCTTCCAAGGGGAACAGTCATTAGCTTATAGGAAGCCTCCTTCCAGCCCGGGCTATTTCTTTCCCGTCCTCCCTGATCTTTTCTCTCTTCTGGGCTGCAAGCAAAACCGCAGCAGGGCTAAATGGACACAGTTCTTCTATTTTAAAACCAGTCGGGGGCTGACAGAGGAGCCCTCCACCTCCCAGCTCCGCAGGCTGAACCTGAAACCTGGGTTATAAATATCCACTTATTGTTTCCCTATTTAGCCCCTTTGCAGGATCCGGGCTCGCTGCTGGCAGGTGGGGCGGACAGAGGGCAGGCGGCGGCTGCAGAGCAGGAAATGGAGAAAAGAACAGGAGGAGGAGGAGGATAGAGGGGATGAAGGCCCAGTACAAATGCACGTGATGCAGGAGATAGGGGCCCAGTCCTGCTTCCACATTCAAGTGGAGACCAGCAGAGGGGACGTTGGCCGGGCTCGGGGCTGGGTTGGGATTGTGCGAAAGCACATTGGAGTTTCACAGAGAAGTATCAGAGACACTGGCTGATAACAAGCGTTCGCAGGTCTCAGCACAAGGGGGTGAGGGGAGGGGCAGGAGAATCGGTGGGGGGATTCGGTGCCTCCAAACAGAGTCCCGATCTATGGACAGACACAGCGTGGCCTAGCGCTCTGAGCACAGCCATGGGAGGCCTAAATTCCACACCTCTAGCACAATGTGTCCCAGCTCTGCGCCTCAGTTTCCCCACCTGTAAAATGGGGGTGATACCGCTTTGCCACCTGTGGGGTTGTGAGGCTGGGCTTGCTGGCGGCCACAGGGTGCCAAGCACCGAACAGCTCCAAGAAATGCTTGGATGAGCTAAAGGCAAAGATAACAGGGGACTGATTGGCAGCCTCTTCCTTTGCCCGGGCTCCTGGCGACAGACTTCAGCGGAGCATGAAGGGGGGCAGCTCCCACAAGTCCGCCTTGTGGCCGGGCAGCCGCAGGAGCCTGACGGCTGGGTGAGATCCAGGAGGGTACAGGAGACTCAACAGAAGCTACTCGACCATTTGCCTTTGCCCAGCATCTGCAGGAGAGCAGTGCCCTCTGCTGCCCAGCATGTGGAACCACAGACGGGTGGAAATTCGAATTCGCACTGAGTAAGGGTGCTATTCCCTGTAACCACACCGTCTTGTACTGCCAGCCCTTTAGTTCCCCCAAGCTAGACTTGGGTGGGGGGGTCAAGTCTCCAATGCCCCGCGCTGGTGCTAGGGGGTACCGGGCTGTTGGAGTCACCGTCTTTCCCATCTGCCTGAGTTCCTGACCACTGCGCCTCCTTTCAAACCCGCAAGGCGCAGTTTGGGGAAGGAACCGTTGCCCCTACCATGGCAATCAGACCTGAGTCCCAGCCCAGCTCCTCAGCTGCAAGGCCGGCCACCTCCCTAAAATGGTCCCAATGATCTGAAGAGAGCCCTCTGCCCCCGCAGTGTCCGCTCGGCCAGAGATTTCACTGCAGCAGCCATCAGAGAGAGACCAGAGATACTGGGCCAAGGGACATCCCAGGCATCAGGCCTTTCAAACCATACTAGCGCTGTCAGGTAAAGCGAAACTTAGCCAATGTCACCGAGCGGCTGAAGAAAGAGCCTTCAGCCCTGGCATCCTATTGTAGAAAGGGCTAAGAGGAGAAGAGACACCAGGCCTCCATCCAGAGCTGGAAGGTGACATCCTGGCTCCACTTAAGCCAATGGCAAACTCCCATGGACTTCCGTGGGGTCTAGATTTCACTTTTAGTCTGGTTTATCTGAAGTGGGCACGGACCGCAGGGCAGCGTTGAGACCTTGAAACTTGCCGCATGCAACAGGAAGACGACCTCACTGAACGGAGCTCGTTACGGCCTTAACGAGGGAGCAAAGCCCAGAGCGAAAGGTAAGTCAGCACAGAGCGCAAAGAGGATGACCCTGAACGGATTCCAGGTCCTCTGAAGCTGAGAGACTCATAGAGAGGGAAGCGGTAACTCAGGCTGTGGGGCATGCCCCCCTGGGGGGGGCATGGAGGTATGTTCGCAGGAGGGGGGGAGTGGTGAGACCAGGTGGCTTATGCCAGTGCAGCGGGACCTGGCCCAGGTGGAGAGGAAGGGCCATCTCCACCCCTGACTCACCTCAGCGGGCCACCCAGCCTGTGAGTCAGCGTCAACATCTGCCACGCCGATTTCCACTCCCAGCAGCCTCCTTGCCCACGCACCTTCCCCGACCCTGAACACCCAAGGGGGAAGGGGCAGAGGGGCACATGTTGACCCTGCCCTAGTGGGGCAGCCTGGCTGAAAGGTAGGCAGTGCCACTGGTAAGTAGCTGTGCATTTGAAACTTGCAGGTGTAGGGAATTTAATTCAAGCTGTGCGAAAGTCTCCGCTAGCTTTATGGGTAGGTTATCAAGCCTACTTTTGCATGTGTCTATTTTTGTCTGGCTTGAGGGAGGGGTGCAACCCCAAATTGTAACTCAAAGGGGGGGCGAGAGGGGGGGCTCAACTCAAAGAGTTTGCAAACCACTGAATTAGTTACATTACCTGTGTGGTTATGCCCCATTGGTGATCAGAAAAAAACTACAAAGCAGATTTTAGAATTATTCTGAGCGTATCTGGGGTTTACAATATGCCAGAAGCTGGGAATGGGCGACGGGGGATGGATCACTTGCTGATTCCCTGTTCTGTTCATTCCCTCTGGGGCACCTGGCATTGGCCATTGTTGGCAGACAGGACACTGGGCTAGGTGTTGGACTGACCCAGTCTGGCTGCTCTTATGTACAATATAGCCGCTGTAAGGGGCACGTTGTTTAGAACCTGGAGTTTGGTTTCATTCACACCAGAGGAAATATTTTGTTGTGAACTGAAATAAAACGATTGTTCAGTTATTTGGATGTTTACCGTTGGAGTTAATTTTCGCACCTTGCTGCTCGTTCTCAGGGCAGAAGCTTGACCACACTTCAGAAGGCTCCGTACGGCACGTTTGGACCAGAGCTGCTGTCGCAGAGTAGTGCGTTGCAGCGAAATAAGCGTAACGGCTTTAGAGTAATACTTGGAGGAACATGGTGCCTTCAGGCTTTAGTTTGTATGAATTCTGATCATTCCAAGCTCCATTTCAGACATTCATCGCCTCTCATTTACCCAGCAGGTAACTGGCTTTATGTTACTTCCCATTGCTTTTATTTGTCTCTGAATGTCTTTGTTTAGTGAAACTTCTAACTGTGGAAGACTTCTTGAATCATCTCCTTTAGCCTAAGCCATGTGGACTCCAAATGCATGGGGGAGGAAGGTCTGAGATGGTTTGTTAGCATTACATATCCCTGGTGGGTTGGGTTGGGTTTTGCTTGCTCTGGGTGAGAAGTCCCTATGGCAGAGCCAGAAATAGAACCCAGGAGTCCTGAGTCTGAGCCGCCTGCTCCGACCACACTCCCTTCCAGGGCTGGACGTAGAACCCAGGTGTCCTGAACTCCCAGTGTCCTACTTTAACCCAGCGGTCCCCAAACTTTTTACCTCGTAATACCCTCCCCATACCCAGAGCCAGGGCAGGGAGCGAAGACGCCGCTCTGGGAGTGGGGGACATGGACAGGGGTAAGGGGCCAAGGCTGGGGCCACAGCTCGGGGTGGGGCTAGGAGTGGAGCCTTGGCTGGAGGCCGAGGCCGGCAGCTGGGACCGGGCACAGGGCTGGGCTGGCAGCTGGGTGGCGCTCCCTCCCCACCCCTGTGGGGGATGGTTTGCCCCCCCCCGAACATTCCTCTGTGTCCCCCCCAGGGGGCGAACCTCACAGTTTGGGGATCTCTGTTTTAGCCATTAGACCCTGCTCCCGCCAAAGTTGGGAATAGAACCCAGGAGTCCTGGCTCCCAGTTCCCCGCTCTGATCACACGATCCCATTCCTCCCTTTCACCTCTGTTATTCAGCTACACTGGTGCCCTCAGACGCCGGTATACGTTTTCTCCTTGAGACACAATCCCACCCCAGGCTCACGCTCAGCTCCCTTTAGCGACCCCCTGGCGTGGGGGTCTTGGCTGCCCTGGGCCTTCCACGGGGAGCAAAAGCCGGGCAGGTGGGAGCAGAGGGAATCCTGGTCCAACTAGGGAACGGGGGGCGCAGCACAACTCAAAACTCCCCTGCTGGGCTTTTCCTGCCACGCTCAACGGTCCACCCCCGTCCTCGCTCTTAATTAACGGTCAGCCTGGGGGCTTCTTTGCTTCTGCAGGTCCCACTACGAGGCCTCCTGTGGACCATCCAGCTCTCAGCCTGCAGAACAAGCAGAAACGCAAGCGGAAGCCTCCTCTCTGTCTCCCAGCAGCCCCTGCGCGGTGACTCGGGGCTGCCCGGCTGGACTGTTTCTGGCAGGCAGGGCTGGGCTGGAAACAGGTAGAGTCAGTGGCCAAGAAACAGGGAAGTCAGACAGGTTCTCAGGGAAGTGGCACTGTCTGCCTCTAACGGCGGATAAGCCTGCTCGCTACCATGGTCCCTTCCTCCCTCCAGGGGCGCTGGTGCCCCTCTGCCCATCACTCTTGTCAGCACACACCCTAAGACCCTGCCTGGTCACCTGCATCCCTGCTCGATGCTGTTACAGCCACAGACCTTCCTGTCTGAAGACGGCAGCGGCCTTCCCGGGCCCCCTTGCGCTCAGGAGCTGGCAACTGGAGCGTAATTAGGAGCATTCCAGGGGCATGAGACAGCTGGGCACCGCTGCCCCTTGGCCAAGCGGGAGCAGGTCGCAGGATCCTGTATGTTACCTTCCCACGGGAGCAGACGTCAGCGAGGCGGAGGCGAGATATTTGCTTAGGGGTTCCTGTTTCCTCCTGCAGCCGTGATCACTGAGCTCATGCCACTTTGCCCTGGCATCAGGCAGCCGTTCGATGGGCCCCGTCCCTCCTGGAATCTAAAGCCTGGACTACACTGACAAAGTGTCACTGGCCCAGCTGAAGGTATTTTACACGGACGCAGTTATGCCAGTAAAAGCCATGGCACCGATGCAGTTGCACTGGAATAAAGCACTTATTTAATATCTGTATCAATGCCTGATTTGCTTTGCCAAACTGGAATAAGCGATACCGGTCTGAGCACCCTTGATACCAGTGTATGGATATACCTACCAGGGGTCAATGCTGTCTGGGGAGACAGGGGAGGAATTGCCGCTTAAGAGCAGCAAAACGTTTAGATGCAGACAATACACCGTTCTCTCTTCCTGCCTCGGCCCCTCGGCTGTACACCAGGAAACCCACTGTCACAGAGCCACGGGGTCTGTGCTTCTCCCCAGCTTTTAAACAGGCCCTGGGAGGAACCCCTCTTCCGCCAGGGTAGGCCAGGTGGTCTCACCACCTCTGAGACTGAGCCGCCAGACTCCTGCTTCACAGCGTGAGCTCAGCCCCAGGTTGGGGACCTTGACGTGCTTTACTTTTACACGCGCCTCCGTGGGCATTTGCAGGGACACCCGGCAGCCTTTTCAAAGCAGAGTCGGGTTTCCCCGTCAGCTGGAGCCCAGCACTGGGAAATCCTTAGGGTAGCACAGTCCATTCTAGCCAAGCTGCTGTAGAATCCATTCCCGCTGTCTCCCTGCCCCGTTGTCAGTCCCAGGTGAGCGCCCTGCGTCTCTCCACAGGGCAGCCCTTAGTCCAGCCACCTGACACTTTTCCCCTTTGTTCTCGAGCTGGGGACTGTGCCCTTCATCGCTCAGTGGAGAAGCAGAACCATCGCCCTCTGCTTGGCAGCTCGCTGTGAATGTTCCAGCCATTGGGGTTCCCACTGTCTGCTTGGGTTCGCTCCCTTGATCCGAGTCGGTTTCAGCACGTTCCAGCCCGGGTCTTAGTGGCCCATTCTTCCCGGCCCAGCCAGCGCTGTGACACAAACGCCCCGGGCTCGGGTTCTGCCCGCTGGCTCTCAACGCCAGTACAGAAGGAACTGGAGGCAAATGGAGAATTCATAAAAATATTGCAGAAAATTCCCACTTTGTCACCCCCATCAGAGCAAAACTGCTCAGCTCCCAACAGTCTCCAAAGGTAGCCTGGGTCTTCGCGCCTTTTGGGCACTCGATACACGGCACAAAGACACCTTGAAACGCATTTAGCTGCCCCTTCAGAGGACACTTTAACCCACGCAAGCCCCCCCGCCCAGTATGGAAAGCTTCATCTTGAGTGCAATGACTCCTGACGCGTATGACATTAGTGCCTGTTGCCATAACAACATTGATTTATTAGCGGAGGAAACTTAGAAGTTAAGGCCAACATTTTCGAGTGGCTTCAGTTGGCAAAAGCCCTGTTTTTGATCCCACCTGTCAGCCTCCAGCCTCCACTTATCAAAGCATCTCACCGTCCCCAAAGTCACTTAGCGTCTGGTTTACAACATCTCAGTGCCAAGGCTGTCCTGTGCTGCTGGGTCCCTAGGGACTGGGGGGGAGGGATGCAGTGACTCGCCCACCCCAGAGGGGACTGGATTCTAGCAGACAAAGAGGGGATGTGACAGTGGCTAGGGCATTGGATAGACTGGGAGAAAAGAGACTTGAGTTCTGTTCTTGGGTCTGCTGCTAACTGGCTAGTCTCTGCCCCCTGCTCCATGCCTGTTTCCCCTCCACCCTTTATTGGGCTTGTCTATTTAGACCAGTGGTTCTTAACCTGGAGTGCATGCACCCCCTGGGGGTCAGAGAATCATAGAATATCAGAGTTGGAAGGGACCTCAGGAGGTATCTAGTCCAACCCCCTGCTCAAAGTAGGACCAATCCCCAGACAGATTTTTGCCCAGATCCCTAAATGGCCCCCTCAAGGATTGAACTCACAACCCTGGGTTTAGCAGGCCAATGCGCAAACCACTGAGCTATCCCTGCCCCCCCCCAACTAAGGCTGAGAACACAAAGACAGCATTAGATGCCCTTTCTGGGGGTGTGCGCCATGCCAGATTTTTTTTAGAAGGCAAATCATCGAAAACAAATTAAGCACCGGCACGTAAGTACAACTACTTTGTTTCATCAAACCTATGTATTTATTAACATTATACATCTTTTAACGATTACTGTAATATACAAACAAAAATATATCTAGGTTTAAGAGTGCGAGAACATATTTTTTAGGTTTAAGGGGTGCGAGAACATATTTTGAGAACCAAGGGGGTGCAGGCTGCAGTCAAGGTTAAGAACCACTGATTGAGACTAAGCTTTTTGAGGCAGGGACTGTCTCTGTACAGCGCCTAGCACCTTGAGCTCAGCTGGGGGCTCTAGCTGCTCTTATAACCCAGATCCCCACAAAGTAGCTGCTGCTGCAGTGGGACATGATTTGGGCCAAGCTGGCCTGCGGAGAGTTAAAAATGTCTAGTAAATGTCACCCCCCCCCGCCCAATTCAATTAATTGTGACACTCAGCACTTCATAGAGCAGGGCACCCGCCGCCTTAGGGGGCACCCAGGAGGGAAGGGAGGTGATCTGCTCGCCCAGCCCGGCACTGGCAGAGCTGGCAGCCCCTGGGAGCACAGGGCCTCCACCCACCGCCCAGCCAGGACGGGATCCTGGCGTCACAATTGAAAATGACACAGGCTCAGCCCAGCCTCGGCCACACACGGCTGCTGCAGCGGAGCGAGCCCCGCAGAGGGCAGCACAACCACGAGTCTATTTCTCCCCCCTTCCTCGCCCAGCCCAGCCTGGGGTTTGTTTTGCTGGGGCCCAGCAGCGTGGAACAAAGACACAAACCGAGCGTTGTGCGGCTCCGCCAGTCTGGGGCCCATCGTCTGGCCTACAGCCATCAGGCTTTGGCTGGGTTTGTAAACAGGACAATACGTACAACACCGAGTTTGGGCCAGGGTACAGGGCGAGCCAGAGACAGGCACAGAGACTGCCCTGCGCAATCCACTGGCAGGCAGCAGAATCCTGCAGGCCAGCTGCCACCCCAGGTGTGGGGGCAAACGGGGCCACGGTCGCACCCCAGGGAAGGAAACTTGCCAGGCTGCCAAGGCAAAAGTGCCCAACTACAGCCGATCGGTTTGTGTTTAAGCAACGGCCATTAGTGGTAAAGGATCCGAGCGGGCCCGGGAAGCGCTCAGGAGAACAACAAGCTTTGTAACAAGGGGGGCAGGGTTTAGTGGTGAAAGCCGGTGACTGGGTACCCAGCCTCCTGTGTGCTATTTCTAGCTCTGCCTTTGACTCCTTCTGCAAACCCCTGAACTGCCCTGTGCCTCCGATTGCCTCCTGGGGCCAGGTGACGCTTCCCGGGGCCGTGGAAGGTCTAGTTCACTGCTTGAGATCACAGCAGAAGAGGTGCCAGAAACAGGCCAAAGCTCACTGTAAAATCACTGACACGTCGGGCACGTGGTTTTGATTGGACAAACAAATCACTCCTCTCTCCCCTGCAGTCTCTGCTGATGAAGACAGCCGGGGTGCAGCCCAGGGCATGGGCTGCCCCTTACCCCACCAGCAGTGGTTGGTTAGAGTCCGGCACTGAAGTCAGCGCCTGGTGGAGGTGATCTCACTCCCCCGACTGTAGATGGGCCTGCGCTGGTACTAGCACCGTACCCAGCCATGAACAGCCTAGCCAGGGAAGGAGCATTGGAGGACAGTCCCCCTATCCCGCCCTTCTCACGTACAGCCTGCACTGCAGGATTCCCGAGGACACTCACTACGTTCTGTCACCGCACAGGGCCCCTTCTTTCACTGCTTAATCAATACAACGCCTGCTAGCTCCTGGCTGGCCGGAAAGCAGATTCCCTCCCCACTACTAAACGCTCTAATGCTTTCCCTGGCCAAGGGACGTGCAGCCTTCAACACGAAGCAAGGAAGGAAAATCTTCAGGCTGCGTCTACACGTATAACGCTACAGCGGCGCAGCCCCAGCGTAGACACGCACTGGAGCGATGGGAGGAGCTCTCCTCACGGTAGTTAACCCGCCTCCCTGAGAAGTGGTAGTTAGGTAGGGAGGTTACATTGGCAGAGCTACATCTCTGAGGGGGTGTGTGTGTGTGTGTGTATGTTTCACATTCCAGGAAGACGGAGCTAGGCCGATGGAAGTTTTCAGTATAGACCAGCCCTTTAATTTAAGGCAGGTGCCTATACTACGGAGTCTATGTCGGCGGAGCCCCCTAGTGTAGATGCAGCCTGCACCGACAGAAGGAGTTTTAGCCCCACCTGCCCAAATGCTGGTAGCTATGTGGACGGAAGCCCTTGTCTGTTGACACAGCTGCGTCTACGCCAGGGGTTTGGTCAGTGAAGTTACGTCGATCCGGGTATGGGGGTTTTCCCGTAACCTGACTGACCGAGCTAATATGCTGATAATCTCAGCTTGGATACCACAAGTGTGCACGGTCCTCTTCACATTGAGGGAGAGGCGGACCGGGTATTAAACCCATAGACTGGCCATATACCAGGCTGGGAGGCTGGTGGTTAGAGAAGCCTGCATGTAACTGCAGCTGGTTGTGTCCTGACCTGTATGAATGCTGGTGAAAGTGCAAGCGCGGAGGGCTTTGCAGACTGTCACAGCAGCACGGTGTGAGAGGGAGCCCGGGCTGGTGCGGCAGAGGGCTCAGTGGTACCCAGGGCCGGCTCTACCATTTTTACCGCCCCAAGCAAAATAAAATAAATTAAAAAAAAGCCGCCCGGACTGTGCTGCCCCCCCAAGAATGGCTGGAATGCCGCCCCTCAGCAT
The DNA here is from genome assembly GCF_002925995.2 of Terrapene triunguis. Classification (NCBI taxonomy): domain Eukaryota; kingdom Metazoa; phylum Chordata; order Testudines; family Emydidae; genus Terrapene; species Terrapene triunguis. The sequence goes on from NW_020664545.1 coordinate 5,831,827, forward strand.
GTGCCACCCCAGGCATGTGCTTCCTCCGCTGTGCCTGGAGCCGGCCCTGGTGGTACCCTAGAGGGAACCCGTCACACGAATATGCGGATATAACTTTTAAGCATAGACTAAGCCTTACTTGACTGGGAAACTGAAGCAGAGCAGGGTTAAGGCCAAGAATTTCAAGGAGGCCCCTTGTTTTTGAATCACCCGCAGGCCTGGTCTCCAGAGGTGCTGAGCACTCACAGTTCCTATTTTCTTCTGCTGGAACTGGGCGTGCTGAGCACTTCTGAGAATCAGGCCCGAGAGGCCTAAAATTGGGTCCCCATAAATCAGTGCTGGGAATTAGAACAGCTGCCAGCCAGTCCTTCACTCTGTCCTTCACAGTTGACCTGCAAGATCTTCTCTAGCTTTAACATCCATTTTCCTTCCTGTGGCTATACAGGGAAGAACTAGGCAGTAGACATCACCTGGTTTGATTTGCAGTTGAATGAACCTGACATGAGTTTTCTGCTCAGACTCATATGCAAATAGGCTCACGGACCTTTGATTCCCCCCTGCGCCCAAGCCTGCACTTCCCCACTCTGCACGTGTGACCCTGAGCACTCGTGGAGGGAAGAGAGTTTCCTTTCTCCCCTCAAGACCAACGGCGCGGTTCGTGACAGGGTAGCCAAGGAGCTCGGGCACTGTGGTGGGAGTCAGGAGACTGTGGGTAAGTCCTGTAGCCTCATTTTACAGATGAGGAACCTCTGAATAGGGATGCATATCGCTGCTTAAGTGATACAGAGCCCAGGCCTGGAGGCAGAGTAACTATTCTTCATACAATTGCCTTGTCTCAGCTGTGTAATGTCCTGTTTTCCTTCCTCCCTGCCCTCTCCTACCCCAGCTCACTGGGGGGGGCAGGGGTAATACCATTCTCCTCTATAAGCACTAGGTGTTACAGCACTGTGGACCAGGGCCGTACGGGGGCTGGATTGTTTACAGCTGGTGGTTTGATATTTATACTCCCTCTGCGCCGTCCACCCCATTTTGTTGAGCTCCAGCATTACAGAGCCTTGAAAACATTGGTTTGGACGGCCTGATAACAGGCAGATAAGATTTCATAACAACGATTGCAGGGCTGCTTTTGGAGGCTCGTCAGCGCTTTGATCCTTGCCAGCAGGAGCGAAGGACGGACTCCGTTGAGTGAGTCTATCCTCCTCCTTTGCTTTCGGCTCCGTGCGATGGCCATTTTATCAGCGCTTTGCAAAATAAAGAAAGAGGCACTCGCTTCTGGCGGGGGGAAGTTTATCAACAGCAGCAGCTGCCTCTGGCACTGACTCAGAAAGGCCAAGAGCCCAAGGGAGAGTTTACGTGCCTTTGAAAATCCCACTCTAAGGGAGTTATGCCCCCAGCATCCATTGGTGCCCTAAGCCAAGTGGACTTCAAACGACTGTAGGGCCCCCATCTTTATGCTTTCATTTTAGATTTTCAAGGGGTGGCGAGTTAAGACACCAAAGGCACAGTAGGCCAGCTACCCCTAAGAACTAAACACGGTAACAAGGAAAAAGGGCTAAGTCTAGAAAACGGTGCTTATTTCTGTTACGGCAGCACCGAGCAGCCCAGCCACCGACTAAGATCCCGTTGCGCTAGGTGCTGTACAAAGAGACAGTCCCTGCCCCCAACGAGCTTACTAGAGATGTGGCTTGGGTAGGAGAGTGCAGCAAGGAAAACTCAAGCCATTAACCGCGCTTCATAACACTGCTACTGCTCAGCTGTGCCTTCGGGGTCTGGGGCCCTTGTTGCTTAAGCAGCATTCATCTACGGCTGCCCAGGACTCAGATCGCAGCATATACAAACCGGGGGGAAAAATAGCATCCCCTTTGAAACAACTTTAACAGCAGGATACAGGCTCTATTGACCATTGGTCTGATGCCGCACGGCCATTCCTGTAGCTCATGCTAGGGGAATCCCCATGAAGGCCTCACTCCACATCTTGCGAGGAACAGCGAAACCCCCTCGGCTTCTTGTTTACAAGCAGTGAAACCTGAAACTGAAAATGTCTCCTTGCCCATTGTTCCGCTTGCTGGATGCATTACGGATCAAGCTTCTTGGGAGGGACGGTGCAAGAGAAGGGGGCAGGCCGGCTGTTGGAATAAAGGGGCTGCAAGGGGGATACCTCCCTCCCGGATGACAGGAATGGGTTCCACCCGTAAAGGGGAAAGTGACTGATCACATAGACACCCCTGGACTTTAATCAGTTACGATCTTCACTTAGGCAGCATCCCTTCCACGCCAGCTGAAGTTGGTAGGGACAGACAGGTACTTGCAACTGAGATTCATTTGAGGCGCAAATCAGCTCCTAGTCAGATGTCCACAAAAACCCGTTAACCAGAGTAATAAATGGAATCCCAGGTGTGCCAAAGACTGAATGGGCCCCAGCCACCCCTTCACGCCCCCGGTAACCCCTCCAGGTCAAGTAAGCCTAGACTTCTGCCGGTGCCTGCGCTGCATCCGATCCATGGAGAGGGGCCTTCAGCCTCCAGCCATACTCATCAGAACGCCCACAACCCAGTGTTCGGTCACCCTCCGAGGGCCACGTGGGCGCCACGGCTCCAGAAGAGGCAGGGGAGAATATGCAATTTTGGACCACTCAAAAGGAACCCAACACTTCACCTTACGTGGGCCTGTGGCAGAGGGGATCCCAGGAGATGCACTCAAGAGACCTAGGGTCTATTCCCAGCCCATGGGGTGAGCTTGAGAAAGTCGCTCTTCGTCGGTACATGCCTCAGTTTCCCCATCTATAAAATGGGGGATAATATGTACTTCCCTTGGCAAAGTGCTTTGAGATGTACCCATGAAAAGCGCTCTGTAAGAGCAAGGGGTGATTATGCAGTGCAAGCCATAAGCATTTGGGGATTCAAGTCCAACCAGCCCGAAGTCAAGGTCTGACCCCGTGTTTCCAAACCACAGCGATCTCTTGAGAGGTGCCAGTGACTGATGCTGAAGGTGGCATTACACTGCAGAGCAGATGAGGCCTGCCGTGATCGCTGCTGGCCTACCGGGAGCTGAAAGCAGGAATCAGAATTCACACAAGCGGGACCAGAAAAAGGAATCATCTTTATTTGTGAAGTTTGTTAACAGATGGAATATTTCAATGCTAACCCAACAACACGGGTGATGAATACAGACTGCGTGGCGCATCTGTCCGTTCGCAGGCGCCTAGTCACAGAGAAACACTGAGATGGCTCGAGCACAAGGAAACGTGCAGTCAGTCTGCTCCCTGGCAGATCTGAACATGAGCCCTGCAGCCCAGCAATCACTCCAAGACTCAGCCCCCCCTCCCACCCCCAGTGTAGCGACATTTAAAAAGAGACTAACAAAACAGTGTGAAATAAGTTAACTAGTCACATTTGCTCAGTTTCCAGCTTTAAAAGCTACCCCTTACGTTGTCTTTGTTGTTTAAGAGGGTAAATAAAGCAGCCCTGCTGAGAGAGACAATGGGGCAGGAAGCCCATGAGAGTAGCTATGGCATTGATCAATTGCAGGGGAGGGAAGGGGGGGGTTCCTGCAGATATCAGAGGATTTCCCACCCATTCCCCAAGGGATGGAGCCAGACACCCCCCTTGGTGCCACAGAGAGGTGGGAGCACACACACCACCCAATCCAAGCTCTGTAAAGTATCTCTTCTAGCCGGTACATAACTGGCTTCCCACCCCTTTGGGTCAGATCAGGTCTCCTCTGAAAGGTCATTGAAACAGTTTCTCCCTGACATGCACAAAACAGGGCGGGATGACAGGGCTCCTGGGAGGACACGGCATGCGGGCTGCATCCAAGGTTCACGCTCGCCTACATGGCGACGTCAGTTCTCTCTTTAGCTCCCTGCAGGGCCTCCGACCAGAAATCAGGAAAGCGGGGCAGAGGCACTTTGACTCCTGGAAGCGCAGTGTCTGCAGACACACTCCAACCCCTCCCCGCACACCTCCTTCTCCCCCGATTAACTTTACACACTGCATAAAGCCAGCAAGACACCACACAGGTCACGCTCCCACCTTGCCCTCCCTGCACCAACACTGAGATATAGGACAAAAAGACAGCCAGTGACCAAAGACTACCAGCAACAAAGGGACTAAGTTTACAGGTAGAAAAATCATCCCACTGCTCTTTTTAAAAAAAGTGTATATTTTAGAAGCTACAACTTAAGTTTGTTTCTTTAAAAGGTGAAGTAACTGAATTGCAAGGACGCCCTAGGATATTCTTGATGCTACTTTGCAAAACAAAACATCCAGGTGATCTTCTCAGCTACACACCACCTGACAGGAGAGAGAGAAGCCAGTTAGCCATTGCTGGGACGTCCCCAACCCAGGCAGTTTTATTTCAGACAGCTAGGGGGGTGCTGCACTCCTAGGCAGTACAGTGGTTTAAATGGTACAGCCAGAGGGAAGATGACCTAGTGGCGAAGGCATCGGACTGGGACTCAGGAGATCAAGGCTCAACTCCCAGTTCTGTCTCTCTGTGTGCGCACTGTCAGGCAAATCACATAGGATCTGTCCACACAGCAGCAGGGAGGGTAAATAATCACTCACTAGCTGTGCTGGAGGCAGCAGGCTAGAAACAGCGTGGCCGCAGCAGCATGGGCTAATCAACTGAATACAATCCCCTGGTTCTACACATTGATGTGGCTAGTCTGAGCTGCCGCCCGTGTGCGAGCTCAAGATGGGCTCGCATGTTGGCTCACCTGCACTGGGAAGGCACCCCCTAAGCTGTGGCGCAGATGCACCCTAAGGCCTTGTCTACACTACGAAGTTTTGTTGGCAAAAGTCACGTCGCTTTAATTAAAATCGCCGTCGCAGGTCCACACTAGCTCCTTGTGTGGGCAGAGCGCATCCACACGCACAGCTCTTGCAAGGACACAGAGAGCAGTGCACTGTGGTAGCGATCCCACTGCGCAACTGGCCGCAGGGCGCTTTGGGAAGGGTTTGCAATGCCTCATGGGGCAGGGACAGCGTCACATGAGGCAGGTTTCTCAATCCCATGGTTCCAGGGGCATCCTAGTAGATTGTCAGCTGCTTTTTCAACTGAAGTGTGTGGAGGAATGTCAAAGCAGCCCAGCAGCCCCATGCAGCGTATACCCCTTTTGTTGGCAACGTAGTGTCGACAAGGCCTAAGTCTTCGCTCCCTCTCCAAGATGGAGAGGATCATCTTTTCTCTCACCTTTTGTCTACTTAGATTCTTCAGGGCAGTGACTGCGTTACTCTGCCACTGTGCATAGCACAGGCGTTGTTACAACTGGCGACTGTTAGAGGCCGTTTAAGGCCAGAAGCAACCACCAGATCATCTAGCTTGACCGCCTGTGTATCACAGGCCACCACCACCACCCAGCACCTGCACGCTAAACCCAACAACTGAAACGAGACCCAAGTATTATAGCCCATCAGAGACTAGACTATGACGTCACAGGCAGAGAACGGGAAAGACGGAGGCGCACCACTGCCTGAGGCCCTGCAGTTGGGCAAAGGAGCTTAAGGGAGGAGCCTTTCCCCAGTGTTAATGATTTGGGCTATTCACATGAGGGGCAAGGGGTTTTTGTTTTTAACCAGTGTCCCTTTGATACAATGGCTCCAAATCAGCAGCACATGGACCCCTGCGAAGCCGTAAGTACCCGCTGTTTCCCATTTCCTCCCTCCCATTTCCTGCTGCCCATCTGCATCCACTAGCTCCCAATGGGTGATGCCAGACCCAACAATCCGTTACCCAGGGCTGGAGCTGCCTATGCTTCCAGCAAGAGGCGTTCAGCCGGTGGTGGGGAACACCGGGGGGCAGAGGCAAGGCCTCAGCACTGGTTGGGAGAGCAAACTACACCACGTTCTGCAAAGTGCAGACAGCTGAGGGTTGAAGTTGTTGCTGATATGCCTCACCTGGCCGCCCGCTCCTAGTTAGCATTTCTCTGGCGGACGTTCTTGTCCTTGTGGTTTGGGGGATTGCTTTTCCTAGGAAAAGGGGGAGAGAGAAGGCAGTGAGAGGAGAGCCAGGACTTCCTAGCACAATAAAGAAGAAACTGCCTGGCTGCATAGAGAGCTAAGGGGCCAACTCCCTCCTCACTGATGGAGCACGGATCTAAAGTGGACAGATGTAAAGACAGGCATCCAGGACACAGCGAGATACGGTTATGAGCCATCTGAACACAAAAGAAGCTACTGTTCCCAACTGAACACCGTGAACAAAGACCACACTGATGACAAGCCGCTGGAAGGCATTTCTGGTAGCTGGTTGGCTCACTAGGGCAGCGGCTCTCAACCTTTCCAGACTACTAAACTCCTTTCCGGAGGCTGATTTGTCTTGCATACCCCAAGTTCCACCTCACTTAAAAACGACGCGCTTACAAAAATCAGACCAACATTCAAAAGTGTCCCAGCGCGCTAGTACTGAACCATGGCTGACTCTCTCATTTCTACCATACAATTACAAAATCTATCCATTGGAATAGAAATACTGTACTTGCATTTCAGTGTACAGGATTCAGAACAGTATGAACAAGTCATGACATTTTAGTCTGTCCTGACTTTGCTAATGCTTTTTATGTAGCCTGTTGTAAAAGTAGGCAAATAGCTAGATGAGCTGATGACCTCTGCGTCCTGCGTGGGGTACGTGTACCCCTGGTTGAGAACCACCGCACTAGGGCACTAGCCAGTTTGTTCATGCCCACAAGTATGCAAAGCACATCACTGCATCTGTGCCAACATGTCATATAAGAAGAGAGCTGGTACTCACAGTGGTGCGGACCCTCCATCATCATCTTCAGGTCCAGGATCGCATGGTAAGAAGGAAAAAGAAAGGTCAGGATGCAGCCTTTGGCCAAACATCATGTCCTGTACATCCCACCCAGCCACCGGTCCCCGAACCTTAAGAGCCAGCATTCTGAACAGGCCTTTCTATATAGGCTGCTGCATATTGGCGGAGATTACAGTTAAGATGCCATCCCATCCTGAGCCTCCCAACAGCCAATATAGCTGTCACTTCAGCAGGGTCTAGGGATGTGAATTTAAGGCCAGAAGCAGCAAGAGCTGTATTGTTCCTAGGTGGTCACCTGTTTTTTGGCAAGTAGTGGGCTTGGCTGTCCCAGGGATGTCCCTTTCTGGGATCCCTGAGGACTAATAGCTGCCAAGGATAACTAAACTTCACCCCCAACCCGGAGGAATTCTTGTACCACATTAACTGAGGTGGATCTGAAGGCCACACTGCTGGGGATCCATGAAGCAATGGCTGGGCAGCTGTTTAATACTGAACAGCCAAAGCTTCAGCATGCTGGGCATAAAAATCAACCCTCAGTCACTCCCAAGAAGTATAATTCCTCTTTGGCACAGAGCTGGAGTGACTTGCCCAAGCCAACAGCAGAGCCACAATTACACATTTCCTGCCTCAAATACTGCAGCCCCGTTGATCCAGCTGAATGTCCCAGAGCCCAAGCACTAACACACACAGACCCTGACAGCAAGCGAAGATTGCATTAAATTAAACAGGAGACTTTCAGGGAAGTAGGGGGGGAGCAGTGCCCCCGCCCTGTACACATTCTGCCAAACACCGTGCGCTGGCTACATCAACAGCACTGTAACTAGGGAAAGACATCTCTGGTGTCACCTGACTCGCTCAGACCTTTCACCAGTTCATTGGCATCTGCCTCCCTCTAACAGGAGAGGGCTGCGTGCCATCGTTTCCATGGCCCACACTTCCCCCACGTGCCGCCCAGCGGTAAGGCCCAGGGGACTGCAATGGGGCACTCTGAAGATTATACGCAGCTGGTGAGAGGACTGATGCAGAGGGACAGCTGGAGCTGTCTCTTCCACTTACCATGTGAGGTCCCACCCAGCAGCAGAGGAGGGAAGAGAGCGGAAAGATAATGCCAGCAGGGACATTGGTCACAGCCATGTTCTCAGCCATCCCAGAAACCCACCACCACATAACCTTCCGGGGCAAGGCTTTGCGCTGGCTCGGGATAAGCTTCTTGCAATTCCCTTCATCAGAGGGCCAGAGTTTGAGGCATCTTTTTACAGAGCCAGAACTGACCGGTCTGCAGCTAGTTTTTAGGAATCTATAATCCCCCTTTCAGAAGTTCTTGGTAACGTCTGCTCAAGGGTTTCCGATCAGATGACTCACACTACAAGTCGCTGAGTAATTCTTCTCCGCAATGTGATTGGCTACTACCAACGTGACATCACTGTGTTAGGAAGAGATGAGGAGGATCTCAGCCTTCTGGCTATGATCAGGGATGAGTTTAGCCAACACAGGTCCAATCAGAGGCTGTATCTATCCCTGGCTGGGGCAGGAGGCACCGAGCAGAGCGGTTTTCCCCTTTAACATCTGATCAGAAACCCCTCCGGCAGCATCTCTGCAAGCGGGGAAGCCCCCTCTGAAATCAAGATACTTTCATCCCCACCCTACCCAGAACTGTTACACCCATATGCTGCAGAGTTCCTGGGTTAGACTCAACCCCTAAACTCCAGGTGCACCTTACCATCAAGGACCTCATCTGGCTTTCTCCTTTTCTCATAGATGAAGATGATGGTGACAAGAACCAGCACCTCGGCCACAATGCCCAGGAAGGGCCAGAGCGCTGCCAGGCGGCTACGAACCCGCAGTTCCACAGTGGTGCCGTCGGTGCCCAACTCGTTGGTGGCGTTGCAGGCGTACTTGCCTGGGTCCTTCTCGATGTCCAGGTTAGCAACGCGCAGTTCTGTCTTGTTCCCGCTGGACTTGATGATGAACCGCTCTGTGCCATTGATGATGGGCTGGAAGCGGGGGAAAGAGGCGAATGATTGGGGCAGCCTCTTGTGACTGGACCACTAGCAACTCCACCCCACACAGACCTACCTTGCTCACTGAGGCACCTCCAGAGCTGCCTATCTCAGGGTTACAGCTCCAGGGGAGGGATAAGCTGCCACCCTCCCTACCACTCCTCCGGGAAGAGAGGTCCCCCCAAAATGCTCACCTCATTCACATCGTTTATGATCTTGTACCAGGTCCACTGACTAACAGGAGGATAAGAGTTACACTTGCAGATCAGAACGCCGGTGTCCCCCTCGTTCCCATGCTCGGATTTCTTGTAGGCCGTCACATGTGGCTTAACTGCAGAGAAAGGCAGCTCAGACGAGGGATTTGGCCAGCCTGATTGGGCTGCAAGTGCTGTAGGCCAGCTAGCCAGCGTCATGGGCAAGGTAGCCATAGGCTTGTATGTCAGCCCGAGAAACAGGCCTCTGGCTCCCATCCCTTCTCTCAAAAGACCGAGCGTTCAAGGTGCTTCCCAAGCAGGCGATGAGAGATTCATGGCTCAAGACCACCTGATCAGCTATTAGCTATCTTCACCCCCTGCCCATATGTCCACGGGGATCATTCCCTTTGTTCAGGAAGGCAGAGGGTTGATGCATCTTTGGTTCTGCTTCCCCAGGCGGCCAAACTGTTCTGTTTACAAGCCGCTTGATCCTAACGCTAGAAGAAGCTGCCTAGTAGGAATCTATCCCATTCCTTCCCCATTTACTACCAGAAGCAGCTGTAAATTGCCAGAGCTGAGCGAGCACATCCGCCCACCCCCCTTACCCGAGAGGAGATACTAAAATAGTTACCTGTCACGTGCACAGTCCTACTCACAGGGGGCTTCGTTTCGAAGATACACTCGTACACCCCTGAGCTGTCTCCATTCACATCCCCTATTCTGTAAGAAGAAAGGGACATAAGCAGGAAGATTTAGGGGACGTCACGGCCTGTCACACTACCGGGAGCAGGGAGACCATCCCGTCATTAGCTCAGAGGCTGGAAAGGAACAGCCAACTCCAGGCTGCAGAAAGCAGGGCTGAGCTTTCACCGATGGGCAAGAGAAATAGGCCGACTTTTCTGCTTAGGCACTTGAATTGGAGCTAAAAAATACTAAGCCCATCCATATGTTTAGCAGAAGCCCACCTCCCCTGCTCCCCCCTGCCCTTAATCTGTACTGGGCCTAAGGTCTGTCAACACAGCATTGTCCACCCAGGCCAGATTGCTTAGTTTTAAGTTCCTACCCAGGCAGATGAATCTGCAAACCCACCATCCACCTTTCACTCCTTCCTAGCTCTGCCCCCAGCACCCACCGAGGGTATGCCTACCCTGCCATTAGACACTCGTGGCTGGCCCGTGCCAGTTGACTCAGACTCACGGGGCTCGGGCTGAGGGGCTCTGATTATGGTGTAGACATTCGGGCTTGCGTTGGAGTCCAGGGTCTAGAACTCTGCGAGGTGGTCCGAGCCCCTTAGCCATGCAAGCCTGAGTCAGCTGGCTTGGCCTGGGGTGTCTAATTGCAGCATAGACACATCCTAGGCAATGACACTGCGTTTTCTTGACTCTGCAGTTAATGTGGAGCTGTGACTAACAGGACAAAACTGGTCAGCAAAACCAAGGTTCTGAAGCACCAGAAGTGAGGTTGTATTCAGCGTAAACCATCTCCAGCATGCTCCTCTTTCTTTCAGGCAACAAAGGCCTCAGAGGCTAACTTAAAATGAACTCAGCAGAGCAAAGCTATCACAAGGCGTGCAACCAAAAAAAAAAAAAGTTAAGAACCGAGTTAGCAAGACTCCAGATATGCTGTCCCACCTCTCATGTGGGACATCAACCCCGTGACCGCTCTGCAAATCAGACAGCTAAAGCGGCAGCAGGATGGGTTTAAAAGAAAGTTACTGGGGGAGTGGCTGCTCAGCTCCCGTTCAGAAATGCCCACCAAGCAAGGGCAGCACACGGGGCTATGCAGCGGCTTTCAAAAGTAAGAAAATCAGATTAGGGCAGAATAATCCCGCCCAAATCCAGAACCTGCCGTTTGTGTCTTGGGGGGTTTGCAGCGACAGGATTTGATGGATTAAAGCTGCCTCACGACAAACGCTCGATTCTGCAGCGTGGTGATCCCCAATGCGGGGGGCCGAGTTTCAGTGCTGTTATTGCACAGACAATGGGCGGTTTTGTTAGTTCTGCTGCGCTCGGAGCTTTCCCCCTTCCAAAAGCCACTCGAGCGAAGGAATTGAGGTCACACGAGGGAGGCTGGCTTAGAAATACTTTAATCCTTGTTCAGCTCCCTGTTGCTATGGGGAGAGAGGCACGTCAGCTCTGCCATACAAAAGGACATGATGCCGCTCCGGCTGGCTGGGCCAATGCCAGCAGGGGCTGATGGTAATGAGTCTGGAAAGCTCGTTGCCCCTTTACAATGGGGCTGGTATTCCAGTTCCCGCTCAGCCACAGCCTGGGACTAGAAAGGCTTGGGCAGTGACCGTTGTAACTAGCAGGGCAGCTCTCTGGGGACAACGGACAGGACCCTGGAAGCATACCCGAGGAGAACTGCGCAGGAAAATCTTTCCCGACTCAAGTGCAGACAAACAAAAACATATCCTGGAGTCTCCTGCACCACATGTGGCCCTCTGCAGGAGCGGGACAGTTCACTTCCTGTCCAGAGAGTGGGAATGCTGGTTTGGTTTGTCTGAGTGCCTTCAAACACTTGATTTTCATCAAAGCCATTTCCCGAAGCTTATCACAAGGAACCTTGCTGACACAGTTCTGTCCAAAGTCAACACAGCAGACAAACCAGAAGGAACAAATTTAGGACACTAGAATACATACTTTTAAATATGCCTTTCACCAAGCGGCTCAATGTATTATTCCTACTGGGCAGGTCCCGGTCTCTCTATTGGTGTGAGATCTGACAGTTACCAAGTTGGGACCAGAATCCAGGTTCCTCATCTCTCAGGCCCCCTGACACACGCAGCACCTCTATACAATGCTGGAGCACTAAAATCCCACCTGAACTTTCCCAGTCCTGCAGAGGACTTCCTGGCCTTCAGGAGAAGTTTTAGGACTCCAGGGCTGTATCTGAGCACCCCCCGACTGCACTCACGATTGCCGCTTCCGTCCAGGAAATCCAGCAGCGATCCTTTGAATTGTTGCATGAACTCAGTGTGTTTGATCACCAGCCAGTCCATCCCACTGCATGTTCAGGAGGGATGGGGTGCAGAACCACAGCAGAGGCCAGATATGTCAATAGCCTGAGGCCATGTTACATCTTGTACTGCTATAGTTTAGAAGTGGGAAGGAATTGCCTCTCTGGGGCACACTGGCAGGGACCTTGGGTGTAATGGGGTTGGGGGAAAGGAAGTAAATTTCCCTGCTCAGTGCTTTAGAAGGCAGGCTTTTTGGTAGCATGAGTATGGTCAAGTTTCCTGCAAACAAGAAGGCCCTGAGCCTCAATGAATCTTAGTCCTGATAGTCCAATGCTGTTATTGTCCCCAAGTTTGGATCCTTCCCTGAAGTACCTGTCCTATGTTCATAGTTAGTTCCACAACCTTGCCATTTGGGTCTGGCTGACCTGAAGTATCAGCTGCCTTAGACAGAACTTTTCTTGGGACAGACCAGAGCAAGAACAATATCTCCCCCCTCTCCCCCCGCCCCCTCAATGCCCTCAGACACCTACTTGTAGGCGGTATATTCAGTCATTTCCTTATCGGAGGTCAAGGTCTTGTCTCCTTTCTTCCACATATGGCCCATGACCGGACCCTGAGGATCGGTTATGTTACAGGAAATCACAACAGCCGAGCCAGAAGTCACATTTGGGGAGGTTTCTACAATGGGATCTGCATTCATAACAAACCTAAGTTAACATGTGGCATTTATATATTTCAGCAGCCATTTCACCTGCCTTAGGACCTTTAAAACAAAGAACATCTATATCACTCACCGTCTCCATGGCAGCTTTTCACTTACCCTCGCAACTTACAAGAAACTGATAAACAGTATCAGCAAGGGAGGTGCAGGAGGAGTCAGACAACCAAGTCTTGAGCACATTTGGCAAAAAGGCAACTATGTTCTCCGCACATCCCTTAGCAGAGCAAGGCAGAATCATTCTCCAAACCGTCTCTAGACGGTTCGGAGCCTCCTGCGCTCTCAGGAGCGGTTGTGTTTTATATTCCATCACAGCTAAGTGCCCATCAAAGCACTTCGTTTTCCATTGCATATCTGAGCAATTACAAGGGGAAAACCCTTTAAGCAGTGTTATCATTCACTCCATTTTTTCATACCTGAATCTGTCAGGGTTTAACAGATTTAATTTCACCTGGTGATTGAACAGAGGACCACAATCCAGTCCCTTTTTTGGATGGAAACACAATGCAAGTCTGAGAGACTGGAATCCAGCCTGCACATCTGAAATCAATGTAGCTTCACTGACTTGGGTGGATTTACACCAGTTTAACAGGAGAATGAGGTCCTGACTCTCCAAAGTCTGACAAGAAAGTTGATCTAACCTGTTGTCACGCAGCTAAGAGATCACTAGAGGAAAAATTCTATTCACAGGGAGAGGAAAGTCTCTGGGAAAACAGTTCAATCAATGGAAACTATTAAGCAGCCAATATAAAACGTGAGGTTTTCTACTCTCCCACCCCACCCCAGCCCTCTCTGAAGGAACATTTCGCACAGGGCTGAAAAGCACTTAGGATGGTAAAAAAAAGCTAAGAACTACTCCAGCAGTATTGTCTTCCACTAGATTTCTTTGCATTATCTAGAACATTTGCACTACCTAGAACATACACCACAAATGCTACAACCATTTAGTTCCAATGATTTCAAGAGCCAAGATACCATCTTAAGTAGTGAGGTTAAATTTGATTTCCATGCATTAGTCCAAGTTTCAGCTACCGAGAGGAAAAAGATCTCGTCTAGCTCAAAAACTGGACTTTTAACTCTAAGTGAGAGAAAGTTTGGTCACTTCCACAGTACAGATAACTACAGTCACATTATCAGTGTCACACACAGACACATACGGCCATTTCAAAAATGGTTGCATCACCAGAAACTAAAAAAGAATTTGATGCCCACAGCTCATACTGCTAGCAAGGAAGAAAGCGTAAAGCAAGACTGGTCACAGGAGCAGAAGTTGGAAGGAACTGTAGGGAAGGGCTGGTTTGTCAGTGGTGGTTAAGGCAGAGTCTACCAGCAGAATCAAGACTCTGAATTCTGCGAGTCAGCATTGGGACACCGAGGCATCTTAGGACAAGCAGTACATACTAGTTCTTTGGGCTCTGAAAGGTACAGGTTGGTCGGACGGTGTTTTGGTTGGGAAGTCACAACCCTTTTTGAGCAGGGCCACTGTGGATCAAATCACGGATGGTGAAGGGGATCACAGGAGGGTAGGAGTCTTTCAGTTCTACAGCCAGGACGGGAGGGTGAGGAGAGTTTTCAGGAAGTCACAGGACAAGTGCGGGGGACAGGCCTGGCAAAACACTCAAGACATCAGCGCGTCTGAACAAGTGCCAAGGCCTCAGTGCGGCCACTCACGTTCGATGACAAAAACGTTAGCCTGGGAACGGATCCACTTGACTTTGGGGCTCTTCGACAAGTGGTTGCGGTCGGGGTCGTTGCTAGCCCGGCACTCATATGTGCCCGAGTCGTTGATCATGAGGTTTGCGATGTAGATGGTGCTGGTAGAGTGCAGGTTATAGGTGGCGTTGATTTTGACACGGTCCTGCCGTGCGCCATCCCAGAGCTGAGCATAGGTCTCGTTCGACTCATCTCCCTCAAACCACCATTGGATCTCAGGGATAGGGTTGCCAATCGCCTCGCAGTGCAATTCCACACTGTCCTCGGTCAGTTTCTTTTGAGACAGTGGTGACTTTATAAAGCCAGCTACGAGTTGGAGAGGTATTAGTGCAAAGCGTTAGTGCAAAGAGAGAATTCAGCCACGCAGATTTTAGCTGTTTTAAGAAAGTGCAACATGTTATGGCTTCAGGTAAGCATACTTCCCCCCCACCCTGTGTGTGCTATATCCAGCCATGCTGTTAAGATATAGCGACCCAAACCAATGCTTTCCACCAGCGCTGCTAGTCTGCATTTTACAGGCTACTACAGAACCAGAGCCCCCAACCAGCACTGAACAGGGAGCTCAAACACACTACTCAGAGTGGCGCATGCAACACAACAGCCACTGTCTACACACTCTCGCACAAATGTGAGCACTCTCCATCTGCCCTGCACAGCAATGCTACAAGCCCCGTCAACTTAATGTAGAGCAAGGAGGCAAATAAAATCAACTGCCTGTGCAAAACGCCCAATGTGCGTGCAGAGCAGATAAGTGTTGCAGCAGGGGTGGAAGAGAAAGAAACCTGAAAGTGTGTTGGAGTTCTTAAATCGTTTGGAAGCTGAGCTGGCAGGACCAGGTATATATTTTTTGCAACAGAATACGCCTCAGCCTCAGAATCTAAGCTTTGATTTTTAAGAGAGAGATACTATGTTTTTAGCCCTTACAGCTGTGAAGGACGTCCCCCACATGTGAACAGAGAAACCGAGGCAGTGCTATCTGCCCAAGCATGCAGAGAACCTAGACGAGGGAAGCGACAGCTATCCCAATTTGATGGCGGGGACACAGACTCTGGAACCTAATGACAACATGGTTAACTACTTTGCTGTTAGTTGTGCGCTTACTCCTCATTGTTAAATGCAGAGTTGGATATTTTGGAAGGAATTGGTTGGCTAGCATTGACGGTTACAGTGGAATTAAGAGTTTGACCCCTCTGTGCCGGCCCAGAAGCAGGAGGTAAAGAGGAAGAGGCAGTCCCTTCCCCAGCGCCCAAAATACCAGCATCCTGGGTGTCAAGAGACCTCCTCCCAAAGCTTCCAACCACCTTTCATTCATAAGGCTCAAGGCACTTTGAAGGTGGGGGGCATATTATCACCCCCATTTTGCAGATGGGGAAAGAGATATCAGAGTTTCGGAGGTTTTTTTGGCAGGGGAGGGGGAGAAGTGAGAGAGAACATCACTAGCCAAGTTCAGTAGCACAGCTGGGAATAGGACTCTGGTCTCCTGCCTCCAGTCCCGTGCCCTATCCACCGGACTGGGTGAATTATCTTCGTCACATTTAATTCAGTTACAAAACCACCCCATGTTTCTGGGAGTTTATTGGAAGCTGCCACAGAAGTTTCGATGTGCTGCTGCATGTAGCATAAGTGAGGGGGCCGTGCTGCAGAGTTTAGACCCAGTGTGCCACAAGCCTACTATACAGCAGGATGGCTTTAATACAGGGGGTGGCAGCATTTCCATTAGGAAAAAAACCCAAATGATTTCAGGTGATCATAGGAGAGGCACTCTCTCTTTTACTGAGTCAGGAGCCTAGTTGTGCCACTGCCAGCTTCCACACTAGAGCTGGCAAAACTGATTTATAAAGCGACTTCCAAAATTCTTCCAACTTGGAGAGTGATTATTCAGACAGGCAAGTGAGATGTGTCATCACATTACCCTTTTGATGTAGAAGGGCAAGAAAATTTTGTACCCGGGCTAGTGAATTACGTTGAGTTTGAAAGGCTACAAACACCCTGATCTGAGCAGTCGGTTTACATTTTCTTTTTACTATTACAGCATATGTGCAATGATATGGTCTCTCTTATCACAGTCCAGATTCTTTTCCTAGCTGATCCTGCAAAGAAGTCACAGCCCCGTGGGATATGACTACTATGGAAGTGAGGATGGCTGCAGGATCACAGCACCAGAAGAGATCAAACCCTTGATTAACCACAGATTTGGTAAGTCACAAATATGGTAGGAAAATGAATCAAAGGCATGAGATACCCATAGGTAGGCACATGAGTTTGATTCAAACATAGCTGAAATCCCTCCCATCCCCTTGAAGGTGATCTGGCGAGTGCCCCAAATAACCAGGGGAATGCATCAAGCATAATTTGCCATTAAAAAGATACGCTCTATTTCGATAACCAGGAAAGCAGTCACAAATCAAGCTATTCCAGGTATTCACAGTTTTAAGCGCGTTTGGATCAAAATGAAAAAACAAACATCTGTAGTTAGACGAGATTAAGAATTTAATGTAAAATTCTGTTAGTCACCCTAAGTCTTCTAAACACTCTACAAACTAGCTAATCCCTACTTGGGAAAAGCGAGGCAGAAAGGCTGAATGACTTGACCAAGGCTAGAACAAGGGTGAGAGTTCTATGAACTCAGACCACCGTTGGAGTATTAATCTATCACACTATGTGGTCGTTAAAAGAAGGTTTTTTAAAATTTGAGCTTTTCAAGGGTCGGGGGGGAGCCAAGGATTCCGGTTGCTCACCACTTTTTATCCTAAAAGGATCGTGAATCATAGCAAACACCTTTTTCAGGGAAGAGGGCTGGACACAAGCCCCTTTAAAACTAGAACCAATCAATAACACACCATGGGCTAAAAATCAGCCCTGGTGTAAGCAGATATCGCTCTCAGTCTTATGCAGCAGTTGCACCTAGTTATACCAGGGTGAATTGGCCCCGTATGTCCACAAGTGACCCAGCAGCCCCCAGTCAGACAGACTAAGGGTGAGGAACACAGGCAAGTGAGTCATTTATAATGTAGTAAACAAGTTTTTGCATAGAGAGTTCCGTGCTTTATAAAAAGACACGTCCCCACATTCACCACGTGAGAGACGTGCAAATTCTGTCCTTGCCTTCACACACTCCAAAGTCAGTTGACCACGGTTTAGAATGGGCCAAAGCCCGGCTCTCACCCCAGTCACGGTGACCGGGTGGTATTGTTCAGCATTCCCATTACTGCATCATCTGCCAGCCTTCTCGGTGCTAGCTGATCTGTTCTGGTTCAGAGATTCTTGCAAACTTGCTCTTAGTCACCCTATTGTGGATAGTTTCAGATATTTCAGCTAAGAAAAAAAGGGTAGTTACAACGTAAGAGTTAATAGCAGCTTTGTAAAGCAGTCACGCAAATTCACCAGCCCAGGCACGAAACGGACTTGCTAACAACTCAAGATACAGAGAATGAAGTAATTTTTACTCAGCACAGGCAAGCTCAACTTCGTAAGGTTACATAAGTCAAGGCTACATAGACTCCAGGAGTGGTTAGAAGATAGGAACCTGAACATACTTGTTTCTATTGTGCTCAAGGTAGCAAAGTCCAGAGGATTCACCTATTTCACCCTTCCCAAGAACTGGAAAGACGGCTCAGCACTGATGGATCTGTAAATCAATGGCCTCACAGCAGTCAGACCTGCCAGATACCGCACCACTCCCGATTATTTGCCTTTAAAATGGCTTGCAGACAATCAGTTAACTGTTTGGAGCCAGAAGCTACAGTTCCACTTCAGAGGCAGGTATTACATAAGGCCTGGTCTAAAATTAAAACATCAGATCGACCTGGCTACACTGCTCAGGGCTGTGAAAAATTTCACACCCCAAGCGTGGTGGTAAGGTCGACCTAACTCCCGGTGTAGACACAGCTAGGTTAATGGAAGAATTCTTCCACCGAAGTAGCTGAAGCAGATTAACTACAGATGGAAAAGACCCCTTCCGTCAACACAGGAAGTGTCTCTACTATGGCACTACAGTGGCACTACCGTAGCAGTGCCACTGTAGTGTAGACATATTGCCCCCCACCTCTGCCAAGGTCTAGGAGTTGCTTTGCAGGAAATAACCTATTTCTAGAGAAGTCATTTCTGGACAGTGAAGAAATACTGAGTGACATCAGCTAAAACGACCGTGTTGAGTCAGCGGGTTTTCAGGAAGATTGACCAAAAAACTAGGGTTATTTGTGACATATGCATCCTGTACAGTCACTCCAGACTGTGCAGCTCTCACTGCCAGCTACTTCAACTGCCAGGCCTCCCTACAGGAAAGCAATACACCCTTTATGTAATTAAGTAAACTCCTGGAAAAAGGTGGGGGGGGGGGAAGAGAGAAGAGAGTGTATGTATAACATACTGTGTGTGTATATGAGAGCTCTTTCTAATATGATATCTGTATGCAATTTTTGTAATAATTTTTGCTGCTCCTACATTTTTGATGCCTGAATGTGGGTACAGTGGAATTTTTCCCCCTAAAAGGACTCCACAAGATGCATATGTAACAAAGGCATCAGAGGATATTTACTCTCTCCATACACCAAGCTTTGCATACTTCTAGCACTGAGGAACTAATGAGAATCCACTTCTACTATTAAATAAGTAGAGAGCAATTTATACAACTTTGCAAGGTTTTATTCACCTGATCACAAGGGGTAAGTTCATTCATGTGTTGTGGCTGGCAATCTCTCTTGATTTTGCAAGACTGCTTGGTTTTGCATCACAATCCTGTGATTAAACATTCTTAACTACCTAATTTTGAAGAGTCAAGGAAGTGAACACCATTCCTGTGACAGCCTGTCCCATTTTAACTACGGCCTGGTTTAAAGGGGGCCATTAAAATAAAGGTTACTGCTACACAGCCAAGTTGACTACAGAGTGCGCGACAAAATAATCTGCTCCACGATTATCGGTCTTTAAGTTACAGAGCCCCTCATTCACAATTCAAACAGGCTAGAAGCTCAGCAGGTCTGCATTGCTCATGTGACACCCTTCAGTACTTGCAGTAACCAAGTATTGCCCCTCTTGCTTATGGAAGTAACAAAAACCTCTCCGAGCACAAACTGGATGAGTTAGAACATAAGATAGCCACCAAGAGAGTATATGGCATTCTCTGGCGCTGATGAGAGTTCCTGCTGTTGTAGAACATACAGGTACAACTAACATCAACTCACTGGAATAGCAACGTTAACTGCTTGGTTTTCATTGGCCCTGGACTAGGAGGGGGCCCAAGCAAGCAAAAGGACAGGACATTCTCTGACAACTGAGAGCTCACGAGTGTACCAGACTCTGCCATTTTACAGCCTGTTCAAACTCTGCTCTGCCCCACAGAAAAAACCCACAATGTGATAAATAACGTTCTCTACATGAAAGTCACCTTCATCTAAAAACAGACACTCCCTCTGAGCTGGGGGAGGAGCTGCTGCATTATAACAGTCTGGCACATGTATCTGACTGTCCGTCCCCCTTTGGCTAAGCCTAGCAGACATCTGCTAGCCTAGCAGCCCCTCCTCTCCCAGAACAGAATATTGTCTTTTCAGCACTGAAGACCCCTTTGCTTATAGGGTTGACGCTTGTTCCACAGTCCAGGAAATGAAATGTGAACGTTCCAGCTACTGATGGAGGCTCTGGAGGAATGTTTTATAGAACATCAGGGAGCGTCAACGAGTAACCAAGTGAGAGGTGAGAACACTTCCGGGAGTCAGAATTGCTCAGTCTTCCCCATGAATCTGGCAGAGAACAGCAGGTTCCAAGCATGCACACAAGATACCTCTGTGTGGGATTAGCATTAGCAGATTTTAGAAGGGGACCACCAATTGTTCTGTCCAATAAGAATAGCCAAAAAAATACTTCTTGACACTGCAAAGTTATAAGGAGAGTCACTATTAACATACAAAAATTTCATTTGTCTAAATCGGTTTTCTTTTAAACCTATCATTACACATGATTAAGGGATTAGAGAGGAAAAATATCTGCTTCCCCTTCCACCCTCATTTTGTTTACTTGGTGTATTGATAGCCCTTTATTTTCCTATTTATTTGGGTCTCACACAGCAACGAAGGAGGGAAAAGATAAAAAAGTATGGTTGGAAAGCCAGACTTCGTCAAGGGGGCTCAGTACAGTACCCACACTTTTAAAAAAAAGTTAACATACTTATAAAATGTTTAGAGCTTAATTTTGTTCAATAAGGAAAGAGGGAAAGTTCTTCATACAGAATCATAAAGGAATAGGGAGAAGAAAAAACTTGTAAGCATTTGCCCAGATATGCTACTGGAGTTTATAAGAGCAGCTAAATCCATGTCCTCAATGCAGTCAAGATAGTTTTTGACCATTTTTTGTAAGAATCAATGAGTTAGACCTGAGCATTTTGAGTCATTTCTCTCACTTACACACTCATCACTACAGACCAGCAAACCAGCCTGTCAGACATTTCTATATTTGCTGCTTTCAAGTTTTAATGTTGTTTTTCACCCCAGTCCCATTAACAGAATCAAGCCATAAATGGAAGGCTACTGAGCTCCACTTAAAGATTCTGTTTTGAGCCAGACTCACTCTGTAACCTTTAAAGTCCTAATAAAAGAAGCCAGGATGTAACGATACTGGCACACCACACAGTTCTCAGAGCAGCAAGCTATTGAGCTGCCCAAATAGGGGCCTGAATTATCCTACTAAACTATTTTTTTCAGGGCTTTGCCTAGTGCTGGCACCCTAGCTGACATGAGACACGGTGGCCCATGGTCTCATTCCTTGGGAAAGAAGGAGCTGGAAACACAAAGCTCAGGAAAATCCCACTATGGTTAAGGGGGCACTGCAGAACTGACTGGTTTATTAAGGAATCCCCCTCAAAGCCTTCTTGAGGTTAACAAATGTTAGCTACAGCGTGAGGTTTTGGCGGACAGTAGGGAAGGAAAGAAGTTGCCTGTACAGAGACCCCCCTATTTAAGCAAAAAAACCAAAACAGCTGCACAGACAAAGCCTAATAGCAACAGAACAAATTTACAGCAAGACCAGTACTTGACAAATTACATCACTGAACGACACTGGCATCAAAAATCAGATGTAAACTGACCAAAGGGACAGACATGTGACTATAGAAGACCAGCTGGGAAAGTTCCATACTACTGACAGGTTTCCTAGAAGCGCCAGTTGCTTGCCAGGCCATTGTACTTTAAAGCACCTGAAAGAGGACAAATTCATCTGCAGGAGAGAAGATATACACTAGCCAAAGGTTACTGCTTTGCCAGGGTGGGGGGAGACGGGGACCGAGGGGCGTTAGTGTCTCAACTCTGATTTCTGAAGCATCTCATGGGAAAACAGATCTTTACATACAGCACAAACATTAGCCGGTCACATACTACATATGGGCCACAGACTACCTTAATTTTGAAAAGCAGTGCTAGGTATTAAAGTGTAGAGTTAGTGTCAGTCCTTTATAGAAAAATTCAAGCTCACTACAGATGCATACAACATGGGGAGGGAGGAATGCAAATACCCCATATGTAGCCCAGAACACCAGCTGTTCTAGTTTAATTTGTTGGACACTGTGTCACAAGCCTTAGGGGATGGAAGATTGGGGGGGGGGGAGAACCACATACAATTTTCTGCCTTTAATCCTGCTGCGTAAACAAGATGCAGTTTTGCTGTGGGGCACTGTGAGAGCAAAGCCATTTTATTACTACCCATGCATTTCTCTCCCCCATATACTTGCCTCCTCTGATTTTTCATGAGGTATCAAATGTATTTATGATTTAGAAAAACCACACACAGACCAAAGATCCCACAGCCACACAAGTGTGAAATGGGCAAGACACCATAACTGCAAACCAACCCTGCAATCCCTGAAGGACAAAGCATTTCCCATCATTCTGTGCAGCGTTAGGTTGAATTAGAGTCCAGGGTCTTATTTGTTCTCGAAAACCCCCTATGGCCTAAGGCACACCCGTAGCTCTGTGTAAATACATCCAGCAAACTTCTTTGATAACAGCACAAGAGGTGGGAAACTGAAATGTCACAAAGCAGCGGGAAATGCCAAAGCCTGGCTTATTTACAGTCATATTTCTAGCCATGCCCACTGTCTCACTAGTGCACAGCTATAACATGGCGACCACACAGGCATTCCTAGGTACTGCTGGTACATTATAAACACCTAAGAGATATATATGGCAGAATTGTTGCTCCATTAGCAGATTTCCAAGTGAAGCCCCATGTACACATTTACAGGGTTTTAAAGTCTAAAGATCAGTTACTACTGAAAAACCTTTTGAGTTGATGAACTTAGGCTCTGACAGTAACTAGACTGGCAACAAGGAGCCAGCTTAATTTTCTCTCTATTTTTTGCTTTATTTCAAAATGAACACAACAGAGAAATGAGAGAGCATCAAACCAGCTTCACATTAAAAACAGAAACAACAAGGAGTCTGGTGGCACCTTAAAGACTAACAGATTTATTTGGGCATAAGCTTTCGTGGGTAAAAACCTCACTTCTTCGGATGCAACAGTGAGGT
>NW_020664545.1:5859673-5886457 GCF_002925995.2 Terrapene triunguis
GGAGGGGACAAGGGCTCTAACTGGGGCTGTGGGGGTGCTGGTTCCTGGCCAAAGGAAGTGCAGAGCCAGTGCCCCGTGGCCCCCCTGTCTAGGAGCCAGACCTGCTGTCCACTTCTGGGGCACAGCGCAGTGTCAGAACAGGTAGGGCCTAGCCTGCCTTAGCCGGGCAGCACCACTGACTGGACTTTTAACAGCCTGGTCAAAAACTAGACACCATACAGGGGCTAGTCCCTGTCCCAAGACACTTCAGCTATGTCTACACTGGCACTTGAACAACAAAACGGTTGTCTTTCAGAGGTGTCAATCCCCTCCACCCCCGAAAGACAAAAGTTTTGCTGCAACAAGCGCCAGTGTGAACAGTGCGTTGTCGGCAGGAAAACACAAACGCCGCTCGTTGGGGGTGAATGTTTTTTGTTGGCAGGAGAGCCGACAGCCGCTGCACTGCAGGACCTTTAGCGGCACAGCTGTAGCTACACAGCCGTGTCACTAAAAGCTGTGTAGTGTAGTCAGCCTTACAGACAGTTCAAGTCACAGCAGCAAAGCCCCCTCACCCCCATGCTTTAGAATGAGGCTAACTCAGAGCTCCCAAGGGAATAGGCATCCAAGCAGTGCAACATCTATCCCCTGCCTTGGATGAGTCCAGAGGGAGCATGTGGGGAGAGGGAGAGAGTGGGGGGAAAGCAGAGACTGGGCCTTCACAGTCAGTTTCTCCTGTAGCTCACCCAGCCCACTGAGGCATCAGACTAGTGGAGCAGTCCTCGAACCCATGGGAGAATTTCCCTGCCAAAGGAGCAGCTCTATGCTCCCCCGTTCTTGCAGCTCTTGGCATAGGGGTCATGAGAGGGGTGCGGCTGAGGCCGGCAGGAGTGGCCTGGATATACATTTTGTGCTTTGGCGATGGGGAGGAAGCCCATAGCTTGACCTACTAAGGCTGCCGTGAGTTAGAGCACCGCTGGGAGCTATTCTAAGCTTATACTAAGGACTGCAGTGGTTCCTGCCGCAGGTTGAATACTAGCAGCACAAACGTGGCCAAAAGTCATGTTCACCACCCTCTTCTCCTCTCGGACAGCATCTTCTGTGCTGACCAGCTAACATGAGAAAGCACAGAATCTGTCCCATGGTTTTTAACATCATGTCAGAGGCAAGATTAGGCACTCAACATAGCAGATAACTGTTTCCCCTTCCAGCTGGCAATCTCATGCCACTTTGCTCACATTAAATGAACAAGGCATCCAAAACCTTCTGTGATGCTTTTGAGGCATCATGTCCCTATGTTACAGATAGGGAAACTGAGGCACAGAGCAGTTAAAAAGTTGCCTGAAGTCACCCAGTAAGTCATCGGCAGAGCTGGGAGCAGACAAGAGCAAACTGCAGTTGTGCTACCTCTCCTCCTCCAGCTCACTATATGCATTGCCTCCTACACCTAGAAGAATTGCTTAAGGCTGCAATAAAACTAAGACCCAGTACGGCACTTCGCTCCAAACCTGCTTATGGCCTGGATTGTTGGGCAGTGATTCATTTATCCAGCATATACCGCAAGTGGGCGTAAAATCCAGGATCTGTTCTCAACTCCGCCACTTACTCTCTGATCATTTCATTTTTGTACCTCCTCTTCTACAGCCCTGTTTTAATCATGGGAATGGAGACTCCCACCCGCTCTTCAACATCGACTCTAAGTGGGTATCGAAACTCTCCACCCCCGGGGTTTGAATTGTCAATGACACCAGCACTACATGAAGAAGCAAGGCCGGGTCTCTCTCCAGGAACACCCGGAGAGGCACTCCCTCTGCACCGCCTTTATATCCAGGTTGCCGCTAATTGGACCTGTTTGTCACTATGACTCAGCAGCACTTACCCTGCCTCTTTTAGCATACAAGCTTTGGCTGGTTTAACAGAAGAGCTGTACATTCCTATACAGAGCCAGAGTCTGCTCGCCTTTTACGGGGGGTAACATTGCCCACCTTCATAAAGTGCTTTGATACCTAGCTCGTTTCATCCAAAGGGAAGTGCAGAAAGTTCTACCAGCTGGAACATCCTCTGCACCATGGTAGTACCTAGGGCAATAGTACCGGGTGCTATTACAGAGTCACAGAAATGTGGGGCTGGAAAAGGCCACCTAGTTGAGCCCCCCCCCAGGTATACTTAACCCCTGGCAGGTTTTTATTAAGCTGTTCTTAAAAACCTTCACTGATGGGGATTCCACAGCCTCTCTTGGTAACCCATTCCAGTGCTTAACTACCCTTATCGTTAGAAAGTTTTTCCTAATATCTAACCTAAAGCTCCCTTACTGCAGCTTACACTGATTACTTCTTGTCCTACCTTCAGTGGACATGGAGAACAATTGATCGCTGTCCTCTTTGTAACAGTCCTTAACATATTTGCAGACTGTTATCGGATCCCCTCTTGGTCTTCTTTTCTCAGGAGTAAACATGCCCAGTTTTTTAACCTATCTTCACAGGTCAGGCTTTCTAAACCTTTGATCATTTTTGTTGCTCTCCTCTGGACTCTCTCCAATTTGTCCACATCTTTCCTGAAGTGGGGCAGCCAAGGCTGCACACTATACTCCAGCAAAGGCCTCACCACTGTTGAGTAAAGCTGAACAATTACTTCCCGTCTCACATCCAAGACTCCTGTTAATGCTCCCCAGAACATGAGCCTTCTTTGCAACTGCATCACATTGTTGACTCGTATTCAATTTGTGAGCCACTTTAACTCCCAGATCCTTTAGAGCAGTCTTACCACTTTGCCAGTTATTCCCCATTTTGTAGTTATGCATCTGATTTTTCCTTCCTAAGCAAAGTACTTTGCACTTGTCTTCATTGAGGTCATGTCTATCCATACAGCCGGGCAGGTGTCCCAGTACAGCTGCAGCACGTCTGGTGAAGATGCTCTGTGCCGACAGGCGAGAGCTCTCCCATTCACATAAAAAAACCCACCTCCGTGAGCGACATAAGCTATGCTGCTGGGAGAAGCTCTCCTGCTGACATAACGCTGTGCATACAAACGCTTATGTCAGTGTAACTTATGTTGCTCAAGGAGGTTGAATATTCACATCCCCGAGCAACGTAAGTTTTGCCAACATAGGCTGTAGTGCAACTGCATTGGCTTAATTGGGATTGCAAATGGGCATAAGCATCCATCCAGCTACATCCCTTTCCAGGATTGGGCCCCAATTCTGCACTCACTTAAGACTTGGTCTACCCTGAAAACTTAAATCAGTGTAGCTACGTTTGTGTCTCTGGGTGTGAAAAGTCCACACCCCTGAGAGACGCAGCTGTACCAGTCTAACCCCCAGTGTGGACAGCACTAAGTCAACAAAAAGAATGTTTCCATTGACCCAGCTCCTGCCTCGTGGGGAGGTGGATTACCTATGCCCACAGGAGCACCCCTGCTGTTGGCATAGATAGTGTCTACACTGAAGCGCTATAGCAGTGCAGCTACAGCTGTGTCATTTCAAATGTAGACAAGCACGTAGGCACCTGGAAGGCTCTGTGCATGTGGATGAGTTATCCCATAATGTTTAACGGGATGACTCATGCAGGCCCGAATTCCCTCACGAGTTTAACAGCTGGCAGGATCGGGATCTGAGACTGTACATTCTTCTGGGCAAACCATTTGCTGTCAAGCTCCGAGCACATTCTTGGTACTATGTAACAGGCAATAATCAGAGAGTGAAAACAGCGAAATCGACCAGCCTCGTCTAGTTTCAGTTGAAATGGGGCACTCGCGATTTTCAGTTTGTTCCAACCCAAAAAATCAGCTTTGAATTAAAAGATACACAGAAGGACTTGTAAAAAGAACGCGGAGTACTTGTGGCACGTTAGAGACTAACAAATTTATTTGAGCATAAGCTTTCGTGGGCTAAAGCCCACTTCATCTGTCACCAAGAAGGACTTGTGTGTGGTTAAAGATTTCCAGCCCCTACGCATGTCACTTTCTAAACCGCACTAACAGCACCCACTATAGCATTTATACTATTAATTGTTGCCAGTGTACTTGGAGCTGTACAAGACATGACAGACGAGACACTCCGTGGGTAGAGCAGCTTAAAATGTAAGCAGATGGATAACACAGTGAGAGATCCAGAGACAGAATCTGCCTGAGACTAACCTCATCTACTCCAGTAGACTCAGTGCCAAAAATTCCAAACGTCTTAAGCTTAGTGACAAAGCATTTCAGATGCCCCAAAGTAGCACCACAGATTGTACAGCTTGCCAGTTAGATACAAACGCCTAGGAGCAGATATATTCCCTTTGTATCCTGGATACACTAGGGATCCCTCTATCACCATGTTTTGTTCGGTTTGTAAAGATCACATGCCAACTTTCAGAGAGACCTGCCTACAGAAGTCTGGAACGCAGGGCCGCTTTAATTGCTGGCTGCTGCAGGAAAAAGCCACATGATCCACGGCTAGTATGTTGCTTGTGGCAGGCCAGGGTGGGTTCTTATTGGGGGTTGCCTCAGCAGTGCCTGTTACCATAGAAGTCACATGGGCAGCCGCATAGCTTCTCTGGGGCTTTGTGTACAAGCTTAGAGAGATATGACCTCCACTTAGGGTGACCAGATGTCCCGGTTTTATAGGGACAGTCTCGATTTTTGGGTCTTTTTCTTATATAGGCTCCTATTACCCCCCACCCCCTGTCCCGATTTTTCACATTTGCTGTCAGGTCACCCTACACTGTGACAGTATCTTCTCTGCAGCAGCCAGGGCCCTCACTTGCCAGGGCTGGTTGGTGAGAGGCTGCTGTAGAAACAAACAACCCCCCCCCCACGTAAATCTAGATATAGGGGTTGATGCTCCATGTCGCTGCACTTTGACCAGATCTGTATTTGCAGATCACTACTCTCTTCCTAGGGCCCCCTACAGATTAGCATCCAGGCCAAATTCCAGCTCAGATCGTTACATTCTGCCCATGGAAAAATTTCCCACCGCCTCACAGTTTTTCCATTTGTCACTGTCAGCTGAAACTGTCCTCCCCATATTGCTGCTGACCATTAATTGGATAAAAAACAGCCAAAGAGGCGGAACAAAAATTATGGAAACAGCAGGATGGCTCCTCTAGCACGTTGCTTTTCATCCCATCTATCCTCTGTCTGTAAGCCCCTCCGAATAGTCACACTTGTCTTTAAACACGCGGTTGTTAAGACAAGCTTGGTCTTGCTGTGAGCACTTCAATAGCTGCTGTGTTCCACCCCAGAAGTGGCTGCATTTTAGTGGGGGAAGGGAGAGATGAGATTCCTGTATATAGAAGTCTGGATCCTGCAGGTTCTAATGTTGTCAATGGGAGTGGCTCGTGCAGGACCAGGACCAGTCATGCAGGATTAAAGGCAACTCTGTTGGAATACAAGTTCTGGGGAAGGCTGGTTTGCTTCAGTAGCAAAAGCCTCCCGTTAATGATTATCCCCCTTTCTCCCCCCAAGTCTCAGGCCTGGGGACTTTGTATCCCAGGTCAACAACAAGCCTGACTCCTTCATAGGCCACCTCCAGCCGTTTCTCTTACAGACACGCATGTTAAACTTTAATTTTTATGGAAGGAACCTAGGTCAGCAGGGGCCTCTTCTTGTAAAGGTTTTAAGAGATGGGTGTGGCCCCGAGCAAGTTTCTCACCCACACTAAATGCTGTATCCTTTCACCTGGGGCACTTCTATAGGTATCAGCGCCTTGCCCTTTAACCACACTAGGCCATTTCCTCAGTGAACGGCAGCACTGAACTTTCCAATGGCGTTCGAGCACAGCCTGAACGGTGACCGCACAGGACGGGAGTCAGACAGCAGAGACGGCCAGCCCTTCTCGAGAACTCTAGCCCTTCCCCTAATGCCCCGCGCAGTGGAGCGTTGTTTACAGAAAGCAATTTGCAACATTCGATGTAATTGGAAGGAAGGGGAATGGAAGAAACAAGCTTAGATGAGCTAATTATACCAGTGTGATGATGTGCTCGTTAGCCAGAGGATCTAGGGGCTTCCAGCTGTAGAGAAGGATGCTTGCTTCTCAGATAGTGCCTCTCATTCCTCTACTTCCCCCATCTGCCCTTTCATTGGTCCTCCGAGCTGCTTTGGTCTTGGGCATCATCTGTCAGCCCAGGAGAGAATATTTAAACAGGAGGGGAGGCACTGGGGGGCCAGGGAAGAGAACAATGCACTGGCAGCATAACAAAGTCAAAGCCAGGGGTAAGTTGACTTCAAAGGCTAAGGCCATCCCTTGGGTTTAGGTCAACTGACATCACCCGCAGTGTTTCTCGAGCCACTAGGATCATGCCTCAAGACGAAGATGATTCGGAGGCGGAGGGCAGGATCAGGAAGGATGTGTCCACCCCTTTCAGTGTGGTTATCACACCAAGCAAACGGCCAGGGGTATTATGTGAGGAGAGGCGTTGACTTTCCGCTGAAGCAGACCCCTGTTGGGGGAAGGATACATGAAGCATTGGTCTGTTCCATGGTGGCATTTCCTGAGACTCAACTCGTTGGATTTGAAAGGAGCAAGCTACAGCGTCTGCCCTATCGCCAAGTCCCACATGTTTGACCATCATGAGTCAAGACCCAATAAAATCATGAGATTTTAAAAAATAATAGAAGCTGCGTTCTTTTACTTTGCCTTCAGGCTTTGGAGTGTACTCAGGTTCTGTTTTCGGCTTTTCTCTGCTACCAAAAGAAAAGGTTGCATCCCATGTGAAATTCTGAGATTTTGCAATATTTCACCCCGCATGGGGCCAGAGTAGAAGTTCTGAATTTTTCATGAAACAAATTATTCCAGAACATTTAGCTGAGGTCAAAACATTTGTTTTGACTTATATATTTAAATTAGAAGACTAAATGAAACATTTCAAGCTCAGACATATATTTAAATTAGAAAACTAAATGAAACATTTCAAGCTCATCAAAAGTAATGCTTTGATCATTTCCTATCAGGACTTTCAGCCACACAAAAAATCCCAATACGTCCCCACCATGTTTTGATTTAATCAAATCAGCTTTTGCCAACAGAAACATGGTCCACTGAAAAATCTGACCAGCTCTATTAGAAACGTACTTTCCAAAAAAGAAAGCCAAGAGTCTCACTGAGTCACGTGACTCCGGGAGCTGAAACTTTAAGAAAAAACCCACAACACATCTAGTGAGACCCATGGTAAAATCATGGGAGTGAGCAGCCCAGTGTCTGCAGAACTGTGTCTGAACAAGATGTGAAGAGAGAGGGAAAAAAGTAGAAATATGTCTAGAAACCTGGATATTTCCAAAGATACAGGAAAGACGTTTTAAAAAATTCCTAAGATAGTGTCTGTAAAAATAAAGCAAGAAAAAAACACCTCAGAAGAGAAAGGCATCCCAGCTTTGCTCCACAGCCCATATGATGGGCTAAGAAAGACTGACCAAGGAAGAGAAAAATAATATAATTTTAGAGCATTTCATGGACAGATCTCCGAGCATTTTACACCCAAACTGTTTAAGTGCTTCAGTTTACCATTTACTTGCTGCTATTTTTAGCATGCTGGCTTGCTCGAAGCCCTTGTATTTCCTGCACGTTATGCTTTTGTTGCATGGCTTTCTGAACATCCCACTCGAGCATTTAGGAATAGTATTATCCATTTCTCTCCAGCCTAAAGGCTCTCTGGACATGCCAGTGTCCGTCGGTCCCTATGGAATGATTCTAAAGTGCTTCACGAACAATACACATTCAGCAGAATGCTGAAATGCAGCCACCTCTGGGGTGGCACGCAGGAGCCAGTTGTAGAGTAGAGTCCTAGTCAAGCCCCCCGCCCTTATGAGAGGAACTGTAGGGTCTGGTGCTCCTTCAGAGCAGACAGGACCTTGCGTTTTTTAAAGGATCTTCTCTGAAAAACTAAGAGCAGGGACTGTCTTTGTGTTCTGTGCAGCCCCTAGCACAGTGGGGTGGTGGTCCATGAGCCAGGGCTCCTAGGCACTAAGATAATAGAAGCAAGCAGTCACCTTCTTGAGACGCATTTCATCTAGGGAGGCAGGCGTGGCTGAGCCGACCCAGCTGAGATTGGACCTCAGCCATGTTCCCAGGACGTCTGTCTATCCCAGAGCTGGTAGAACGCTCAGCCTAAGCAACCCTCTTGGCTCAAAACACCAGAAGAGTCCAGGGTGGCAGCATCTCCTTGATCTTTGTTTCTTCTATTTCTCTTTCAGCCACACCCCCCTCTTTGGCCTCCCCTCAGGGCCGCTCCGTGTTGGGACAGACGACCTAGCAGAACAGGCAAGAGGCCAGAACTGTCCCCACTGATGCAGCAACAAGTGACAATGAACAGGCCCCTTTGTGCAGGGCCATAGATGGGTTTGCTTGTGTTCTCCCTGGGAAGCATCGCTCATCCACAGCTTGCTGGCTCTCCCTCTCCATGATTAACTTGGAGGAGGCATTTTAGTTCCAGCATCAGGTTACCGACTGGGTGGAGTCCGGGACAGAGGGAGGGGAGTTTTCAGTGAGAGGATCCAGAGAAGGGAAACTCCAGAGACTTCTGGTTAAGGGCCAGGACCCGACTGTGTCACTCGCACACACACACACAGACCACACGATTAGGACATCTAGTTTGCCAAGGAAGGGTGGGAGTTTTGTGGTTAAGGCACCGGACTGAGAGCCAGGAGACCTAGCTCCAATTCCCAGCTCTGCCAGAGCCTCCCTGTGTGAACCTTGGCAAATTACTCACTGTGCCTCAGTTTCTCCATTTGGAAAATGGCGATAATCCTGCCTTCCTCCCAGCATTTACCTGCCTTCTCTATTTAGTGTGTAAGCTATTTGTGGCATGGCCTGTCGAATGCATGTACTGGGCCTTCTAAAGCAATCCCACTGCCTCCCCCCGCCCACGTTCGGTAGCTCAACGGGGCAGAGCCTGCACACATCTCAAGGCAGGCATGGGTCAGGGTAAGTGACACGTGAGCACTAGAGACAAAAATCAATTGGACCAAACTTGGGCCCTGTTGCTGCTGCTGCTCCCGGGAAATTACAGACGTATTGTAACCCTATGGGTACAAAAAATACATACTGTGGCACATCCCTTAAATCAGAACTTTTTATAAGGAACCGGTTGTTGACATTTTGGCAGCTCATCACTGAGTGTAGACCCATTAGCCAGAGCTAAGGGGGATGGATTAGCGTAGCAAAAGGACCAGGAGCAGACAGGTTCTGCACCGTTGTTGTGCAGTTTTTGGCTGTGCTTGGGCAGGTTTCTGTTCTTGTTGAGAGACATGAAACTCTACCCTGCAGGACACGACATGCATGCCCTTGAGTTCTTCCTTATGCCTTGGAGGGAGAAGGAGGCAGGATTCATAACAGTGCCCACTGAGGAGGGCAGTGCGGGAGACAAGACACTGCTACTGACTTGCCACATAACCCTGGGCACGCTACTTTCCCTCCCTGTGCCTTAGCTTAGCCCTCCGAGAGAGGGATACTAGCACATACTGTCCCAGCCGGGAGTGGGGCTGGGAGGTATTCATTATGAGATCCTCAGGTAGAAGGCACTAAGGCGGGGGAGAGCTGCGGGTGTGGTGCCTGTGGGCAGGGCAGCACGCAGAGCCACCTGGCCACACCTCCGCGTACTACATAGGAGCTGGAGGGGGATCATGCCAGCTGCTTCCTGGGAGCCGCGTGGAGCGGGGCAAGCCCCCAACCCTGCTCCCCAGCTGGAGCGCCGGAGCAGGACAAACCCCTGACCCCACTCCCTGGCAGGAGCTGAAGGCCGGATTAAATGGTCTGACAGGCCGGATGTGGCCCGCGGGCCGTAGTTTGCCCACCCCTGCACTAAGGGATAATGCAGTAGGGCCCCATCCATTTCTAGAGCCAGCTCACTGCTAAAACAAGCACTGCCATTACCCCAAGGGGTGTCACCCTTTTGTTCAGCCAACACACTCTGGACCACACACCAAGATAGATCATAATGGCCGAGAGGAAGAAACTTCCTCCCAGCCCAAGCTGATCTATCCTTCCAGCCCCCTCAGCAGCTCAGATACTAGAGTCTGGCAACGCCTGCCACCTGCAGGACAGCACCGGATGGTTTGAGTTCTGAACTCCTGCCCCACGCTGAAGGGATGGCTGGTGCCTCTGCCATCAGAGACATGACGTTGAACACAAACATTAAGCCAGGACTCGCATTTAATTCTCAATTCCAGCGCCTACATTTTCACGTCCAGACACTTCCCCAGCTGCTCGTGCTGCAAACTCAGCCTGGGAGCTGAGAGATGTTGAAATCTTTCAGCCATTTAATCTCCAGCATTGACGGGGCTGCATTCAGACCAGAGGAGGCAGTTTTGCTGGGGACTCAGTGGGCACTGTAGAATCCAGTTTGCTCCATAATCAAGTCCAGGACTCAGTTGTTTTCAGCACCCAGCAGAAGACAGTCCCAGCACTGAAGAATTCGTAACCTAAGGCCCTGCTCAGCAAATACTTCTGCACATGCCTGGTCCCGCTGGCTAGAATTACTCAGATACAGACACATTCATGGAATTGGAACCAAGCGAAGTTGAGGAAAGCACAGCTGAGTTCAAGTTGTTGCAGGACTCCTAGCTAGGATGATCCTTTCTTAACAGGAGGTGAAGTTTGTTTAGGTCACGGCAATCAGCGGATCTGACCCAGCCATACAGAAAACAGGGCTGAGCAGGAACAAACACATATACACACCGCCTAGCCCTAATACTCCCCATTTTAAGTTCCACAATGTAGACAGAGTCTACACTGTATCCTTTGGGTTTCATCCTGCTGCCCATCAGAGCACTTTGCATGTCAAATTAATAGCAGGAGTGAAGTGGTAAAAACTATGCGTAGGGAAAGATTTCTGGGTTCTTAGGATGTATTGGCCACATGGCAAGTGGTGTGTATTCACCCCAAGCGCATCATACAACCACGCGTTTGAGAGACGCTGCTAGAGAAGTGACTCAGTGCTTAGCGAATAAGCCTCACACGCCCATGCTGGAACAGCTCTGATCCCTGTTTACGCATAGGGAAGCAGTGGGTAGTCACCCAGAAACTTGGCAGTCAGTAATCGAACCCCAGTGACTCAACTCCCAGCCCTGTGCTTTCCAGCCAAGAACCCATCATTACAGTCACGGCAGAGCCCCAAAGCTACAAAGCAAGGATCTTAAAACCAAAAAAGGGAAGTTAAAAGAGGAACAGCAGGGCAGGGACAGCGGCAAGACCCAGAGACCTCGCTGCAAGCATCAGCGGCTGCCCTCTCAAGCCTATAATGTTGATTGTAGCCCATGGCTTGTGCTGATCGGTGTTAAGTGGGGTGTGGGGTCCCAGAAGGGGGGAAGAGAAAGTGAGGAAGTGAAATGGAGGAGAGATTGAAAGGGGGAGGAGGAAGGATGGTCCAGTGGTTAGGGCACTAGATGAGGACTTGGGAGACCCAGCTTCAACTCCCTGCTCTGCCCAGTGACCGTGGGTGAGTCACTTGGCCCTTCTGGGCCTCAGTTCCCCCTCTGTACAGTGGGGACAGTCAGGGTAGTCATGAGGAGAAATGTTAAAGATTTTGAGGTGCTCAGATACTAGTGTTGGGGGCCAGGTAAGTACCTAAGAGTAGGGTGACCAGAGGTCCCATTTTTATAGGGACAGTCCTGTTTTGGGGGATTTTTTCTTATATAGGCGCCTATTACCCTCCCACCCCCTGTTCCGTTTTTTCACAGTTGCTATCTGGTCACCCTCCCTAAGAGAGAGACTGGAGTGAATTTAGTCCTGGCAAAACATACCAGGCAGCCCTTCAGACACACTGCCTCCTATTTACCCGCTCAGTCCCACCAGCAATGCATCCCCCTCCTGTCAGTGGGAGGTCAGTCTAGGGCTGACTCTGTCCTTGGGCTCAGACTCCCACCCCAGGGAACCAGATGGTCCAGCTCCATTAGCCACAACTGGCACAGAGACCCAAGCCCCTTCTACACCTCCCTCCCGTCTGGCTATTGCACAGCAGTGTTTAGTCACCAGTGGCATGAGCTGTATCTGAACTAGCAACACCACCAACAAAAGGACTGGCACACGGAGCCTTCCCCCAACTCCCTGAGCCAGATCTCAAGCCCCTTCTCCCCCTCTGCGGATTAACAGCTAGGGGCAATCAGGTAGCACATCACAGTCCCCCATGCAATGAGCTTTATCAGGCCAGTCACTCCCCCTTCTTCCCCCCTCCCTCCTCAGCACACGCAGGCCCCCAAGAATCTCCCCACACCCAGGCTGCAAACGGGAGGGGCCCCTGCCAGCCGCTCTGCTCCGTCACCGCCAGCGGGACCATCTGGAGGAGCGGGAGATGACACGCCACCTTAGAGCTTGAGGGCCCCATGCCCCTAGCGGCTAAGGCTACCCGGAGTGGTTCCCATGGTTACCCCCTCAGCTCCTGGAAGCGTTAGTGGGAAGACAGAGGGTAGCTCGTGAATGGAACAGGGCTGGCCTGACGAGGCACAGCCCTGCAGGTTCTTACCCTGGGAGCAGGCCCCCAAATCCAGAGCAGCAGGTGGTGCATCTCAAGAACCATCTCCTTCTCCAGTGTAGAAATTTGACATTGACAGACTCCCCCAGCAGGAAGGTGAGATCGGCCCTGCTCCCCCGATGGCCCCAGCCACCCCCAGGCTATCCCTGATCTGAGCAGCGGCAGGGCAGGCTTCCGGCCTTCTCCCCCAGGGGTACCACCTGTAGGCTGGGGGGAGGGAGGGGAAGCTCTCTGCCTCTTCTCATGAGGGCAGCAGTTGTGTCAGGCAGCCGTGGATTTTCCACGAGTGCCACGCACCGTTGGATTCAGCCACGGAAAGTTAGCGGGTGACAAATGAACAGTAAAGTGCAATGCAGGGAACGCTCAGTGCCTGCAGGTTCCCCGGCAGCCCAAGAGACACTTGCACATCCGTTATCTAGCCTTACTCCCCCGATGCCATAATACAGCAACCCCTCAACGGACGGACGTGGGTCCAGAAGCTGCTCCCCTGCCCAGACTATTCGTTATGTTCTAACCGGACGGAAGCAAGGATCCTCCATGGTCCCTTTCCCGCAGACCATGGCCTTCAATTGTTCTCACAGCCTGAGCCCACCAGCCATCACTTCCATGAAGAGTACGGGAGCTTTAGCCAAGCTACAGTTTCTAAGGAGCCGCTCCCAGGCCCCTGGGGAGTTAAATGAACTATCCCTCTACTCACGGCCTCCCTGTCCAGCTGCAGGTAGGAAGGAGCAGAGTCAGGTGGAGAGGCAGCAACCCCAAAAGGCCGCAGGGCAGCTCAAACTCTGGCCCCAAGTATCATGGGGAAACAATGCAGCAGCCGCCAAGTGGTTGCAGCCAGGGCTTAATTTGTAATGAGAGAGGTGCCGGGGGGGCTCAAGCCATTTTTTTGTTACTTTCATAACTGACATGGCAAGTCCAGAGGTGCTGGGGCTGTGAACTGCCAAACTTACAGGTGCCAGGGGTCAACCCTGCCACAAATTAAGCACTGGTTGTATCCCTGACCATCCTGGCTGACAGCCATTGATGGACCTCTCCTCCATGAACTCACTGAATTCTTTTTTGAACCCATTTATACTTTTGACCTTCACAATATCCTGGCAACGAATTCCACAGGTTGAGCGTGCATTGTGTGAAGGAGTACTTCCTTAGGTTGGTTTTAAACCTGCTGACCGTTAATTGCATTAGGTGACCTCTGGCTCTTGTGTTACGTGAAGGATAAACACTTCCCTAGTCACTTTCTCAACACCACTCATGATTTTATAGATGGTATGCCCCCCCTTAGTCATCTTTTTTTCTAAGCTGAACAGTCCCTGTCTTCAAATCTCTTCTCACATGGAAGCTGTTCCATCCCTCTAAGCATTGTTGCTGCCCATCTCTGTACCTTTTCCAATTCTAATAGATCGTTTTGGAGACGGGGCAACCAGAACTGGATGCAGTATTCAAGGTGTGGGCACAGGATGAATTTATAAAGTGGTATTATAATATTCTATCCCTTTCCTAATGCCTCATAACATTGTTCGTGTTTATGACTGTTGTTGCCTATTGAGCAGATATGTTCTGAGAACCATCCACACCGACTCCAAGATCCCTTTCTTGCACGGTAACACTAATTTAAAACTCATCATTTTGGATATATAATTAGGATTATGTTTTCCAGTGTGCATTACTTTGCACTTATCAATATTGAATGTTGTCTGCCATTTTGTTGCCTAATCACCCTGTTTCGTGAGATCCCTTTGTAACTCTTTGCAGGCAGCTTTGATCCTAACTGCCTTGACTAATTTTGTAGCATTTGCAAATTTTGCCGTCTCACTGGTCACCTCCCCCTTTCCAAGTCATTTAGGAAGATGTTGAACAGCAGAGATCCCAGTCAAATGCCTTGGGGGAACCTTCCCTTCACCTCTCTCCACTGTGAAAACTGTCCATGTATTCCTATACTTTGTTTCCTATTTTTTAACCAGTTACTGATCCATGAGAGGACCTTTCCTCTTGTCCCATGATTGCGCTTAAGAGCCAGAAGCTGGGAATGGGTGACAGGGGATGGATCATTTGATGATTACCTGTTCTGTTCATTCCCTCTGGGGCACCTGGCACTGGCCACTGTCGGCAGACAGGATACTGGGCTAGCTGGACCTTTGGGCTGACCCAGTATGGCCGTTCTGATGTTCCTTTACGGAGGGACCCTGTCAAAGGTTTTCTGAAAGCCCAGGCACCGTATCAACGCGATCACCCCTATCCACATGCTTGTTGACACCCACAAAGAATCCAAATAGATTAGGATTTCCCTTTACAAAAAAGGAGTTGACTCTTCCCTAAGGATGCGTTCCACATGGTCTGACGATTCTGTTCTTTACTGTAGTTTCAACCCATTTGCCTGGTACTGAAGTGAGACTTACCAGCCTGTAATTATGAGGATGGCTCCTGTAGCTCTTTGTTAAAAAAAAAAAAAAAGGGTGTTGCGTTAGCTATCCTCCAGTTGTCTGGAGGATGATGTCCCACGCGACGCAGCTATGCTGCCGGAAAAGGGCTTCTGCCAGCATGGCTAACATTTGTGGAAGTGGTTTTCCTACACGCTGTGTCTACACCAGGGACTATGCCGTCACAGCTGTGTCAACATCGCTATGGTGGCAGAGGCTCTGTAGCGTAGACAGCCAGAGACTGCAACATCTCAGCAGAGGCTGAACTAAACCTGCAGCCTGCCTGCCTGGGCAGCAGCCTGAGTGCCCTGCAGACTAGATCCTGCTGCAGGGATGACAAAGTCCCTGGCTAGACAATCCTTGGCCCTCAAAGGCGGCCGTGGTGGGGGATACAGTTTATCACTTGCGTGTTAACAGAGTTAGTATGTAGTCATAACAGACAGCAGGGACCTATTCAACAGCTCCCACTTGTCACCCCCAACACATGGAGCAGATGCTTATTTATCGGCCTCGCTTTGTTAGACCCTTTTCCAGTTCACTCAGGGCAGCTTGTACTGTGTACTGCAGAGATCTCTCTCCCCGCAGCCCCCCCCAATTGCTGTTGTAGCCTCGGAAGACTTGAGATCAATATTCAAGTCCCACAGGCAAGTCTCCAAACCTCAGAGGCAGAGCACCACACCACGCGGAGGCAGCACTCCCTAGTGGTCACATGCCACACGGCTATTCCCTGAAAGTACTTTATTAAATACTTCGCAAAAAACAGAAGCCAAAAGATTGAAAATTAACCCCCCCACCTACCCAGTTAAGAACTAAAAACTCCCCCCCGCCCCAGGCTTGTCAGTGCAGCCCTGATGTTCTGCCCAGGAACACTCTTCACTTCTCCCCATCCCTGCTAGCATCACACTAGGCTCCACTGCCCAAAGCTAGGCAATTGCAAAAAGAGAGGCTCCCACGTACAGTGGCAGAAAGTAGCTAACTTACTCTCTAGGGCCTATGACTCGAATGCTGGCTGCGCAGCCTTTTGAGCATACTGCCCTCTGATGGCCTGGCCTGGTTCTGCAGAGCCACGCCAGGATGAAAAAGCTGAAACTTTAAAAACAAAGTGCTGGGGAGGGACCAGTTACTACTATGATCAATTCCATGTTGATTAGTTCATAGACTGCAGTGAACTAGTCATAAGCACACACATTCCCCCAACCTCTCCACCTCCTGCACGTAACCTTTCACCAACGCTGCAACCTCCCGGAAATCATTTCTCCTGTGCAGGATTTAAGACAAAGACACACATCCCCAAGTGCCCCACATGATTTGCCAAGTTGTCTGTCACTGTCTCCTTAGTGTAACCAGGCTTGCTAGGTTCCCAGCTCAAGGTGGATTTGTAAACGCTCCATGGATTCACCCCCCCACCCTCATGGAAGTTTATAAAACAGGGTTTTTACAAAGACAGTTGTGGTTTTTCCTTTACAGCAGAACAGTCTCCCTGTGAGGTAGAGAGTTAATTTCAGGGCTGACAGATCCTAAATTCAAGCCAGTTTGTGTGTCCTAGTTGAGGTAAAATTCAATAGTTTATGATAAGTTTTGCGATTGCCAGAAGGGCGTCAGGATTCCTCGTTGCCAGAATCATCCTCATCGCCATAGCAACTGTCTGCCTCCTCCTCCATCTCATCATCCTCATAGTAGTCGTCGTAGAAAAGGTCTGAGCCTTCGTCCGGGGCTGGAGTCTTGGTCTTCACACAGTACTCTGCCAACGTGGTGGGGACCTTCACGCCATCCCGTTCAGCATCCACCTTGGTTCCCAGGACTTGCTTCCTGAAAGGGGCAAGGAGCAGATGAGAACAGGGCAGAGACACGGAGCAGTTATTCAATCAAGGTCTGAAGGCCAAGAGAGGTGCCAGCCCTGAAGGCTGAAGTCTTCCACAGATCTGGACATGCTTCTCTCGTTCTGGCCAGCCAATGAGCACTGATGCATGCCCACACCTCTAGGGATAAAAAGGCAGGCTGGTCTCCAGGGTGTACTCTGTCACACCCATCTCATGCCTGAGGCCCATTGGTCATTCACTACTCTGTGTCAGCAGCTCTTGTCAGGCCTGAAATACTCACTATGCCTAACACATTGTTGTCATAATCTGCATCTAAACTGTGTCTGGTAAGATATCGTAGGAAAACAAGTAGCTCACTGATCATTAATATTCTTGCATGGTGTATGTTCATGGTTCATACAAAGAGTCATGAATACGTGCTAGAATTATGTTTGGCAAGCAATACTATCAGCTCAATCTGCCTTAGATAAAGGAATGTGCCTTTATTGTCTCAGCCTGACAGCCAGGCTGGTCAGACAAACAAATACCACCAGTAAAGCCACCAACCTGGGGAGTCTAAATCTCACATGATAAGTAACTGAATCAACTGATTTATAATACTTGGTACATGTTGTATACAATATTACTGTAATGTCTTATGAAAGTTAATGACACTGGCGATTAAGATCATTGTGACATCTATGAAGTAACACTATATGAGAAAATATCGATACTCAATGTTATCATGCCTTAAAATCTGACCAAAACACAAGGAGAAACAGATTCTCCCTTCCTCCACTGCCGACAGGAGGGAATAAAATAAATAAATAAAATAAATTAATGGAGATATCCTATCTCCTAGAACTGGAAGGGACCTTGAAAGATCATCGAGTCCAGCCCCCTGCCTTCACTAGCAGGACCAAGTACTGATTTTTGCCCCAGATCCCTAAGTGGCCCCCTCAAGGATTGAACTCACAACCCTGGGTTTAGCAGGCCAATGCTCAAACCACCGAGCTATCCCTCCCCCCTATCTACCTGTGTCTAATGAAATTAAGCAAGGTGCGACCAAAAAAAATGGAAGCTTAATTTACATACAAATCAGCAGAGGGATGGGAAGTCCGACATGAGGTCATCCTGAGTCTGGGGACCAAGCAGTGAGTTTGGGAAAACATAAGGAGAGAAGAAGCCATTTTGCCATCCATCACTGGACAGACACAAGGGGCCAGCCCAGAGCTTTTGCGAGCTGATAAAGTGGGTCCTTCAACCAAGGGAGATGAATGCTATGGGAACTGAATCTACGTGAGAAACCTGCTTAGGCAAAGACTTGCTCCAAGCCCCACACTAAGTCAAAGGGGCAGAGCAGGTCCTAGAACCCAGGTTTGCAGACAAACACAACAGTTTTCTCCCCTCTAGACCACCACTTCACACCCAGCCCAGGCCCTTTGCCATAGAGTAGGATATGCATTGAGACCTCTGCATGCTTTGTTCTCTGCAGAAATCCACGTCTTATAGTCCCCGACCTTCCTGATAGCAGTGAGCTTTCACGATGTTAACCAACCGGGCAGTACAGGACTACAGCAACAGTGGAACAAGAATCCCTCCTGCATTCAGTCACCCCAAAGTCTATGTGGGACCATTTAGATCAACACTCCCAAGGTCTAAACAAGAAGCTCCTCCCCTCTTGTTTAAATGCAAGTTATGAGAAGTCGGAGTTCAGCTTGCCACGCACCTGATGATGTCTGTGTACTCCCGATCCTTCCCTTTGGTGTCCTTCCACTTCCTGTACATCACAGAGGCATCCACATTTGCGGGGGAGAAGGTGTTGGGCTCATTGAGCAGCGAGATCACACTCAGAAGGATAGTCCTGAAAAACAGTTATCGAGCGGTAAGAGCCAAGACAGGAGATCGGCCAACCTGCACCACCTAGATCTGAGAGGGACTGGAAATTATCTTCTCATGGCAAGGAGTTTAACAGAACCCGGTCAGTTTGCAAGAGCAGCAGTCACTTACACTGCATGTCACAACAGTGACCACATCCTAACTCCCCGAGCAGGTCAGACGCCATGACCTTCTTAAGCTGAAGGAGAAACTGAATGCCAATCAGAAGGCAAGCTGGTCTCTGGTGCATGAAAGACCTGAATTCCTTTGCCAGCTTACGCTGCCTTTCAACAGTGCTGACATCCAGCCTGTAAGAAACTGATTTGCCTTTGAATTTCAAAAGAAATTAAATCCAGGTATTTCCTGCAAGCTCTAGGATTAGAAGGGCTTTTCCCAGCTGTTTCCTTCGGGCACCTCCTCCAGCCTCTGCATCAGATCTGCTAAGCATCTCGCATCCAATGCGTTCCCCCCTCCCTCCTTGAGGCCTTACCGTACATTCTGGGTGGGGTTCCATCGCTCGGACGGCAGCTCCCCGCTCTGCGGGTCATCCACCGGAGGGTGGAGAATTGAAATACAGACATCGCCAGTCTGAAAGCACACAGAGAGAGAGAGTCTGCTTACACAGGCGCTGATGTCCCAACTCCGGGCACTCCAAACCGCTCTACAAGGTGGTTGATTTATTGTGCCTGTTGCCCTGTTTGCTCGCGCCCCCCACTTTTGCTTCCAGGGCAGATCTGAGGAAAATGCCACCCAGTGGCTTACGAGTAACTGGGAACGGACAGCCAACCACTGTCGCCAATGCCCAGAGAAGAGCCAGGATCAGTTTAGCTGTTCTATCGTCAGCCACATCTTGGGGAGCAAGTCCCAGGACAGGGACCTCAAGGCTCTCCTGGCCTCCCCTAAGCCAGCAGCTCAGGCAGATTTCAATTAGCCTGAAAGGCCTCACAGAGCAGGGAGTGAGGTGTTTTGCTATGACAGATCCAGCAAAGAACCTTCCCAAACTGAACTGTACTGAGATGTGCCTATGGGCTGAGCCACTACAGATATGACGCCCTGGGGAGTCTCTTTAGGGAGAGGTTCACTCCAATCACCCCTGCAGTGACGATTTAGAGCACTGATCTAAATCACACCCACTACCCACCTGCCAGCCCTTAAGAGTACCGGAGATTGCCATAGTTACTACAGGACAGGTAACGGATGGCAGTCAGTGACTTAGGAATGAGGAGTCATTTGCACAAGGGGGAGGGATAGCTCAGTGGTTTGAGCATTGGCCTGCTAAACCCAGGGTTGAGAGTTCAATCCTTGAGGGGGCCACTTAAGGATCTGGGGCAAAATCAGTACTTGGTCCTGCTAGTGAAGGCAGGGGGCTAGACTCAATGACCTTTCGGGGTCCCTTCCAGTTCTAGGAGATAGGTATATCTCCATATATCTCTGTCCTGGGACACTTGGAGAGAAGCCCTGCCTGCGTGGGCCGTATCCCCCAGTGCTCTGAATGAGGCGCAAGTACACACAGAGCACTGAGTACCCTAAATACTTTCTGCAGCCAGCCACATTGAGAGTCCTGCAAGTCGCTCGCTCAGTATCTCCCCATGGATCTTACAGGGCATGACCACATTCCAGCCAGGCGCTGTGGGCAAATACAGTAAACATGGAAGACTGCAAGACTGGACAGACAGACTAGTTCTGGAACGGATTCCAAGAAAGGAGATGAACTGTCTGAGCCCAGGACAAGCCTGGGCTGGCTGCTGTGTTTCCAGCACAAACTGAGAAAGGTACAAGACACTTCCAGGAGAACCCCAACGTATTTGCTTAAAACCGTCCTCCACTACAAGACATGTCAATACAGGCTGGTGTTCGACACCGAGGTCAACACTTCAGTGCGATCCAGAGGGCTTGGTGCCACTGCAGCAATTGACTAGAAACCCAATCTGTCCTGGGGGCAGATAAGAAGACAGTCTGTGTGACGTACCTCATAGATGTTGGGGTGCCACATTTTGGTCAGGAACCGAAAGGCGGGGGGCGAATAGGGATAATCAATAGGAAACCTGAGACGAGCCTGTGAAGAAACAAAGGGTTCGTTAGTGGCAGTGGTGGGTGGTCATGGCCATGCTGATGCTTCTGTGGGAGCCCCAGCCAAGTCTGTACACAAAACCAGATGAGTTGTGCGAGCATGCAGCCCATGTACGCCCTCACTGGCACTCTGCACGCAGGCAGGAGACAGACCCCTTCCCCTGCAGCTCCAACAAGAAGTGATCATCAAGCCTCATCCAGAGGGAGCACCAGTACCACTTCCCATGCAGTAGCTAAGTCCAAAGCTCCCACCTTCTCTTTACTACTGCTGAGTGGGGGAGGAAACATGGTTGAGTGGTTAGAGCACAGGCACAGAAAATTAAGAGTACTATTCACCGCTGAGTCATAGACTGGGACCTGGGGCAAGTCACTAACCCTCTGCCTCTTTTCCTACCTGTGAAGTGAGGATGATAACTTCCCTGGGGGTGGAAGGATATGACCACTGCTCATAATAAACACTTTCAGATCTTTAAGTAGACAGTGCTATGAAAGGTCAGATATAAACCAGCTCAGAAGGATTTTAGGCACTTTCAACTGTCTCGGGTGTTAACAGTCCCCTGAAATCCCTCCCCTTGGAGAAGTGGAGGTCAAGCCCTGCAGATCTAGTGGAACAGCTTTGCATTGCTGGATGGAAGTCATGTAATCCCATACCCAAGCCTTATCCCCTAGGAAGGGGAGTGCCTTGCTACTCAGCAATACTGGCTGATGAAAGAGGCATCCCTATAGTGTTGAGGCTTCCAGGAAGATATTGACAGGAACACTGGTGGTCTGAGCTTTGGCAAAGATTCAGAGCGGAGGACAGGGAGCCCTCCCAGGTGGATTTATGGCACTTTTTGGAGGGGATTTTCAAGAGATCATGGCAGTCTTGCCTCCTTATCAAATCTGCTTCCTTGTATTCCCCATCCCATCACCAAGCCTCCCCTTCCCTCTTCAGGAGACCCAGCCGAGTACCAGGTCTCTACCATTTCCCCAGCGCAGATGATTCCCTCCCAGGTGAGGGATGAGTCACTGCTCAAGAGGCCAGCCAGGTATGGGAGAAAACAAAACAAACCACAAGACTCTTGTGGCAACAGGAGGAAATACTAAGATGGTACCACAAAATTACCCTCCAGACAGTCCTCGTCATACAGGCATTAGGGCACTGCCTGTGGATCAAATTCTTTTCTCCTCAGATCCATGGAGGGGCATCTTCAGACAGCCATGCAGCCTGGTAATTAGGTCAGGTTTGCTGGCAGTCACTATGTTTACCAGAGAGACAGAGTGAGACAAACTTTGTTCCTGTGATATAATAATAGCTCTTAAGGCAAGAACGTCAGGCTTTCTGCCTAACAAGTTCTTCAGGGTTAATTCCTTTAGAGACAGAAAATAGCTAAAATGGGTTGAGCCTCTCCCCTGTATCTAAAAAGATGGA
This sequence comes from Terrapene triunguis, assembly GCF_002925995.2. Lineage (NCBI taxonomy): Eukaryota > Metazoa > Chordata > Testudines > Emydidae > Terrapene > Terrapene triunguis. The sequence goes on from NW_020664545.1 coordinate 5,881,668, forward strand.
ATCCACCATCCTAGATCAAGGCAGCCCCCCTCAAAAACCCTGTTGAAGTCTGGATGAGAATTTGCAGCTCTGGGTCTTCTTGTTCCACACCCTGAAGTGAAACCAGATCAGCACTCAGACAAACGAACAAGAAGTCAGCAGAGCCAGCATAACAAAAACAAGCAGGGCTTTTTCTTAGTTGACAGGAACACAGAAGTCTGGATTTAATAAGTTGTTTTGTTTCAAAAGATAAATTCAGTTTGGGGCCTGGACACAGATCTAGTCAGGACTGGATAACATTTAAAGGCACACCATAAACCTAGACTCTGTCTAATACTTTCAACTGCTATAGCTACAAGAGTTTGGTTTACCCTTTACAGAACTTCCAGAAACATTCCTCGATCAAGCACTTTGCTCTTCTAGAGCAGTTTCACGTTAGGACCTTAAAAGCTCTTTACAAAGATTAAGCCTCATGTCAGGCAGGTAAGTTTCACCATGCTACAAATGGAACAATCAAGGCACTGACAGGTTAAATAACTTGCCAAGTTAGTGGGCTGTGGCAGAGTCAGGCATATAACTGAGGACTCCTGATCCCAGTCATGGTCTCCAACCACATTCCTTCCCAAATGCCAGTAACAGCATAAAGGAAAGAGCTGACAGTGTTATAGGGTGGTGAGGAGTTTTGTTGAAAAGGATCAGCAGTTTATTCAGCAGCAGCCTTGGAGGGTCAATGCAGAAGCCAAGGAGCCAGACAGGTTAGGAGCTGCCATGAAATAAGATCTTAGCCTGATCCAATTCCATGAATATTGGCCCATCCTGGGACAGACATGCTGTTCCTGTAGTGTTGCTGTGTCAGTCCCAGGATATTAGAGGGACCAGATGGTATCTTTTATTGGACCAACTTCTGCTGTAAGAGAGAGAAGCTTTGAGCTTCAACAGAGCTTTGCTTCAGGTCTGGGAAACTTACGCAGACTGTCACAGCTAAATAAAAGATGGAGCAGATAGTTTAGCATAAGTTAACACATTCCAAGGGACCACTCAAAGTGAAGTGGCCCATTAACATCCCTAATAATAGAGAGAAAGGAAGTGGGGAAAGCAGCTGGGGTGGGGGGGTTGTTAGTGGTTACCGATTGTTATTCCATGTTCCTTGCACTTGCCATCCCCCCTGCCCCCATTCCCCAAAAAGGGAATTGCAGAGAGACAATAGATATGTGAACCATGATGCTGGACTCAGACACCGCTTTACACCTGAGCACAATCAGCTAAATCTCACAGGACATTCTGAAATTAAGGCTCCTGCTCCCTGGCCAATTTATTAAAATGAAATCAAGAAAACAGCCTTACTCCCACGGTGGTAGTGCTCAGACAAAAATAGCTCAAAGGACTATAGCTGCTCGCTTGGCTTGAGCATGTCTGCACAAAACCACCACCACCTAACACAGAAGCTGGGTTTGAGACCCAGAAATCGGTTAGGCCTATTGGTCAAAGCGGCAGCTAGAAGAGCTGAGGTGAAGCATTAACTGTCAGACTTCCTAGGTGACTTTAAGCAACTTGCTCAACTTCTGTGCCTCAGTCCCCTGATCTGCAGAATGGGAATAGTATCTTCCTCCAGTATGGCTTAGCTGTCTGTAAGCTCCTTGCAGATCCTCAGCTCTTGTGGGGAATTGGAGCTTGGTGATTAACGCGAGTTGATTTAATCCCTAAGAATAGCTGGTCCCCGTTGAGAAAGACCAAGCAAAAACTGGCAGGGGTGCATACTTTCGATGCTAAAAATAAACCCCTATGAATTTTGCACATCAGTGCAGCTCTCCAGCAAACTGAGCCATCACAATGGGGTCCTCTTGCAGGCAGTAGCAACAGGGAATCCAAGGATTAAAGCAGGCCATGGAGACAGACTTTCACTCAGCCTTCTGAGTCAGGGATGAAATCACATGCAGGGTGGTGTGTGGGAAGCCAGCAACATCCCTGCCAAGTACTGTACCCTTCCTTGTAGAGCCAGGACTCCAGTCTGTTGGCACACAGACTTTCCATGTACATTAGAGCCATACAAAAAGACGTGCAGCTTCAGCGATGTCACTAGGTAGCCTAGGGGTGATGCACCATCCCTGTGGGGATTTCCAGAGACAGGTAGAGGAGTGCCAGCAGTAGGCTGCACATAGCAACAGAGCATTCAGCTCTCAGAAAGGACAGCACGACCCCTGACAGATGAAATGGCAAGATTAAGGTTTAAAATGTGTTGTAATTTTCTGAAGTGCTTTACAGCCGAGTCCCTGGGGTCCTGTACGTGAGAGTTGAAAGGTAAAGCCTGTTAAGGAACAGTGCCACCTAAAAATGCTTCTGGCTCAGTAACATATTCCTGCAACACTGGACGGCATATTCTCACCTCACCCCACCTCTGTGGTCCCAGCCCCATCATCCCAACACAGGCGCCATTCAGGAAGGTAATCACAGACAAGGTTTAGGACACTTTTGTAATTCCAACCTGAACAACACAGGATGCTGCCTTACTTCACTGGGCCATCGGGTAACAGACATTAATAGATTAGTGTAAAACGCAGAGACATCTGCTTTGTCACACTTGATTCAGACAGCCTTCGTTGTCCCACCCTCCCCCAAATGGGCCTGAATTTGATCCACAGTTGAAATGGCTTCCTCCTCCACTCCCCATCACTTTTCCCTGCCAAACTCAATCCTCAGTCACAAGTTAGATCTTGGGTCAAAGAACTCTGCACAACTGTGAGGAGGAAGGGGGATTATTACTGGGTCTACTGTCTCTTTAAATATGTTACCATCTTGCCTTCAATCGCAGTCCTTTGTTTGACTATTCTGTTCTCCGGGACACAGAAAGGGGGGGGTGAAAATAAGGAGTTGGGACTTAGAAACAAGATTTTTTGCATAGCTTCATATTGTTCAGGCTCCCCCGTCTCCCCCTCCCCACATGGACAAGGCCATGCAGTGAGCTCTGGTCAGAAACAGCAGAAGTTCTCGGAATAATCCCCTTTGTTGTGCTAGCGAGGATCAGAACAAAACCTTCCAGAGGCAGAGAGTTCCCAAGAAGGGGATCCTTGAAAACAGCACTTTGCTACGAACTGTGCATGCTGACATTAACACAAGTTCAAGGAGAAGTCCGCCCCCCCCGCCCCCCAATGCAGGGAGCCCAGTCTATTGTCCATGGATCAATGTATTGGATAAGAAGACAGGTATAAAGGGGAAGGCAAGAGCTGTTGATGGGGTATGTGTAAGAATTCAGGGATTCCAAGGGGAGCCATCGCAGCCTCACAGAGAGCCTAGTTAGGGACAGGCAACTCCCAGCCCAGCCTGAAAGATGGAGCCAGGCAGGAGAATCATCTACAGTTTAGATGGCAAACCAGGTATTGCCGCCTGCCTGCCCAGGCCCAGGGAAGAGGCACCTCTCAGGTTCTTGGACCCAGCTGACTCACTCCCTGGGCTCATTTCCACTCAGTCATCCCCAGGGTTGAGAGGATGGGGAAGGAAGGAGACTGAGCAACTTCCCGGATTGCACAGACTCAATATTTACATACACACCTCCTCTATATGTCACCCAACAGACACACACAGACGCCCCCGACCATATCTCCAGGGGCCTTCGTTAAAACAATACCCCCACCCCCTTCCCCAGAAGAAGGACCTACACTCTATCACCAAGAAACAGCTCACTAGGCCTGAACTTCGCTTCTCCACACACAGGGCCTGAGTCCTTTGTCTCCATCTTGGCGTAGGGTATGAGGAGCTGTGACAACGCTAGGAGACCCTCACCCCCCCCCCTACAGGACAGCAGCAGCCCTCCACATGCCAGGCAGAGGGGAAGCAGCTCCTAGAGGATACAAAAAGGGTTTCCTCTAATGGTCTCTCCTCTACCTATGGACCAGGTGGGGAGCAGGTCCCCAAAACTACTGGGAATTAAGCCCCCTCCCGGGGGAGAAATTACCAGGAAAAGCAATCCCCACCCAAACTGGATCCCTCAGCCCCCTCCAGCTCCCAGGGCAAGTCCCTCGCCTTGGAGGGAGAGCTCCCCTACCAACAGCCACCTCAATACCTCACCCAAAAGAACCAAAGATACCCCCCCCCAGCATCACTCATTAGAAAAGCCCCTCAAGCTTCTCTGACATCCTTTGATGTCACCCCGCTAAGGGGCAGAGGGCAGGAACCCTCTTAGTCACTGCTCACTGGGGCCCTCTCCAGCCCCACGGGCAAGGCCCATCAGCACGGGACCTGCCCCAAACCCCACGGGACGGACCCCCCCCATCCCCCTGGGCAATGCCCCCCATCCCCCTCAGGCCACCACCCACAGGCCAGGCCCCTCGCCACGGGACCCCCGAATCCCCACAGGACGACCCCCCAAGACCCTCCCAATCCCTCTGGGCAAGGTCCCCCAGACCCCCCCTCCAATCCCCACGGGACCCCCCCCAGGCCAAACCCCTCGCCACGGAACCTCCCCCCCACAGGCCAGGCCCCTCGCCACGGGACCCCCGAATCCCCACAGGACGACCCCCCAAGACCCTCCCAATCCCTCTGGGCAAGGTCCCCCAGACCCCCCCTCCAATCCCCACGGGACCCCCCCCAGGCCAAACCCCTCGCCACGGAACCTCCCCCCCACAGGCCAGGCCCCTCGCCACGGGACCCCCGAATCCCCACAGGACGACCCCCCAAGACCCTCCCAATCCCTCTGGGCAAGGTCCCCCAGACCCCCCCTCCAATCCCCACGGGACCCCCCCCAGGCCAAACCCCTCGCCACGGAACCTCCCCCCCACAGGCCAGGCCCCTCGCCACGGGACCCCCGAATCCCCACA
>NW_020664545.1:5886557-5900590 GCF_002925995.2 Terrapene triunguis
CCCCCCCCCCCCAGTCCAGGCCCCTCGCTACGGGCCCCCCCCCAGGCCTGGCGCCCCCCTCACCTTGAAGTACCCGCCCTCGTAGTGGGTGTTGGGGGGCCCGAAGATCGCCACCTCCCAATTGTACAGGTCGCCCTCGTCCACCAGGGTGACCCGGAACCCCTCCACGGGCTCCTCCTGCAGCCCCTTCAGCTCCAGCAGCAGCGCCTTCTGCGAGCTAGGCACCAGCGGCCGGGCCATGCCGACAACCGAGGTAGGCCGCGGAGAAGCCGGGGACTCGCCTGAGCGCGGCGGCCGGGCGAGCGGGATAGCGCCTTCCGAACCGCTTCCTCCTGCTGCTGCCGGACTGAGCCTCTCTCGCGCGCGCGGGGCACGACGGGACCTGTAGTTCACTGGGTGGGGTGGGGGGAGCGACCCCGCCCACCGCGCTCGCGCCAACCTATGGGAGGCTCAGGCCCTGGGCGTGGGGGCGGGGCCGGACCCTGAGGGACTCCAGCTCCCAGCCGCTTTTGCGAGGGAGGCGGGGGATTTGTGACTTCACGGAGGGCGGGGGTAGAGGAGGGGATACCGCCCCCTAGGGGAGGCGGGGAGACAGACACTGGGGAGAGAGGCGTAGGGAGGGGGAGTGTGGGGATTTGGGCCCGGGAGGGGGGCAGGGAGAAGGGATGGGGAATTAGAGCAAGAACAGGATGGGGGCGGGGAGGAAGAAGGGGACAGGAGCAGGGGGAGCTGTGGGGGGATTTAGAGGGGCAGGGTCGGAGATGGGATTGGGCCGGGGTTCTGTGTCAACCGGAAAGTAGGGTACAGCTGATGGGTAAACAGGAAACGCTGAAGCAATTGGCTTTGCTGAGAATGCAACAGGGCTGAGCAGCTTGGCAAAACACATTAGCCCTGCACATGTTCTGGGAAAGAATCACGGTGTATTTCCTAGTATAATTTGGCATTGGGGTGTGTTGGGATTTGAGCTGGATAAGATTACGTACATCACATGCGCCACAGCAACAAGACTGCATGTTTACTCCTGTTACAGCCACATAGGGTGACCAGATGTCCCGATTTTATAGGGACAGTCCCAATTTTGGGGTCTTTTTCTTATATAGGCTCCTATTACCCCCCACCCCCTGTCCCGATTTTTCTCATTTGCTGTCTGGTCACCCTACATCCACAGCTGGGCAGCAGAGAACAAAGGAAAGGGGCCCTATACAGCCACTGAGTCTGCTTCCATCAGAATAGCCTACAAAGGAAGTGTTCTTGAAACCTCTCAACCTCCTTGCCCGGGAAGGGAATGCAAGGAAGCTAACATCAGCGTTTGCTGCTGTAAGTGAGTTGGGAATGACCTCAGCTGCCATGTGATCTGTTATACAGGAGGTCAGACTAGATGATCACAATGGTCCTTTCTCTCACCTTAGAATCTATGAATTAGCTGCTTAGAGCAGAGAACCATGAGCCAGGACCCCGGGTTGTATTCCCTGCTCTGCCTCACTCACTAAGGCAGGGCAAGAAAGGTGGCTTCTAATTTTGGGTTCTAATCTCAGGGACCCGATTGGCAGAGCTGCTGTTAGAGTTGTGGGTCCTTAGCATCTCTGAAAAAAATGAAGCCCTAGCATAGGTACTGGAACTCAGGCTGCTGGGGGTACTTCCTTACCCCCCTAGCTTGAAGCGGTTTCCATTAGATACAGGCTTCACAGTTTGGTTCCATGGCTCTCAGCACCCCTACTATAAAAACTGTTCCAGCCCCCCTGAGCCCTAGATGTTAAACAATGGGCACCCCAAATTAGAGGCCTCTTTTCAAAGTCTCCTCCTCTATTTCTCCCCCTGCTGCCCCTTTCTACAAAATGGGGATGTTTCTTAAATTCACAGGGGGCTGCCAGTGCTTTGAAATCCTCACAGAAAGCGTGCTATAAAATGCAGCGTTGCTGAGAGTAAAGGCTACCATGCAATTAAGAAAGATGTTTACAGCCAAACTAAAAGTTTAAACAGTTTAATGTCCTCTAAAACAAATCATTGCATTGCATGAATAATCATAGATCTAAACTCACAAATGAATAAGGTCTGGTCCAACCAGCATCGCCAGTTGAAGTAAACATCGCAAGATGTATTAAGCCCATAAGGGAATTAGAACTTATCCTGTTTTTGCTTCATTATCAGGTGTTTAAATTCCAAACTTACTAGCAAATCTTTAATATACCACAGTTTTGCTTTACAGATGACCAGTCACGTATGATCTCTGCTTTTGAGGGTCCAGATTACAGGATGCAGTTTAGTAAATTGCAATATGATGAAACACTCAGAATAGTTTAATGCTAATATAGGGTTCTGAAATTCAGCCACTGGCCAATCAGAACTAGCCTCTGCTTTTGATGAAATCTCATTTCTTGCCAGATATTAGTCATCTTACCTATTTAATAAAATTACATCACTTACTTAACAACACTTAAATAACACTTTAGATCCTCCAAGTGCTGCATTTACTTGTTATGCCACACCACAACCCTCTGAGGAAGGTATTACCCCCATTTTATAGACAGGAAAAACAGAACCTAAGTGACTTGCCCAAAGTTACAAAATATATCAGTGGCAGAGTAGGACCACAGCTCAGAAGTCCCCAACTCCCAGTCCTGTGCTCAGGCCACACTGGCTCAGTTTTAGTTTCTAGCACTGCCCTGGAATTCCTGGGCTTCCCTGGATGTTCCCTGAGCTATAAGCAGAGGTTTACAATAGCTATTGAAAAGAAACAGGCATTTTAAAAAGGGAGATTCTCAGTTGTGGATATACAAGCCAGCAGATCAAATGCTACAGGTGGCTGGCATTTAAGGTGTTCAGGATGGAGTTAGGAGGTGAATAGGAAATTTAAGACAAGCATTCTCTAGTCAAGTAGATCCAGAGCTCTTCAGGCAAGGACAGGAACTGGCAGGCCCGCCTTGCTCCCCCTGTGGCCACCTGAAGTCCCAGGATTTGATGTTTCCCCAGAATAATCTGCTCCATTTGAAGCCCTAGCAGAACACAGGGAGTGTTGTCCCCACTGGAGAGTGTCAGTCAATGGGCTTTACTTTTGCAATGAATAGGGCTGTGGCTTTCTTTAGAAAGTCTTCCCTGTTCATGGAGGAGCAAATCTTCCTCTCTAGCAATGCTTTGTCCATGGCCAAAGCCAAACAGTCTGGTCCCAGCTTGGAGCCGGCCTCCAAGTAACGGATGGGCACAGAGAAGTCGCTGGCTCCAAGAGCATCTTCCAGAGTGCCCAGGACTGCCTGGCAAACCCTTTTATCCGCCACGCCAGAACCATCATCAAGTACGTCGTACAAAGTATCAGCCTTGGCCACAAACTCAAGAAGCACAAAGCAGCTGAGCACCCCATAGCGGAAGACATCAAAAGGCACCGCCTCATGGTCCCGGCACTGGATCTTCTTCAGCAAAGAAGAAACAACCTCTTCAGGGGCTTCCCCATCTTGGCAGATCTTCTTGAGCAACTCACTGTAGATTCTCCCATTGACACCTGGCTTCTTCCTCCTGCCTCTGGCACTCAGGCACTCGTAAGCCATGCTGACGTTGTTGTTAAAGGCAGTCCTGCCATGACACACAATCAAATAATTTGTTAGCACACAGGGTTGGCGCTGGTGGGGAGGGGGGAATTCCAAGGTACAGATCCATAGCTAAAGGAACTGTGACCAAAACACAACTGGGTGAAGCTTGCAACAGTTCAGTCCACCTACAGTTCTGGACACATTTTCCTGCCATGCAAGATGAATTATACCACATAATATTGAGCCCCACACCCACTATCTGCCAACGCGCCATCCTCTTTAATCCAGTGCTCTGGAAAAGTAAAGCAGGGCACACAGATTCGCTTACTCCTCAGCGTGGATGAGATGAATAGCACTTAAGCTGATCTGGGCCCAGGGGTAGTTTCCTCTCACACCTGATTTGCAGAGCAACAGTCGCCTGCCCCACACCTGCTGTGCAAGGCTGTAGCACAAAGGACAGAATAGTCAAGGATGAGCAGGCTAAAGACACTGCAAACCCCCATGGCCCTGCTCTCTCAGCAGACTGTAGGGACTACCAAAGCCCAATATTAATACAGCCATGAAGACTCCAAGTCCCATCATGTATTGCTTACCCGTCAAAGCGGCAGCCTCACAAAGACTACAACTCCCAGAATGCTCTACTCGCCGGGCCAGAGAAAGTTAAATCGGGCCTGGCTTGAGGCAGGCCGGGAGTTGTAGTCTCGCGTCGCACCCCCTTCACCCAGCTCACGCTCCGCACCTGTGTGAATGGTGGGCCAGGCGCACGTACCACAGGGCCCGGACGAGGCGCTGCTGCTGCCTGTGCCGGTCCGCGGCAGCACCGCCCTGGGGGCCGCTCAGCACCAGCTTTTCGAAGTAACTGGCCAGGAAGGAGACGGGCTCCTCGGGCCGGGCCTCCAGCACCTTCAGCAGCGCCTCCCGCACCATGGACGTCACCCCGGCTTGGAGCAGGAACTCGGCCTCGCTCTCCGGCTCCCGGCCTCCAACTCCCGCCCGAACCGGCTCCACGAGCCCGCTCCCAGTCGCCGGGGCCGGAGCTGAGCGCCGCTTCTCGCAGGCCGCCATCTTGATTGTGGGCAGTGAGGCGACTCTGCCGCCATCTTGACTGCGGGCTACCAATCACCTGGTAAGGAACAGTCTGTCCGCCATGTTACTTGCTGTCAGCCAATCAGTGGGTGAAGAAGACCGTTGGTCGCCATCTTGCACCCAATCAACCGGCGAGGGAAGCTGGTGGCCGCCATCTTGCTCAATTCTAAGCCAATCAGAGAACGCGCTGGGGGTTGCCATCTTAACTGTGGGCAGTGAAGCGTGGTCGCCTCCATCTTAGTCCTGGTACCTTCAGGCCCTATGGCCCTGGGACTGCGGTGAACCTTGGCCCGGCACCCCCGGGGTCTACATCCGGCCACACCCCGGAAGAACCTCGGCTACCATAGCTAGTGTGGGCAACTGCCCCGCGCCTAGCAACCGGTACCCAAGGACGCTGACCTCTGACCTGGGTTTCTATATCCGGTGCCCTTTGACCTCTTTCCTCACTAAGGAAGTGGGGTGGGGGAGGGGTGTGCCGAGGCGCCTAGTTGAGCGCCAGGTAAAGGGAGGAGCTCCGCAGTGCCTTTCCTGCTCCGGGCCTGGGGGCCGCAGGTAATGCGGGTCCTGTATTGGGGGGGTTAGGGGTGACCCCGGTGTTCTTGGGGAGGGGGAGCGGGACCCCCCCGTGCTCTGGGCGGGGGCTGGAGGTTCTAGGGTGTCCCCCCCCCCGTTTTGGGAGTGTGTGTAACAGGCCTGGGTTCAACCCCCTTCGGCGGGGGCTGTGGGGGGCAGGGCTGGGCTAATGGGGGGCTGGATCCCTCTAATCATTGCGGGCCTGGGGGGAGCTGGGTGCGCGTGAGGGAGGGGAGGGTGCAGGTTACTCCTTCCCGCCCCCTGCCATGTGGCTCGCCTAGAAGAAGCCCTTCCACCAGGTGGGGCGTGTCACGAGGGGTGGGGGAGTCGGGGCCCTGCGCCCCCCACTTCCTGCGATGCACCGGGACGCTCAGCCAGCCAGTAACACAGAAGGTTTATTAGACGACAGGAACACAGTCCAAGCAGAGCGTGTAGGTACAGAAAACAGGACCCCCCCCTCAGTCAGTACATCTTGGGGGTGGGGAGCCCAGACCCCGGTGCTGGGCCTCCCTCCATTTCCCCGCCTAGCTCCAAACTGAGACTCCCTCCAGCCCCTCCCCTGCCCTTTGTCTCTTTCCCGGGCCAGGAGGCCACCTGATCTCTTTGTTCTCCAGAGCCTTCAGTTGGCACCTTGCGGGGGAGGGGCCCAAGCTGTCAGTTGCTAGGAGACCGGCTGACGGCCATTCACCTGCCTAGGGCTCGGCAACAATCACACACCCTTATCCCACCACCTAGATACTTAAGAAATGCATAGGGGAAACTGAGGCACCCACACAGTATTCAGAGAAAACATTAAGAACATTCCCACTTTGTCACAGGCTGTGCCTAGTGGGTAGAGCAAGTGATGGAAGCAGGAGTCCTGAGTTGCTTTTCCAGCTGTTACTGTCTGACTGACATTTCTCTTCCTCCCTTGCCCCATGTGTATAATGGGGTAATCTGACCTATCTAACTGGTGTGGTGAGAGGGAAGGGCACTAGAGAAAGGGCAGCATGTGGTTAATAATAAAGCACGTGCTCACACTTCCTCCTCCCTATTTTCTGCATCCTCTTTCCCAGCTGTTCCTTTTTTCCTCCCACTCTCCCCTTCTTTCATGATGCCTCCTGCCTTTGGACCATCTCACTATTCCTGTGCCCTCTTTCAAAGCTGCTTCTGTCGTTAAATCTCTAGCACTAATCACTGGAGTTTTTAACAGCCTGAAATGATGCCCCATAAGTGCCTCTGTTAGACTGGAAGGTCCTCAAGGTGGGAACCTTGCCTTCTTTCATGCTTTGTAAAGTGCAGAGCAAGCACATACAGTGTTATATAAATCCTTGCTTTGTCAGGTGTGATCTCCAACCTCATGGAAGCAGGGAAAAGCCCTCCAAAGTCCCCAGTCAGGAGAAAGCGGAGGCGATCTCAGCGGCTCCTCAGCCGTGCGGCTGTTCCCCTGGAGTTCTACCGCTGCGACATCTGCAAGAAGGACATCAAGCACCTCTCCAACTTCCAGGAGCACCAGCGCATCCACACGGGCGAGCGGCCCTACCACTGTGAGACCTGCCAGAAGAACTTCATCCGCTGCGCTGACCTCATTAAGCATCGCCTGGTCCACTCGGACAATCGGCCCCACTGCTGCGATGCCTGTGGCAAGCACTTCAAGCTGGCTGGGGACCTAGCCAAGCACAGCAAGGTCCATTCGGACGAGGCGCCCTTCAAGTGCGACGTTTGCGCCAAGCGCTTCAAGCGCACGTCCTGCCTCATCAAGCATCTCCGCATCCACACTGAGGAGAAGCCTTTCAAGTGCTCCCAGTGCAGCAAGAGGTTCAAATGGGAAGCCTCAGTCAAGGAGCATCAGCGCATCCATACAGGCGAGAGGCCTTTCAAGTGCGAGCACTGCCCCAAGAGCTTCACCCACTTCTCCACCTTCCTGCAGCACAAGAGAACTCACCAGGACCAGAAGCAGTTCCGCTGCAAATGCTGCTCCAAGTCCTTTAACCACAAATCCAACCTACTGAAGCACCAGCGCACGGTACATGGCTAGGAGCAAGCGAGCAAGTTCCCGGCTCCTGCTTCCATGCAGCTGTGATCAGTCTAACTTGCTTAGGCTGCCCCAGTCTTGGAGTCTGCCCGTTCTCTGCCGGAGGCTGGGAATGTGCTGAAACCCAGTACAGAAGCTGGGCCTTAAGGAAGGGAAGCAGAACCTTGAGTATGTGTGATAAGGAGACTGGGGTTTGGAGCAGCTCAAGTGCCATGCCAGTTATAATGCTTCCCGTTGAATGGGAAGCTGCGGGCAGTGGCTGTGCACAGATATCGGTGCAGCAGTACTGGTGCAGGAGCTGCTATCAGATGGCTGGACTCTGGTTTACAGTCTAACCAAAGGTTCCCTTGTGATCTCGCTTCTTAAACATCCTTCAGGATGGTGACACTTGTCAATTTAATCCAGGACAGAGATCTTCTGTGTTCCAGGCTCAGATCTGAGCAGAGCGCTGCTAAGCGATGCTGCCATCTGTCCCACAGATGCAGTTGGTCTTTCATACACTACACTACAAACTGCAGTGGGTGTCTTTGCTTCTGCTGCCTCTGTTTAGCCCTCCCCTTCCCCCTCATCTTGGTTTCAATGCTGTAGGAATATGTCCAGTGCATCTGAGGTTTGGGTGAAGGGAAAAAGGGCTGATAGGGCCCGGCATTCCACCTCCGGGGGGTGGCTTGTTTTTGACTGGATGCAGCCGTATTATCATTGTTCCATGCACTCTTAAGACCGATCCCAAACAGAATGGTTTGCAGGAAGCAGCTGCATAGTCTGTTTGATGGAAAGAGTGTTCCTGTGGCTACTCAGTTACCGTAAACACTGCCTGCGGCTGCTTTAAATCACGAGCCTGTCAATGTCATGTTTTTTATCATGCACCTACCTCAATGTGGCAGTAGCGCCTTCTGGGTGGAATTTTGTACCATGTCCCTTAGGGGCTTTCGCTGTAATCTGATTGCCACTGTAGTTCAGTTAAGCTCCTCCACTTTACTGTGTTCTGCAGTGATGGGCAGACCTTGCAAGCAAAGAAGGTTCCCCACCTCCAAGAATCTTTGATCTAATGCTTTATGCTCCAGGGTGTGGGTGTTGGACCTCTACTTCCTGACAGAAGAAGGGTTGGGGAGCAAAGTTGAGAGGGGAGGAGTGTACGTGAACCGCTGGAGACTTTCCCTCTTTTCCCCCAACACGCACAGCTCCCAAGGAGGGATGGCTCCAGCCCAATGACAGGGTTTAACTTGAAAGTCTGAGTATTTTCCCCTGTTCACTAATAAACAAGCTCATAACGTTAGTTCTACAGAACTGGGCCAGCATAACTCATTCTGCCTGCAAATCGTCAGGGACGTGAGGGCCACTCAAGGGGGTTTTTAAACAAAAGCATCAAAGGAAGAAAGGATTGCTTGATTCCTACCCAAAGCTAGAGCAAGGCGGGGGTCTGAGGCCAGCTACAACGCAGCCCTACTGTGCTAGCACAGGGGCCTGACTTGTAAGCACAGATGTGCATTTAGATGCCAGAGTTAGGACTTGGTCCACTCTTCTGGAACCAAAAGCACTGCTCTGAACCAAATTGCATCAGCGCAGAGACAAAGGGGCTTTTTGGCTTCACCAAAAGGACTGAGGTCAGGGAAGGAAACTCCCCCATGGAAGCAGCGTACGCCACAATTGGATTGCCCTTCCAGTGGTGTAGCCATCCCTCCATTAATCATGGTAGAAATGTGGGGTGTTACCTCTTTAAACCCTGAAGTTTGTAGCTTTGGTTTAAACAGTCTTCAGTCTGGCAGTGGGTTCCCAGAAGGCATGGGACATTTCAGCCACAGTCATGATTGACAGAACACTGGCCTTTCAGCTCAGCTGCTCAGGGCAACAGTGCCAGTTATAACTGTGCAATAGTCATAGTCCAGTTCCAAATGGATCACACAGAGACTGCCCCACAACATGCCACGGGTTGAGTGAGCTGCCCTCTGCCTGTGAGAAGTGGAGCTGGGAGGCTGGTGCTAGGGAAGCTTTCCTGCTACCTGTTCTCTGAGTAAAGATTTCATTGTCCAGCGCTGGTCACTTGAAACAGCAGCACAGCAACCATCTCTGATCAGTCTCCCTCCCAGCGGGCAGGGATCAAAAGTCTCCTCGTATCTAAAGAAAACTTAAATGGAGCAGCTGGCAACTGGATGGTGTTGCCCTTGAATCTGCTCTGTGACAGCAAAATGGGTAAGTGGCAGTGCCCATGAGACGTGCCTGCAGCAGGCAGGCTCTGCTTTAACAAGAAGCCTGTTACCAAACTTGAGGCTGCCCTTGGTTGCGGCTTTAAAACAGCGTTTTCTGCAGGAGCCGGAGGAGGGGCCCTTTGTACGTGCAGGGATTTGTGTTTTGTTTTTAAATAAAGTTTTTTTTTGCTTGTACATTCTGAACTCAAAGCAACAAACCTTGGCTGCTAATAACGGGGAACATGGCAGTAGCCTGCAGTCTTTCCACCTTAGCTAGGACTTCGCCTGCTCTCGTGCTACGCAGGCCTGGGCCAGGTCAGTGTTTGGAGGGGAGACCTTTAGGTAACACGCAGGAACTGGTGCTGATTTTAGGAGGCAAGAGCACTTCCCCACTGCAGCGCTGGAGTGCACTGCGCTGCTACAGCTCACAATCAGAGGGACTACAGAGCGCTAGGGATCTTTTTGGTTTTTTTTAACTGCACCCATTCTGGTTGCTGAGTACACAAGCTGTGAGGCCTTTGTTAACCCCAGTATTCTAGCTTTCATTCCAACAGGGATAACTGTATTCTGCTGCATTAATATCCCCTTCCAGCTGGATATGCAGGAGATCTCCTTTTCGTTAAATGGGGCGGTGTGGTTGTTGCAGGTGGCAGGTTCCTGACCAGTGCTGAATCTGGTATTTGTTCAGTGGAGCGGGGAGGTCAGAGAGTGGAAGGAGACTCCACCCGCCCTCGCTGGGACATTAACTTCCGACACACGCAGAGAAGTTGCCGCAGAGCAATGGTAGTTTTCCAAGAGCTGGGTCCAGAGAGAGGAGTTCTCTGCACAAGGAACAGGCAGGAATTGAGTGCTTAATTCCAGACACGCAAGGCCCAAGCTGTTACTTTTCCTCCACTATGGGGAACTTTCATTGAGATGGGCTGTAGGCAAGTTCTTCACAAAGGGATCTTGTCCCTTTCTCCTGTGTCCCCAACCTGCACCTAACCTCGCCAGGGATGGGAGCAGCTTTCTGCAGTTCTGGCCCCAGCCGCCACATGTCTGGCAGGTAGCCTGAGAATGACAGCTCTGAGTGCTGCAGCTGCAAGGAGAAACTGGACCAACTCTGCCATGGCCAATGACCCAGCTGGGCTTTCTGTGCTCTCCCTGCTTCCCCAAGGTGACCTACTGGGCTTCATACAACACCACAGCTTTCCCTGCAGGGAGAAGGCCAGACTCACCTCCTCACTTGGCAGCTGCTTCGGCCAGTCATCCCTGGCTGAGCACAAACACTAGGCCACCTGCAGGAGTACGAATGTGGGAGTACTGACCCTACTAGGCCCAGGGCTGTTTCACCCTGCTGGGCAGGAGGAGGGGAGTGCTTTGCTAAAGCACCTATTGACTGATTCGGACTAAATGGTCTGGTTTCTGATTGCTCCTTTATCTCTGCCCTTGCTAAAGGTGGCATTGCTTCCCGTGCCCTGACCAGGCTTGAGCTCAGGAAGCAGGATCCCAAGTGCAGAACAGCAGTGTTTCCCCAGAGGCCACAAATGGCAGCCCAGGAGCCAGCTGTGGGGATTTCCTTGCCGAGATGGTTACATGTGAGCTAGTGTTGAGAGACCTGCTGCTGTGTCGTAAGGAACTGAGACCAACGGCTGCTGGGAGAGGCCGGGAGTGGGTGGAGCACGGGTGGCGTAGTTCTGGTTTTTGGACTCCGGGAGAGCTGTTTTTTCTCGGTAAGGTATTTCTGGGATTCCTATCTCTCTCTAGGATCAAGGGAGGCATGCCTCTGCTTCAGCCACGAGAACCAGGTATTCTGTTTTAGAGCCCTCAAGTCAGCATCTAATCAGCAAGTTGCAATGCGGGGCCTCTTGCAAATTCTGATGACACCCATTATACCTGGCTGAAGTCAAAATGCCCCCAGGAATATACTCAGTGGGGCTATTCTGCGAGAAGCTAGGTGCCCTCCCTGCCCCCAGCTGCCTGCTGTGTGGAATACAAGCATACCCATGGCCCTGCTGCTGCAGGCAAACCGTAGGGCCAGGGTATAGAGAAGTGATACTTGCCAAGGAAACCACTACAGGGAATATGTAAAAACAACTCTTTATTAGAGCAACAGTTCTCACTATACAACAGAAACTCCGTATACACCGCAGGTCTACTGCGTTCTCAACATTCAATACAGGTTATTTACAAGCAGCCTGGTTTGATAGATTACAGCAGGTGGGAGGGGTTTCTTAGGATGTTTTAAATACAGAGATGAAGTGACTTGAGTTTCCATCCCATCTCTGAGATGGGGCTGGTGCATGTACGATCTCAGCGTGGAAGGAAACCAGGCAGCTGCCCCACAGTCCTCTCCAGAAGGCGTTGCAACCCTGTCTCGGAGGGAGAGGGTGTGGGGCTGCAGAGTATCAGCGCAAAGAAACCCAGGGCCTGGAGATGGAGCTGTATGAGCAGTACAGAGTGTCACATTGATAGTTCGTCACTGTTATGCATTTGCTTAAAGTCTCCACTCAGGTCCAAGGGGCTAAGTCTGAGCATAGTCTCACCTAGTCCCTCCCTAGCCAGCCCTCAATGCACCTGGAATTCCACCCCCCCCCCCCCCCCCCCCGCCCATCTTCTCTTCCCCACCCGCACTGGAAATACCCAACATACTTGGGAACAAAAACAGGAGCAACCATGACCCCAGAGAGTTCTGAAATAAGCCACCATGAAAACAACCGTGGCGAATCCAGAAAGGATCAGGGATTTCAAACCACTCCTACAGGAAATATTACTGGCATCTCCTCAGCCGGAAGCCTCAAGCAAGGAGAGAGTTTTCAATATACCGTGAAGGGAAAATCCATTGGTCTGGTTTAGAAACTGCCGTACCCTGACACCTGTGACCTGTTCATCTCCATTGGGAAGCTCTTGTCTGAGTCCCACAGGTGTGTCTGTAGGATCCAAGTCTCAGCACCTGCCTGGACTTTGGAGCAAAATGCTCCCACTGCACTTGAAACCAGAGGAAACCATGATGCTAAGGAGTGAAGTGGAGGAAAGGAAAGAGACTGGTCAACCCAAAGGTCTGCTCAGCTCTGCTGGGCAGCTTCCAGCTTGACCATTTACCCAGCTCTCCCAGCAGCGGCCCAAGCATCAGGCAGCTCCTCCACTCCCGTCTCTGGCCAGGTGCAGTCCGAGGGGCCTGGCTGGCTCGAATACCAAGCTTTCCAGAACAACGGGCAAGCTGGTCAGTGGAAAGAGGATGAATGTTCAAAACGAGTCACGATGGGGCCACAGGCACCTAAACGCTGTTCCCCTTAGGGCTCTTCATGCCCGGTGGGTGGAGTCGTCGCCACAGGCGATGTGACGCAAATGCTGTCACTATCAGGCCCAGGAGAGAGCTTGCCGTCCCGACCACGATGGCGGAGTCGGTGCTGAAGATAGCTGCAAAGAAGAGACACGAGAAATTGTCAGTTGCTGTGGTTGAGCCCTTAGCAGGGCTTGGTCTCAACAATCGGCAAGTATAAATATCCCAGCCTGGGTCCCGGTGTCTTAAGCGTCCTTTGACACCAGCGGGTGGTTCTCCAGCCAGCCACCAACAGCTGCATTGTCACATCCCACGGGCCCCCAGGGCCAGTGGCACTGATCAGCAGCCTCGGCAGAGAGGGTTTAATGGGCTGTATAGGCTAACAGGCTCCTGCCTAGAGATTGATCCCTCCAGCCCCGAGTTAAGGCACGTGGGCAGGGAAGCTTGCACTGCCGCTGCCCGTGTTGTACTGGTGCCTGTGGATGGAATTTCAGGGCTGTCAACCCAGCAACTTTCCCCGGCCATTATTCACTGTAGTGTTCAACAACCAAGAAAAGCGTGTGGCTAAGACCCATGCGTGATGCTTGGCCCTTGAACACATGCACTCTGCCTCTCCCCATCCCACTGGTTTTGGTTGGAGGGTTATGCTGACCATAAACTGTAGTTTCTGTTCTGTTGTTACCTTTGGGAGTACAGATCGGGGAAGGAAACAAACATGATCACTGGGACGCCGCCTCCTCCCTGGGCTGGCTTGCACCTCCCCACAGGGACCAACCACTCCTGAATGCAAAGCCCTTGGCAGCCACTCACCAGCAGACACAGCGATGTGGAGTCTCGCCACCTGGAGTCTCCTGCTCAGCATGATGCACTCATAGATCCCTTGGTGGTCGAGACCTACACGGTCAACAGTCAGGGTGGATTTGCCCTCAGACGCCTCCTCCTGGTACTGAGAGAGCACCACAGGGGTTTTCAGCCACCTGATGGTAACATTCTCACCGCACTCTGCCTCGCATATGATCTTCAGGGCTTCCCCGGTGGTCCCTTTAGGAGGGACAGGCCTGATCTGAAGGTTGCAGACAGACTCTGTTCTGGGGCTCCTGTCACTAGTGGCTTTCTTGGTCAGAGGGTTCTCTGTGCTAGCCACATCCCCTGTGGTGGGGTTCTCTGTAGCAGAACTCGAGGCACTGCTGGGGCTCCAGTCTGTTGTGACTGTGCCTGCACTGGGGTGCTGTGAGGCAGCCCTGGACTCGGTGGCGAGGGTCTCTGTGGTCACCAGCCAGTGGACAGAGGTGGCTTTGGCACTGGGCTTGTGCGATGTGACAATGAACTCTGTGGTGGGGCTCTCTGCAGAAGTCAGTTCTGCGGTGGGGCTCGCTGCAGAAGTCAGTTCT
>NW_020664545.1:5900600-5915999 GCF_002925995.2 Terrapene triunguis
CTCTGAGAACCAGGCCTCCTGATCTTAACTGCTCTCTTGCCCTGGTTTGTGGCCATCCTCCACCCCAGAAGGGGCTGCATTTTAGTGATCAATCCTCATGCTTCTGGACATAAACTGCTCATCAGCTGGGCTAGGAAGAATCCTAAGGTACAGGATGGCATAATGAGTCGTGTTATGAAGGCTTGATACCTTCCTCTAAACATTCTGCCTTGGTCAGTGTCAGGATACCAGCTGAGATGGAACATTGGGCTGTTCTAGTGTGGCAGTTCCAAGGTTAGCTGGATTCTGTGAAGCAGGGAGGGTGGGAGATTGCAGCTGATATAGGATCAGGCCCCCAGATGGACACAGTCATTCAAGTGCCCCTTATCTGAGGTTTGTTGCGAGTAGCTCCGGAGGCAGCACTAACTGAAAGGGATGAGCGGGGAAGTGATTTTCTTTCATTCTGAAGTCTTTGTGATTTGGCAGCACTTTTTGTGCAGGGTCAGCTTGGCTGGTTCCCCAGCACGGTCGGTCAGTCCCTCCTGTTTGCCTGGGTCAGAAAAACACCAGGCCAATGTGACCGTAAAACCTCTAGTTTCAATCTGACTGTGTCCCCTTTGGGCTACAATGTGTTTGGAGTCTAGACCGTCATGCATCTAGTGGGTAACTGCATCAACCTAGGGCACTTACAGTACACTTGCAGGTTGGTCGACCCCTGGTGGGACTTCCCTTGGCAGTTCCCCACGCAGAACTTCGTGCCCTCCATGGCTACGGCAGCATTGGTGATGAGCAGGAGGCTATAGGTGGGGGTGGAGATGATGTTCCCCAGGTTGGTGTCCAGCCCCTTCCACTGGGGCGTCCCATCCGGACAGTCCAAGGAGCAGTTCAACTGAATGGATCCTCCAATCTGGACTAGCGGTTCCTGGGGCAGCACGGTCAGCCGGCCTGGGTGGAGTGGAGGGAAGGGGGAAAGCAGCAAGTGGAGAAAACAAGGGTCATTCGGAGAAGAGCAGTAAATACCGAGCGTTAGCTAAGGCAGCTGTTCCCAATGGAAAGGGCAGCACAGACATGGTGAGATTTTGGGTTCAGTGCTCTGGTTTCTGAGCCGCTAGGGTGCACTCAGGTCACCTCCACAATCAAGAGGGTTAGCAACTTTTTTTTGTTTTGTTTTTAAAGCTGAGATGCTCCCATAATCACAGGACTCCTAGAGCTGGGGCTTTTTAAAAAACACCAAATATCACATGACTTGCAATAAAATGGGAGGGGTCGGTAACACTGCAGATGTAACATAGGCGAAATTCTGGCCCCGGTGAAGTTAAGGGTAATTTGAAGATCATGGGAAAAAGAGGCAGGGTTTCTCCCTTTCACTCCACTTCCCCTCAAACTTCCCCTCTTTGTGTCGTGACCTCAAAAACAAAACTGCACGCAAACATTCAAACATTCCCTCAGACTTTCCAGAAGAGCGAGTGTTTGTTCCTGGGTTGTTGGCTCCAATTCCCCCTCCCCACAACTGTCATGCAATGCAGTGGAAGGTTTCTTCCACTTCAGTGCTGATCCACGGGCTCCTTCAGGGAGGAAAGATGCCGCTACTGTGGAAGGAATGTTATTTAACTGCAGACATTTCCATGGGATGAGATTCTCCCTGCAACACAGCCTCGGTTTAACTTAATCCGAGTCTCTGCTTCCCACAAAGATTTTACAAGTGGTTATTAAAAAATAAGCCCGAACACCCGTCATCCTCCACTGGTTAACCCCCTGCTGCTGCTGGCGCTGCTCTCCTGGGAGCCAGGCAGCCAGCAGAAAGTAGGAACAGGCTGCCAATCAGACGGGAGCCATACAAATCCCACATTCTGGTTACTGTGTTTAAAGACAAAGCACTAAATACTTGATTTTAATTCAATCCAGATTATTTTTAGCTTTGGTTTGTCAAAGTAAGAAAATGACACATGCATTTAAAATGTTTTTTGTTACAAAACCACTGCAAATATGAAAGGCGAGAATGCAGAGGTATACCTACAGAAACGGAAGCTTGCTTGAGTGACTTGGATTGAATTTGTACATCTCACTAGAGACTTTCATCTCAAGGTGCCCTGCCAACAACACTACTGAAATGCAGCCACCTCTGGGGTGCACAGCAAACAGCGCGGAAATTTTGACAAAGGACAAACCTCCACTGTTCTGAAAACGACCCAAAGATCTGTAGTGTCTGCGCAACGACCAAGAGGGCAGCAGCTTGCTTTTTAATGACTCACTGGAGTGGCCCAGTGAACAAAACAAAATAGTTTCCCATTTTTCCCAGCAGGCTATCAACTCTTGTACTATCTGGGCCAGACCCTCCGCTGGAGTAAATTGAGCCAACGCATTGAAGCCAATGGAGCGACAGTGATTTACAGCCATTGAGGATCTGGCTTTAACTAACTCTCTGCAAAGGCAGTTCCCAAATTGCTTTCCGTGCAGGACTGGGACTCTGCGGAGCACTTGCTGCTGGTTATGTGGGTCTGATTTCCAGCTGCTAGATGGCATCACAAGTCAGCTAAAATACCCCCAAGGGCATGATGGTTAGAGGTGCTGAGAGCCGGCAGCTCCCCAACTTCAGTTGAAGGGGGTGGGTACTCAGCACCCTAAGTGAGCTCCTAAGTGCTTTCCTAACATTCACTTTCGATGCAGGTAATTGTGCAGTGTCCCTGTGCCAACTAGATGAAGAACAGGGGGGAGGCAGGACTGCAGGTGATCATGAATGGGAGGGGCGGTGCAGGCAATGGCACAGGGGAAGGAAGAGGGTCCATGAGACCGGGTGTCTATTACAATGTGGTCCATATGAGCACCCCTGCTCTACAGCACTCTGGGATGCTGTTTGGATGAAGGATTGTCTCCAAAGTAAAGCTGTGCAATAGAGCCATCTCATTCCGTCTTTCTAAAAGTACGCCAGCACTAGCCCCGAATGTGGCAGTGACACTCTTGTAGCCGTTGGCACCGTTACGAGAGGATTTCTTTTCGAGAGCGCTTGGCAGCCCAGTATGCTCACGTCTCATGCCACTGATGCTGCGTAGACCTGTCTATGGGCCAATACACATCCGCGGATGTAAAAATTAGGCTCTGGGCTATTTGTATTGTTCTAAGAGCTAAAATAAATGTTCTCTGAGATTCAGATGTGTCGACATTTTATAACCCTATTAATTTCATTCAAGACGGAGCCAAAGTCCGGGGGACAAAGTGATGTGTTTTTTCCCTCCCTTTCTGAACCAGTTTTCACAATGTTTAAGTCACTGATTTATTTTTCTCCAAGCTCAAAGATCCACGCGCAGTGGAGATTCGCGGAGAGGGTGCGTCAGAAAGAAAGTGGGATTATTGTTTATATTACCGGAGTGCCCAGGACCCCGGTCACAAACCAGGACCCCACTGTGTCAGGCACTGTATAACCACAGAACAAAACACAGACCCATGTGTATCCAAGGATGGAGACAGCTCTGTTAACAGAGTCCCCTCCTGAGCACCCCGAGGCTAGCACAGCCAATCCAAACCGGGCACAGAGCATCGCTGGGAGCCCTCGACACAGATCACATCTGGCTGGAGCCGCAGCTGCTCACCCCGAAGCACTAGGCAGCAGAGCTGCAGGGGATGCCATTGGCAGAGCAGTTGTGTAGCGTACAGCGAAGAGGGAAAACTTCAAAGCAGCACCCAGGACCAGCACGGAGAAATAGCTGAAAAGAATAGCTCAGCCCTTCGCGAAGGCCGGGAACCCCCAATCCCTCCAGCCCAGAGAGAACCTCTGATCTGCTGTGGTCTCCAGGGAACTTACCGCTGCAAGTCCAGCCCAGGCTGAGGAGCAGGAGGAGAGGAGTTGGCTCCATTGCTGTGGCTACAGGGAAATGTTTTCACTCCAGCTAATCTCTTCTCTGTGACAGGGATCTGCAGGCAGCTGTTTCTTTCCCACCAGCCAGCTGGATGGACTCTGCCTGGGGCCGATCTCTTTCTGCCTAGAAGTCCCATCCTCACGCACCTCTTTAAGACTTAAATAGGAACCGCCCCCGATAGTAAGCCCCAGCCCTCGGATAGTAGGCTCTTGACCCTGTTGGTCAGCTGGGAATTTCCAGCGGGGAATTTTAGCCTTATGGTAAAAGTGGCTTTAACCCCTGACTATCTGGCTCTGCAGGCTAAGGATTCTGTTCTGCATAGACACCCCCAAAATCACAACTGCCTCCTATAGGGAAACAAATGCGAACCTGCCTGGGTTGGACGGGTGAATTACAGGACATGGGAAGATGCCTCGTCTCTCCCAAATAAGCACCCAAACCCTATCAACATCTCTATACAAAATCTGTCACTGAACCCCATCTGTGCCATCCACCCCTCCCACTCTACAGAACAACTGTGTTACTCTCCTCCCCATTCAATACACCGAGTAGATGCCTACACGTTTCACCCCACTCCCTAACACACCATCCTATATGCTGTCTTCCACCCCCTCCTGCCGCGTAGCCATTCACACCCCTGCATACAGAGACATGAAAATCCTGGCCACGCAGTGGACTGGGCACTGCACTGGGAGTCAGGAGACCTAGGGCCTATGCCCTGCTTTGCCAGTGACTGTGGGTGAGTCACGTCCCTGCACTGTGCCTCAGTCTCTCCATCTGTAAAATGGGGACAATGGTAAAGCACTTTGTGATCCATAGATGAAAAGCCCTCGGAATTATTAATAAACTCTCTGATCTGAAATGCTTGTGTGTCCAAAGAGCAGTCCCCTTTCCCCCACCTACCTCAATTTCACACGAGCACTGGGGTCCTCATGACTTCACTGACACTGAAGTGTACCTATAATAAATAAATTAATAAATAATAATAATCAGACATTTATAGAAACCCAGCCACCCAAAGAGCCACGGGTGCTCATAAACGGGTTATAGACTGTACATTGCTTTGCCCAGCCCTGAAATGCAGTTACCTCTGGGGAAGAATACATCAGTGCTGCATAAAACAGTTATGGACAGATAGTAGAGAACACGTCCAGCTCATTACAAATCAATAGAATAAGGGGTGAGCCCTTAAAATAGGGGACAGCGGGTCACCTCTAAGCTCCTGCAGGAGGTGTTTGGGGAGGCAGGATGTAGGAATTCAACCCAAGACTCTGGGGGATGAAACCCCTTTGTCTCAGTATCTGGAAGCCATGTCCACGGTTGCTCCCAGTTCTGAGCTATTGAACATGGGGCATTATCAGCCCAGGCGATGTGTCTGGGGAGAGATTCTCCAAGGACTCAGAAGCAGGCAGTCAGACATGCTGCACCCCCATTGTTCCAGGAGCGCCAGGGGACAGCAGGAAACAGACTGGCTGCTTTTCAGGTTTCCAATTCATTCTCAGCAACGTAAGGAAGGGAGACCCAGAATCTCCCCCAGCCAATCCTATCCCCCCAGTAAAGAGATGGAAGGGAGAGCCCAGGGATGGAATCCTGGCCCCACTGAAGTCAATAGGGGTTTTGCCGTGGCCTTCACTGGGGACAGAATTTCTCACGAGGCGAAACGAGTGAAATCGGGGGGCTTCAGAGAACGGGTATTGGCCAGGAAGGGAAGAAGAGCCAGATATGCCTGGGAAGATGTACAAGGCCATG
Source organism: Terrapene triunguis (assembly GCF_002925995.2). Classification (NCBI taxonomy): domain Eukaryota; kingdom Metazoa; phylum Chordata; order Testudines; family Emydidae; genus Terrapene; species Terrapene triunguis. The sequence goes on from NW_020664545.1 coordinate 5,906,183, forward strand.
TCTTAACTCTTTACAAGAAGAGCGCGTGCATTTTAAGTGGCACTCAAAAAGCATCTGCCAGTAACAAGCTGGGGTTTGAGTCCTGTGGCACAGCAAGGGTTAAAGCTGCAAGGCAAAGAGCAGTTCAGTCAGTGGGAGTTCACACAGCTCCCCTCCCTATGTTCTCCAGAGTTAACTTGTACCAGCTTGTCCCAGACACTGGGAAGAATGTGATCCGCAAAGTCTTCCAAATAACCTCCCGGTTCCCAGCAAATGGTTCCTTGTCAGTTTCACAGAACAGGTTCTGAGACTGCCTAAGGCCCTGCAACCGCTATAATTTTATATACAAACAAAAATGAGGGGCAGAGATAAGGTTCCACGAAAGTAACCTGCTTGGTGCAGCCTTAAATTATGGAGCTGCTCTCAGCACCTTCAGACGGTCACACCTCCCGCAATGCAAACCAGCCCTTTCTGCTCCTTGCGTCCCTCTAAATCCGGACAGAGAAGCTACTAGCACAGAATAGCAGTGAGCTGAATTAAATAACAGTTCTCATGGGGGCAGGTCCTGCGGCGAGGGCACAAGGGTAGGAGTTAGAACACCTGAGTTCCATCCCAGCTCTTTCACGGATGTGCTGTGTGACCGTAGGCCAATCACGTTCCCTTTCCCATGCCTGTGTTTCCCCATCTGTCAAATAATGAACTGGCCTTTGTGACCTACAGAAGAACTCTAAGCACACAGGAAGGATTATTGTTTGTAGGGAGGCTGTACCGTCCAACAGGTGCAGAAATCATGAAGCGAACCTGAAGATTCACTCCGTCAGAGAAAGATTGGGGGCACAGGGGCCTACAGGCCCGATTCAGAAAGATCTCTTCCTCTTAGGCTGAAAACAAGAGTCCAAAGGTCTGGTAGGTCCCATCAAGTCCACCCCCCTGGCCAACACACGATTGCGCCCTGCTTTCTATCTTCCACTATCTTTGCTCATTCTAGTTTTAAATGGGCCCAGAACTGGAAGCAGAGGTGGAGTCACAAGCTTCATCGGATGCACCTTAAAGGTCCCCCAGACCTTCCAAAGTGGAAGTTGTTTTCAGCCAATCTATTGGCCCAGGGCTGCCAACGCTCATGGGTTTAATCACAAGTCTTGCACTATTTGGCTTTTTATGTAAAGCCCCAATTCCTGGAATCACAATAGGATCTGAACCGTCATTAAAAAAATAGTGGAGTTTCTAGATCTCAGGGGTTGTGGACAAAAGCTTGAAGCTTGACCTGAGTGTGACCTAAAAGGCTCAGAAACTAGAGGGCACATAAAAATACCCTAACATTTATTTTTTAAGCTAGTCATGATTTTTTTGGTTCCAGATTCATGATTTTTTAATATTTGCAGCCAGCGATAACGTAATCCCGTCAACAAAGTCTTCATTTATTTATTTTATTTATTTATATTTATTTACAGCCAGGAAATGATAGTAATGCTGCAGAGCGCTCTTCATCCTGCGTCAGTGCTGCCTTTTAACCAAGGTCCTCATTGCTTGTGGTCACTGGCACTTTACCAGGGTGGTGCGGGCACTGGCGGTGTAGGACTCCTTACCGCTTTGCCGGGAAGAAGGATACACCCCCACAGCATCATGAAAACTACCTCAAGCACCCAGACATTTCTGGGGGCCCTCCCCTGGAAGAATTCACCTACCCTGGGGAGCCCTTATAAGAACACGGTACAGGAGGTGGCACAGCATAGACACATGCTAACTCATTACACTCCCATCTCCATGTGCAACAGCACCTATTATTCACAAGAGGACTGCCAGAGGTGGCGTCTGTAGCACTAGTGACAGGAAGAGATCTTCTTGAGTAGATGTCCCAGCCAGTTCAGAGTGGGGGGGGGGGGAAGCATTGCTCGGAACATAGAAATGCAGGGCTGGAAGGGACCTCAGGAGGTAATCTAGTCCAGCGCCCTGTGCTGAGGCAGGACCAAGTAACCCTAGAACCATCCCTGACAGGTTTGTCCAACCTGCTCTTAATCACCTCCAATGACGGGGATTCCACAGCCTCCCCTGAACACCTATTCCAGAGCTTAACTGTCCTTATAGTTAGAAAGTTTTTCCGAATATCTAACCCATCTTTCCCTTACTGTAGATTAAGCCCATTGCTTCTTGCCCTACTTTCAGTGGACATGGAGAACTGAGCCCCGTCCTTCTTATAACAGTCCTTAGCACATCTGAAAACGTATCTGGTTCCCCCCTCAGTCTTTTTTTCTCAAGACTAAACATGCCCAGTTTTTGACCTTTTCCTCATAGGTCAGGTTTTGGAAAACTTTGATCATTTTTGTTACTCTCCTGTGGACTGTCCAATCTGTCCTAACGTGTGGCCCTCAGAATTGGACACAGTGCCCTAGCTGAGGTCTCACCAATGCAAAGTAAAGTGGGACTGTGAGACAGAGGCCCATTGAGGATTCACTATGCTGTGTCAGGAACTCGTCAGGTCTGACATGCTCATTACACCTAACACCCTGTTGTCATAATCCGTATCTAAAAGGTGCCACGTAAGGCATCAGATACAAACTGGTAAAACGCTAGCTCCCAAATCATTGTGTGGTGTATGTACAGGGTGCGTGCCCAGGATTATAAATATGTGCTAGAATTATGTTCAGCAAGCAATGCATAACATTGCTTTAGGCAAAGGAATGTGTATTTGTTTGTCTGACCAGCCTGGTCCTCAGGCAGAGACAAATGAAGGCACGTTTACATAAAAGGAAATATGAATACTTAGTGGAGGTATGTTTTGAAGTCTGTGACCAAACATAAGGAGAAACGGGTTCTCTCCCCGACAGGAGGGAAGGCCACTATCTACTTGTCTCCAAAGTAAATTAAGCACTATGGACTCAAAACACTGGAAGCTCCATTTACACACGGATCAGCAGGGGGATGGGAAGTCAACAGGAAGGGAAGGAAGGAGAATGACCTTTGGGAAGGCACGATGATACAATCCCTTACTGGTCTACGTTGAACCCCATAATGTCACAGGGACCATTACCTCTGTAGGAGGTTGTGGCCTCCTCTCCCCATCAGTCTCAGAGGGAGGCCACGCCCCCTTGCTCTCATGCCCCTATCAAGGCAAGGGTTGCTGGGGAATTAGCAATCTCTGAGGCCGAGGCCCTGGCCCTCTAGGCAGGGTCAAGCAGCCCATAGTCTGGAGCCCTGGCCCCAGGCAGGGCAGAGCACCACACAGTTTATCGCCTCACATCTTAACTCAGGCAGACAGCAGACAAACATAGGCCTCTTGGCCTAAAGTGTGGGGGCTGCCACCCCAGGGGCAGGGCAGCTTCAGGGGATAGGGGGATCCGGGCCCACCCTACTCCACTGGGTCCCAGCCCAGGGGTGGATGGTTCCACCACTGGGTCAGACTCAGCAGGGAACCAGCCAAAACATGCTGACTGGAATTCTGGCCGCACAACAGGACTACTGTCTGGTGTCCCTGGGCTACTTACTTCTGACTACCACTTTGCAGTCTCCCCGGAGTAGACGCCCAAGGGCAGACCCAGTAGACCTTCAGTGTCCTCATCAGTTGGCAGTCTTAGCAGTCCCGAGTCCTCAGCGCTGCAGAGGTCCCCATTGGGCTCCAGCAACAGGTGGGAGTCATCTGTCTCCTTTGCTGGCTCCAGGCCAGCTGAGTTGCAGGGCCTGCCTTTTATACTTCCAGTCCTGCCCCTGTGCTTCTGGCATGGCAGGTGTGGCTTGCCTGGCTCTGCCCACCCAGGGATGGGTTAGGTTTCCTCCCCATCCATCTCAGAGGGAGGCCACGCCCCCTCGCTATACCTCTAGGGCCTTACATACAGGGTTAATGCACCCCAGAATATTAGTCTTTTTCACAACTGCATCACATTGTAGATTATATTCAATTTGTGATCCACTATAATGCCAGATCCTTCTCAGCAGTACTTCCGCCTGCTCTTACTGCCTAGCAGGTTAATCTCCTTTTTGTAGTTGTGCATCTGATTTTTCCTTCCTAAGTGAAGTACTTTCCACTTGTCTTTATTGAATTTCACCTTGTTGATTTCAGAACAATTCTCCAATTTGTCAAGACTGTTTTGAATTCCAATCCTGTCCTCCAAAGTGCTAGTGAGCCCTTCCTGTTTGGTGTCATCTCCAAATTTTTTAAGCACAATCTCCACTCCATTATCCAAGTCATCAATGAAACTATTGCAGGGATCAGCAACCTTTGGCCCGTGGCCCACCAGGGAAAGCCGCTGGCGGGCCGGGCCGGTTTGTTCTGGGCTGAGGGATGTGCTCGCTGCCCCTTCCCGCAGCCCCCATTGGCCTGGCACAGCAAACCGCGGCCAGTGGGAGCTGCGATTGGCCAAACCTGCAGACACGGCAGGTAAACAAACCGTCCCGGCCTGCCAGCGGCTTTCCCTGGCGGGCCGTGGGCCAAAGGTTGCCGATCCCTGAACTATTGAATAGTACCAGACCAAGGACAGATCCTTGCAGGATCCGAATAGATACATTCCCCCCAGTTTGACAGTGAACCATTGAGAACTAATCTTTGAATACAGTCTTTCAACTCGTTTTGCCCCCGCCTTATAGGAATTTAATCTAGACCACATTTCCCTAGTTCGCTTATGAGAATGTCATGTGGGACTGTGTCAAAAGCCTGACTAAAATAAGGTTATATCATGTCTACAGTCCCGTCCTCGTCCCCCCCCATCCACTAAGCCAGTAGCCTTGTCAAAAAAGGAAATGAGGTTGGTTTGGCATGATTTGTTCTTGACAAATCTATGTTGGCTATTCCTTGTAACCCTATTGTCCTCTAGGTGCTTACAAATTAATAATTTGTTCCAGTATATTTCCAGGTATTCACGTTAGGCTGACTGGCCTATAATTCCCCGAGGCCTCTTTGTTCCCCTTTTTACAGACAGTGACTATGCCTGTTTTTCCTCCAGTCCTCTGGGACCGAACGCATCCTCCAAAGATAATCGCTAATGGTTCAGACATTGCTTCAACTAATTCCTTAAGTACCATAGGGTGAATTTCATCAGGCCCGGCTAACTTGAATACTTCTAACTTATCTAAATATTATTTAAAATGTTCTCTCCCCATTTTGGCGTGTGTTCCTTTCCCCTTGTTGTTAATATTAATTGTGTTAAGTATCTGGTCGCCCTTTATCTTCTTAGTGAAAACTGAAGCAAAATAGGCCTCAAATATCTCAGCATTCTTGATGTTGTCCATTATTAGGTCTCCCTCCTTGCTAAGTAGAGGACCGACACTTTCCTTGGTCTTTCTTGTGCACCTAATGTATTTAAAGATCCTCTTCTTGTTACACCGAGCAAGGGACATAAAAGGTAACTCATTTTGTACCTTAGCCTGTCTGATTTTGTTCCTACACGCGTGCGCTATTCTTTTGTATTCCTCCTTAGCAATTCATCCATATTTCCACTTTTTGTAGGATTCCTTTTTGATTTGCAGGTTCTGAAAGAGCTCCTGATGGAGCCAGATTAGTCTTTTACTATTCTTATCTTTCCTTTGCATCGGGATAGGTTGCTCTTGCACTTGTAATATTGTCTCTTTGAGAGACTGCAGGCTCTCCTGACTTCCTTTATCCCTTAGGTAGGGCCCGTGGGAAGAAAATGTACCAGTTCTGAGTTTCTTGATGCCTGCTTTTCTGAAGTCTATTGTTTGTATTCTGCTCCTCTCACTCCTTCCTCTCCTTAGAATTGAGTAATCGATCATTTCATGATCACGTTCACCCAAATTGCTTCTGACCTTCAGATTAACAAGTTCCTCCATGAGAATCAAGTTTAAAATTGCTGTCCCCCAGTTCCTTCCTCCACCTTCTGAAAGAAGAAGTTAGTGGAGATTTTGTGTCCAACCCAGACAGCTGTTGTGGTTAATGTCCCCCATTACTACCAGGTTTTGGGGTTTGGGATGTTTTTTATTCCAGAAATGCCTCATCCACCTCCACTCTCCTGATTTGGTGGTTTATAGTAGACCCCCCCCCCCATCATAAGATCCTCCGTTTCTTTCCCCTTTGATCTTCACCCAGAGATGTGGAATGGATAGTCAAGGGAGAACGCCCTTTGCTCCATCACTCTTGGTACATGAGGTTTCTTCAAGGAGTTGCTCGTGGCTAGATAAGGCTGAATGGGGCCTGGGTCCACTAAACGTCCAGCTCCTCAAATCTAGTTCCCTGACAGATATCTCAGGGCCCTTCAGGGGGGTTCAGCTCACCAGCAATCCCTTAGCTCTACAATTTGCGCTGTCCAAGCTCACCTTCATTGGAAGGGCATTCAGTGGTTTGGGCATTAGCACAGGCTTCGGGAGACCTTCTCTGCCACAGTCTTGTTGGGTGAGTTACCTCCTCTCTCTGTGCCTCAGTTCCCCCTCTGTAAAATCCCCAATCCCACAGGGTTGGTGGGAAGATAAATACATGACAGATGTGAGACTAGGCTGATGAGAACCCTGTGTAGGTGAGATAAATAGTTATCTAGCGTGATAAAAGTGCAATTCCCAACTATGGCCATTGGGGGGCTGAGAGCGCTTTCCGCAGATGGCCTTCAAGATCCCTCCTGTAAGATCCTAACTGGCTGTCAGGGGCCGCCCGGTATTCCCCACTCCTGCCTCCTTGCTGACCCCTGGACCGTGACTGAAATTCTACCCTCCTTCCATAATCCGACAGGAACTTGGCTCCGTTTACAGCACAGGAACTTCAAAAGAAGCCTGTGGACGCATTTACCAAAGACGCAATCGTCTCTGGAGGAAAATCGTCTCCTTTAGACAATGGCCTTCAATCTCACGACAAACCCAGTTCTGTTTAGATGGCGCAAGGCGGTTTACGGACCCCACCCTGAGTGTCCTCTGCCCGGGAGAGGCAGCCCAATGGATCTGGCATTGATTAGCGGCGGCACAATGCAGCTTTAATCACAAAGCGCTTCCAGAAAGGAGAGGTGGGAAACAAAGAATGCAGCAGAGCACATGGGCCAGAGATCAAAAACAGAACCAGAGGTACTTCCCGGCAAGCGCGCTCCTGTCTATCGCCCCTTCAGAGCAACTTACAGATATGACCTGAAGGCTTGGGGGGAGTAAGTCACACTGATCAAAGCTCACTTTTATCCCATTGCATGCACACTCAGGAGTTGGACCAGGTTACAAGATTACCTAAAGCTCACAGAGCCCACCCCAAAATCCTAAATGGCCATCGCAGCTAGGCAGAGGAGGAAGCTAAACTGAGTCAGAGGTTCCAGGCCTTGGCACCTGTTGTGACGCTCTCTCAGGGCACCCAGAACCATAAGCCATTACGTTATTCCTCGGCAAGCAGGAGCTTTGCTGGAGCTTGAACTGAGTCAGCTCCTTGCCACGCTAATCTGTCAGCCTAACCAGCAAATGCCTTGAGACTCTACCAGTCTAACCCTTGCCTTGCAGGTAACCTTCAGTCAGCACCGGTCCCACAACCCCCTGGAAGAGCATTCCTCTGCAGCCATCAGCCCCTAGCACTGGACACGTTCTGATATTAACAACTTCATGGTCTCCAAAGAGAGAGAACGCATACCAGCCTGTTGGTTCAACTGAGGACACCCACCTGCCTTTAGTAGAACAGCACAGAGGAAATTTATAATAAAACAAGAATAAATCCGCGAATAAAAACAGATTTAAGCGATGCTACGCAGAGATAACAGAAACAGAAAATGGTTACAAATCAAACAAGTATAACTGCAATTTCTAGTGGTGACAGCTTAGATCTAGCAAGCTACGATCTTTGCCTACACAGATTTCTCACCTACATCTCCAGCCCCGCAGGCAGGCAGGTTCTCCCGTTCTCAGAATCGGAGGGCGCTGACCCTTTTGTCCCCTGAGTGATGGATGCCAAATTGGCTTTTTGCGTCTCCTTGTATTTCCCCAAACTCATTGTTTTGTCCCCAGAGCCAGGATGACCCTCTGGGAGCTCAGACTCTGACCCTGCTGTTTGTTTTCTACCATTCTGGGGTCTTCTTCCTGATTGCTCTGTTTACCTTATATGCAAATGTACTTTCACTGTCTTTTGTCTGTAATCAACCCAGGCTGTTTCGCCCTTTGTCTGTTAGAGTGATCAAGCTGTTTACCACAGATGCCCATGTATGATCCACAATCTCTGGTTTACAAAACTTGACCCCTGCAGACCAGCCAATATACATTGCTTTGTCTAGGAGAAACCTGGTTATTAGCTCTACATAGATTACTTGGTCTAAACATATTTTAGGAACATTTTCAGCACGCCTACATAACTCTTTAGACGCTAACCATACATACATCGCCCAAGAATATCAATGACAAGAGGTCACCAACTTTCATATGATACCTTACAGGACACTCTTTGGATAAACAGTATAAACAGCATGTTAGGTGTAGTGCGTTTGTCCGGCCCGGTAACAATTGTAGTTACAGCCAGTAACTACAGCGGGATTCATAGGGTACACCTATGTGCCTACAACAGTCCCAGGAGGGAAATGATCACCCCCATTATCAGCCCCCAAAAAGGATCCTCTTCCTGACGCTGAAGAATTAAAGAGGATGATGGGGAAGTTCCTGGTACCCATTTAGCAGAAAGAAAAGACCAGGATCCTTTAGTGAATTTCTCCAAGGAAAGGAACAGCAAAGGGAAGCCTACAGCTCATGTCAAGCAGAGGTGGGTACTTTCCAGGCCAGGGTTGGACTTAGTTGACACAGATCAGAATGACAAGGCAGGGGAGGGAATATCTTTTATTGGACCCACTTCTGTTGGTGAGACAAGCTTTTGAGCTCACTCCGAGCTTCTGAAGAAGAGCTCTGTGCACCCTTGAAAACTTGTCTTTTTCACCCACAGAACGTATTACCTCCCCCACCTTGTGTCTCTAATATTCTGAGACCAACACGGCTCCACCACCACTGCATACAGACCAGGATGAACAGGGAGACTGTTACCTGTCAGCTCTGTGTTCTTGGCGAACCAGGGCGCAGTACCCAGCCTGACTCACGAAAGACCACCCACCCCCCCGTCCCCCAGCCTTTGCTTGAACCAAAACCGATCAGAAGCCAGACTTACAAAAAGCAATGACAAGGCCGTGGGAGTAGGGTTACCATATTGGAGCCCCATAGAGGACACTCCAAGGGGCCCTGCCCCCGCCCCAACTCCGCCCCTTCCCTGCCCCCGGCCCTGCCCCAACTCCGCCCCTTCCTCAAAGTCCCCGCCCCAACTCTGCCCCCTCCCCGAACGCTCCGCCCCCCTGCTCCTCCCGCTTCCCGCGAATCAAATGTTCGCGGGAAGCCTGAAACAGGCAGGCAGCAGGTAAGCTGGGGCTTGGGGTGGGCGCGAGGAGACGCGGCCCAGTCCAGCCCCCCCGGCTGAGCGGCTCCCTCCGGCGGCCGGCCAAGAGGCTCTGGCCCCGGCAGCTCCAGCCCGGCTTGGGCACTGGGGCGCTGGCCGAGCACCCCCAGCCCCGCCTCAGCTCGGGCCCCGGTTCCAGCCGCCGGCCGAGCACCCCCAGCCCCGGTTGCTCCGGCTTGGCTCGGGCCTCGGTTCCGGCCAGCGGCCGAGCACCCCTGGCCTCACCGGCCCAGCCGAGCAGCTCCGGCCCCACCGGCCCGGCCGAGCAGCGCTGGCCCAGCAGGGCCGGCTCCAGGAACCAGGCACCCAAGCATGTGCTTGGGGCAGCGCCTGGAGGGGGGCGGCACAGCGGGGCGCTCCGGCCCGAGAGCGGTGCTGCGACCGGGCTCGCCGCCCTCCCCCGGTGCTCTGGCCGCCAGGGGCTCTCCGCCCTCCCCCCGGCGCTCTGGCTGCCGGGGGGAGAGCGGAGAGCCCCGGCCGGGCTTGCCGCCCTCCTCCTGGCGCTCTGGC
>NW_020664545.1:5916099-5949943 GCF_002925995.2 Terrapene triunguis
GGGGGGGGGGGGGGGGGGGCAGCCGCTAGCTTTTTTGCCTAGGGCGGCAAAAAAGCCAGAGCCGGCCCTGTGGCCAAGCACCCCAAGCCCCAGCCCCAGTCCCAGCGTTATTGGGATCCAAAATAGTGAAGTTCCCTAATTGCATTGTGAACTCCCTGGAAGGAACACCGCCCATAGCCCGGAATGATCCGTTCCTATTGTCTAGCCTGAACAAAACAACTTTGGGATACTCCCTTGAGTCATCAGTTTACCCATAAACAAATCTACTGTTCTCCCTTGAACCATGGTTTCCCTACAAAAACCCCTACCCACACTCAAGTAAGTGAATCCAACATCTGTATCTGTTCCATTGGGACTTCATCTTCTCCTGACTGATGGTGTTGGGGGCTCTGCCTGTCTCCAGCACTCCAGACCCTCAGCTACCATCACCACCTGGGACCCCCAATTGATTCATGCTTCACGGAGAGAACCCCCCTATCTCGCTCTAGGTGTAGACTTCTGACCCTGACTTGTGTGATCAGTTATATTTTTCTAAATCCTGACTTTTATAATCAAATTTAAGTTAGATTTAATGTAACAACTGTTTTGTTTGTTTGGCTCTCCTTGTATGGTTATTACCTGGCAATAAATAACTTTCATGGTTGAGCTGGTTGCTTCTCTCTCCCACCCCCCAGGTGGGTGTTTTTTTTGGCTTCCCCATTCGCTCCGCAGCAACTCTCCTCGTACCTAAGTTAAAGATCCCTGCAGCGCCCAAAAATCCCGTGGGGTTTGCTCATCAAGTGGGTTACTACCAGAACAATTGTAATGTGAAAGTGGGGATAGGGACGTGCTGAACCTGGGACATATGAGGGTGGCAGCTTGGAAGTGCTGCGTAACCTGCTCCTATCAGACACGCCTGGTTAACGTGTATGTGTGTTCAGCTGATTCTGCGGCTGGAAGAAGCCAGCCCTAGGGACCGTGGATAGCTCTATTGTTAGGGAACTATTTGGGCTGGAGCACATGACTTATGAGGAGAGGCTGAGGGAACTGGGATTGTTTAGTCTGCAGAAGAGAAGAATGAGGGGGGATTTGATAGCTGCTTTCAACTACCTGAAAGGGGGTTCCAAAGAGGATGGATCTAGACTGTTCTCAGTGGTACCAGATGACAGAACAAGGAGTAATGGTCTCAAGTTGCAGTGTGGGAGGTTTAGGTTGGATATTAGGAAAAAAACTTTTTCACTAGGAGGGTGGTGAAGCACTGGAATGGGTTCCCTAGGGAGGTGGTGGAATCTCCTTCCTTAGAGGTTTTTAGGTCAGGCTTGACAAAGCCCTGGCTGGGATGATTTAGATGGCGATTGGTCCTGCTTTGAGCAGGGGATTGGACTAGGTGACCTCCTGAGGTCCCTTCCAACCCTGATATTCTAGGATTCTATGAACTTGCAGCAGGGAGAAGTAGAGCTCCATATGAGAACACAAGTGACAAGCAGTACATTGATAGAAGTACAGACCCTCCCCCTCCCCCCCAGGAAGAGTAACCCTAATACATGAGCATACCCCAAAGTAACGGGCAAAACTGGTAACAAGACTCCATTCCAGCCCAGGAAGTGGTTCCATTTAGGGAAGTGGTTCTCAACCTGCGGCCCACTTATGGCCCAATCAGCACACAGCTGTGGCCCATGTGACATCTTCAGGGCCATACAGGCAGCGTATAGATGTATGGATGTGGCCCACACAACACAGAGAGCCGCATATGCAGCCCACAATGGTAAATAGGTTGAGAACCACTGATCTAGGGTCTGACTTTCCTGGTGAGCTGCGAGAGGAAAGCCATACCAACATAGAGACACTCTCCTGGCCCCTGCCAAAGATGACTGTTGCATCCCACTCTGGCGAGGGCAAGGAGGGGGCTTTGGTGGAGCAATAGAGGGAAAGCCCAGGACTGAATGAAAGTGAGAGGTACCAGCTGAAACATATGTCAATGCATCTCACAAGCAAACCAATGCGGGTTTCTTCCCTGAGCGCTCAGTTCCTGTACCTCCACGAGTCCAGCTATAGAAAGGAGCAGGAGTTAAGGAACTTGGAGGTGACCTCCCCGTTGCAGAGGCTAAGTGGCGGCCATGGGCCATACAGGAAGAACTGGTCTTGTCAGTCAAGGATGCAACTCTCCAGAAGTGCTGAGGCTGCAAAGATACATTGTTAAGGCAGGAAGGGAAGGTGACCCAGAACAGGATGCCAGATCCCCTTGGGTAAGGAATCCGTGTTTATACACAGGACAGTAGCTGCTCATGGACAAAGGAGGGGTTAGCCGATGGCGCTTTCTGTGAAGGGATGGGTGTCTCTTGCAATGGTGTCGGTAACGTTATGAAGAATTTCTCCTGACATCCTCTCTCACACGCATGCCACAGAGATGGTTCCTAGCCTCAGTACTGGTGCTTGATCTTGTGACTGCTATATATTCTCCGCTCCTGCTTCTACCTTAATGATCTGCCTCTCCAGGGAGACACGGGGGATCACTGCTGCCTACATCCCACTCAGGTGAGTCTGCTTCACCCACTGTGGGACCTGGGCTATCTGGGAACTGCAGCAGCTTCAGGAAGCAACAGGCATCAGCTGGTTTGGCTCTCCATGGAGGCCTCTCCAGTTTCCCATCACAAAGCTCTACAGAGGAGGACTCCTGGCCCCTGGATGTTCTTACAGAGACTGGAGAGGTCTGTATAGAGCCAGTGACTTCCCAGCAGAGCACTTGATGCAGGGGACTGCTGGTAGATGGCGTATTCTTTTCCCTGGACGCCTAGATAATTAATGGATCTTTGATGGTTTACTTTCTCCTGATGGAAAAGGAAGTCCTACGTAAACATCCTGGAATTGGATTGTGTGAGAACAGCCGAAGTCAGGATGATTTATGGCTTTTGGGGTTTTTGGTTCCCTTCCATCCTGTGTTAGCAAATCCATTTCCCGACTCTCCACCGTTACTTCTGGGAGATGCATGGACAGATTCCTATTTGTTTTGTTAACCACAAAGCGGTCAGGTTTGTCCACTGCCTCCCCCTAGCCTCTCTCACACTGGAAGCTACCCGGAGCTTTGGAATGCCCATCGCTGTCACCTAGGGCATTTCCTCCACAGCACCGGTCATGGATGAGAATCTCTCTTTATAGGAAACTCATGCCTGTAATCTCAAGGTCATTTCCGACTGCTCTCTCTCTCTTGCTCAGCACATCTCAGCTTTGTCGCTGCCTTTCCTTCTGTCACGTTCCTGAGGCCCGGTTTTAATTTTCAGTCTAGATGGCCAAAAAAAACCTCACCCAAGCCCCATATTGTCTCCTGCCTATTACCGTAAGCACCTCTTCCTTAGCCTGACATCCACTTCACCCTTCTCCAGTCCATGCAAAACATATGCTAAGATCATCGTCCATAGAGCGCTGTGGCAGCCTCGCTGCCCCCCCTTTGAATACCTCCACCGGCTCCCCTTCATATCCAAGCCGCTTGCCCTCATCTTCAAGGCCCTTCATACCTCTGCTCCTCTCTGCTCATCCATTCATCAGGTCACCCCCTCCGCCATCCCCTGTGCTTAGATGACACCAGCATAGTTCACTAGTTTATCAGCTTTCTTCACGTCATCCATGCTGCCCCTTGGGTGAGAGAAACTCTCCCTGAACTGCCATCTGCAAACCGCTCCCAAAGTCTCACTTCTACTGGACACCTGTAAAAAAATCAGCCAATTACGGCCAGGCAGAGGGACAACTGGGGATCTCAATCAGCGTACATAGCATGGGCACCTATTTCAATCTCTCCTTTCTACAACCCTTCCTATGTTTGTCATCTTAACTGCACATGGTTCGGGGATGGGCTACCTCTTCCTCTGTGTTTGTAGCACAACGTGGCCCTGAACCTCACTGAGCAGTCTTGGTGCTACGAAACTATAAATAAGTACCTTGTTTGAACAGCTGCAAGTCTTGGTTAGAGAGAGCAGTTTCACAGCAAGAAGCACACTGGGCATTTTCATTCTCCTGCTCTATGGCTTCAGGTTTCATGCACAGATGGAATTCACAACAGAGGATGCTCAAGCTGCAACGCACTCCAGGGCATTCTTTGTTGATTACCAGCCACAAGAGCAGGAGAAACAACAGTCTGTCAGCGCGCAGCTCAGTGCCCCAGCTGGCCTGTGCTCTGTATGTGGAGTCCCAAAACGCCAGAGAAACCCAGCCAACTAAACCTGAAACTCCAATTAGTTGAAACGTCAGGTTGAGCGCAAATCAAAGTAAAGCAAGATGAAAAAAAAACCCCTAACACAGAGATGGTATTTTTAACTTCTAATCATCACTTCAGGGAAGATTAATGACAAGCAGAAGCGCAAACGTTTAATGGTATCTTCTCTCTGATCTGGGATTTACATTGTAGTTGAAATGAAGGATAACCGACGCCAGGAAACCTGGAATGTGAAACTCCAGTCTAGATTCCCTTAAAGGGCAGGGAGGGGAAGTTAGATGGAGCTGGAATTACCAGAAGGAACTAGGGAATTGCCAGCTCCAGAATTACGGGCTGGAATCACTGCCTCTAGAACAAGGCAGGAGCAGCGGCAAAAAGATGAAGTGACTTGTCCAAGCTCACAGAGCGAGTCAGTGCCAGAGCCATTAAGAGGCCCTCTCTCGACACTGATCTGTGCGCTGTAGCCTGACCTCCTTGTCCCCTCTTCCATGCTAGCCCACGGGGTGGGATGGGGTGAGAGGTCATTTAACCCTGCTGGTTGTATCGGTCCGTTTCTCCACTCAGGTATCTTAGCGCTCAGGGCTACACAATGCTGTTGGACCGTTGCCTCTATGCCGCTTGCCCAGATGCCGAAGTCTTAAATTTATCCTCCCATCTGCTGCACATGTGCCTCGCCTCATTTTTGTCATTTCTCTTCCAATGGAGGAGCCCTGGGTCACCCTTTGGCACGATGCTCCTTCCCAAAGCTCCCTCCTGCAGAGATATTATGCAATTATGGCCCTGTGAGTCAGCTGTTGAGCTAAATGCGGAGCATCCCACAGAAGCAAGCAGAGTTGCTTGTGCTCTTCAGGGCCACCGAGAGCGGGTTCGGGCCCCGCAGCGAGGGCGGACCAGCTAAACAAGGCCGACGAAGCCGGGCCCCGGGGCCCCTTCCAAACCGCCGGGCCCTGGTAATTTCTACCGGCTTCCCCTCATCTCGTCGGCCCTGGTGCTCTTGCAAACTAATTGACACTCTCCCCGGATTAGAGATCTCCAGGCCACAAGGGGTAGAGTGTGGGTATCAGGGGAGCAGAAGAGGGCACAGAGGAGAAAGAGGGAACTTACAAGGCGGGTGACTGGGTTAGGCACTACCGATACAACTTCCAAGGAGCAAGAGACTCTTTGGGTTAGAACCAAGGGAGTGGCCATTTAAAAAAAAAAATTCTATTCAAAGCTTGTTTTCTTGGAAACCGAGAACACTCTTCTTCCCAACGGTCCCGAGCAGAAGGGCTCTTGCTGGAAAGAAAACTCAAGACAATCCAGACAGGAAGACGCAGGGCTGGCTCCAGCGTTTTTGCCACCCCAAGCGGCGAAAAAAAAAAGAGCCATGATTGCAATCGGCGGCAAGTCCTTCCCTCCGAGAGGGACTAAGGGACCCGTCGCTGAATTGCCGCCGAAGAGCCGGACGTGCCGCCCCTTTCCATTGACCGCCCCAAGCAACTGCTTGCTGCGCTGGTGCCTGGAGCCGGCCCTGGGAAGACAGGCAAATCCACACAGCGAAGAGATGGTTAGATTGCAGTCCGGGATGCTCAGAAGCCACTGGGGTCTGGAACGCTAGAAGGACTGTTACTGCCTCAGCGGCAGTCAGTCTCTTTGTGACGGTTTGCATGGAAAAGGGTGTTCATGATTCCCACGCAGCCCCTTAATAATGAGGAAGAGCCAGACTGGGTACATACAAGTTGTGGGGAGCAGCAGCTCAAGATCCTTTGACTGGAAACCAACATGGGGCTGAGGTTGCTCATATGCCAGTGGATGCAGTTTTGTTTTGTTGGGGTTCTCACTTTGGATTCAGGTCATACTGTGTTTATTGCCCGCAACGTGCCCACCACCATTTTGCTTTTTGTTTCCCCCAGCAACCTAAGACTTAGAAAGTCGACAGTGGAAGTGGCCACGGGGTATCTGGTTTCCGTGGAAGCCACCTACTGGCCCAGCTTATCCCAACAGATCAGCCTGGGCTGAGCATCCAAATCTGTGTTTCCAATTGCTCGGGGAACTATTTGTACAGCTGTAGTGGGGAGGTGAACGACTGTTTTCAGTTTAAATCTTCCAGACAGCCTGGGATTTCACACACACTTACTGGTAGCAGCAGAACAACTTCAATGCTGGTCTTGTGTTCTCAGCATAGACAGAGTTGGACCCCCCTGCTTTCCTGCCAGGATAGGATGGGTCTGTTCCTGCTCTAAGAGCCTGGTAGTGCTCTCTCAGCTGTACCTCACATTCTGCCAGAAAAGGGTTTTCAGAGGAGCTGGTATGTTACCGAATCTGCTTTCTCTAAAGCAGCACATAGCTGCCATTGTAATGGTGGTCATTTAAGGGTTTGATTTCTCCTTTAATTCTACGTCACTGAGGAATAGCACGGATAGGAAAAGACTTGCTCTGAGACATAACATAGGGTCTACGTCAATCCCCCCTGGAAGGAATGACAAGGGCTGAAGTTGCAGTAAGGGAGTTTGGAACATTAACAACCCTGATTCAGAACAATGAGGCTGCTGGATGTGAAACCACTCCCAGCTTTTATTAGTAAGGTTTGATTTGGGGGTGGAAAGGTGTTTCCTCCTGAGGAAGCTAAGGTCACCCTCCCCAACAATTGTAAGTGGTTACATTCCCACTCCCTTTTAACTTCTGTAAACATTCCCTCCCTTAAGCTCTGGAGCAGACTAACCAACCTGCTCCTCCAGCATCCCTCCCTGTAGCTCTTATGTCAGCCAAATAAGAGGCTAGACAACATAAGGTCCTATGTCTCTCAGCACATGGCCTCTGCCAAGCTACCAGCCCTTCCGTCTCCTCTTCACTACGGAATTACTTGGAGTTAGGACTCTCCCTTGAGGGGTTATATTAACAGATCTTATTGACTGGGATTTTGCAGCGAGCACCAAGCCATGTTAACACAACTCCTTACGGAAGGGCTCTAACTCAAAGCAGTTTTCTAGCACAGACAAGCCAATCCTGTCCAGGAATGAGCCAGGATCTACTCACAAAAGGGGGCCATCTGGCGGCATATCAGCCCACCACCGAGCCACCCATATGAAAACCAATGTTGGGTCAAGGGAAGGCAACACGCCCTATTCAATAAAAAGGGTAAAAGGATGGAAGTAAAGTAATTCCAGACGATTGATACAAACAACGGTGCATCCTGTAAAATGTGACCTGCCTCTCCAGCCCAGTAGAGGGCTCTAGTCGTAACTCACAGATTCCACGTAAGAGCATCTATTACATCTGTTTCTATTTCTCATGATTGTATTGTTTGCTTTAGCACCAGCATCAACTATTCTGGGGAAAAAAAATTCTTTGAAGGGAGATTTCAGAGTAGCAGCCGTGTTAGTCTGTATCCGCAAAAATAACAGGAGTACTTGTGGCACCTTAGAGACTAACAAATTTATTAGAGCATAAGCTTTCGTGGGCTACAACCCACTTCTTCGGATGCATCCGATTTGTTAAATCTAATAAATTTGTTAGTCTCTAAGGTGCCACAAGTACTCCTGTTATTTTTGAAGGGAGAGGATCTAAATTACGCCTGGCTGGAAACGAACAGAATATGGGAGTTTGAAAAGCTGGTTACAGCATGTGTGTTGACCACCTGGTCACAAAAACAAGCTCGTGGGAGGTGGATCTAGTGTGTGCAAAAGCAAGAATGATAGATAGATGCTTGTATGTAGATCATATCTGACTGCCAATGAGTCCTGGTAAGCATGTGAGAATCCTTATTGAACGCAGACAATCCACACGTCATGCTAGTCAGGGTAGGGCATTTGACCATCACAGCACTGCATGCACTGGGTCACGCTACACACAGCATCTGGGCTACTGTTGCTGTATCACACCCAGAGTGGTTTCTTGTAGTGTGAATCCCAGTGATTAACAGTACTTCTGCACTAAGGTGGCACCTTTCATCCAAGGAGAGCACAAGCCCTTTCCAACTTTTATTTAAGCCTCATGACAGTCCTGGCGAGGTAGGAAATAGGTAGAAGGGCAGAGAGCACATTCACTCAAGAGGACAGCAGCTCGGGGCTGATTTACAGGCAAAAGGTATGAATACAGTTTTCGTTATTGTGATTCAAGTCTGACTGGACACTTATCTCAGCCACATATCTAAAATAAGTATCTACACAAACTTGCTGTGAAATAACTAAATCGGTTTTCGGAAGCGCATAGAGTTCAATGGGTGAAAGTTTGTGTGTAAATCAGCCTTCAGGAAGAGCTGGGAGAAAAGACACCGGGAGACCAGACGTCAGGAGATCTAATCCTTAGAGCACACCTCACCCAAGGATCGAGAGTAGTTTAGGACCCCTGTAAAGAGTCACTTCAAGCATCACAGGCACAGATTTTTAAAGGCCATCTCGTTTCACATGGTTTAGGAGAAGAGTGAGATCGCAAAGAGGATTTTACTGCACCAGGAAAGTAGCAGTTTAATAAATAACCCATCAGTGGGAGAGATTAGCCAGTTCTAAACAATTGAAATAAACAAAATACATTTCATCATAAGCTAAGAACACAAATCAACATCACAAAGAGCAAACTCCATTAATTTAAAAAGAGGGGAAGTGCTGCCATTCTCCATGAAAACTTGCAGCCTTTCCACATGCCTGCACCGTTCAATGATCACTTGCAGCCACCCAGGTGCAGAGAAAGACCGAACAAAACAGGAATTTTTCACTGAATTGTTTCTAATTTGCAAAACTAAAGCAGAGTGAGAAAGTACTGGTTTTAATGCATTTTTAATCCAACAAGATCGGTTTTTAAACTTGAACTCCTGCATCAGTGCTGGAGCTGCAGAGGAAAGGCCATCTTTACCTCAACCAGCAGGGGGCAGTGAAGTGAAAGGCTTTCAGCCACAATTGAGTTTCATCGCAGTTACTCGTCTGTGTTTTATGACAACAAACTTGGGAAATAATATTGATGTTGGACGGCCAGTGCCTGGCATCATGCTGCAGGGGTTTTTAAAAAAAGGTACTTTAAAAAAATATGCAGCTTTTCATATAAAGTAACAAAAATCAACACCACTAGTTGAATGTTCTGTACAGATTTTTCCAGTTTCTACGGGGAGTGCTACAGAATTATTGGCCCTTCAGAATAACGAGATTCTTCATTCAGGTCCTGTAATTCTAGCTCCTTTACAGCCTGGCCAAATACTTCTGAGTCAAAAGGCAGAATGGTGGATCATACAGGGGACCGAGTCTGTGGGTGGGGTTAGAAGACCCTCCCCAGTTTCCTGAGAAGGTAGGTGTAATTTCAAGGATTTGCAAACAAATTCCTCTGTCTGCTTCACTACTGATAATTAGTGGAATCTCCCATGGAATGCAAACATCCCTGCCATTAAGTTGCATTCAAGCTTCCAGAGTGAATAATTCAGCAGTACTGCCACTTAGTACAATTTTCTAGTGTAGACAAGACCCGATTTAACTATACTAAAGTAGTTTTTCCTGTACAAAAAGGGAAATAATTATACTGGTACAGCACTTTTATACTAGTATAGCTGCATCCACACTAGGGCTTTCACTGGTATAACTGCATACATAAAAAAAGTCACACCCTTCATGACAATAATTACACTGGTAAGACTTCCAAGTGTAGATCAAGCCTTAGAAACTAGTTTCTTCAAGAATTTGCTTGTAAACAGACAGCCTTAGCCAAGAAATATAGTTTAGTTATTTTACTTCGAGTAACATTGTCACTTGGGCCCAAGGTTTAGGGTTATGTGGTGTTACACAATCTATTACAAAAATTGTTGTACTGAGTTTGTCAAAACAGTTTCTGGAGGAATTTAAGTGCTTTGCTGCAGTGCTGGAAACTCAAAACATCACAACAATGTGTTACTAAGGCCCAAGTGAAACTAACCGGACTAGTTTCCCTATCCAAGCAGAGTGAAGGACCAATAAAAAGCCACAGGCAGCATCAACGGTGAAAAGGAAATTAGATTCAGAACATGTCAGTTTTAATAAGCTAAGGTATTAAATAAAGGGAAGGATTTTTTTTAAAAAATATATATAATTTATAATATATTATATATTAAGTTTACAGTCTATTTTGTGGTGTTTCATCAGTTATATTTTACCTTGCAGTTCTGATTGCCTCAGTGTGACCAGGGTAATTGTATTTATTACTTTCATTTAGTTTCAGGGGGGAGAGGGAGAAAAGCACATCAGCCAATTTTAATACAAAATGTAAGAGTATGAATTGGCAGTTTTACTTTGTTGTACTCACAAAATGGCTTTTTAAAAACAAACAAAACCCTATAGCTGTAGTATTCTACAGAGCAAGGATTTTTGGACAGGGGAAAAGGAATTTAAACCTGGTGATTTCCTTTGGGATCTGGTTTTGCTGTGCATGGACAGTACCAGATGTTCCTGATAATGAACAAGGACAAGCCTTGAGAAAACTGGAACTATTGTGTTCAGTGAAGCTTTCTGCTAGATTATTCCCTAACCCTGCAATCGGATCCATGCAGGCAAACTCTTGCACTCACATACTGCTCCCCTGAAGCTCCCTGGCCTTTGCAGAGGCATAAGACGATGAATCCAACTACAGGATTGGGGCCTTTGGTGATAAAGATGGTTTCTAAATTGTGAATTATATTTGTTTTAATTAATATTACCGTTTCTTATAACTGGCTGACTCAGGGGACTGGGTGAATGGATACTAGGTCATTAGCTCAAACCCTGTCTAGGGGAACAGTGAGCTGTTACTACCCAACAGCTATTCAATAGCCTACATGAAATTCATTTTGTATCTCTCAGTTCACTTCCTACTGGACGGCTGTCCACATCCCAAAACTGCTGACACCATTGACATTAACTGGTCCCACATTGGTAGCCTCACAAGAGGCCATAAACTGAATGAGCCCTGGAGCCTGAACTCCCCACAACGCCTGAAGCAGTCCCTCAGGCGGGAGGGATGGGGAAGCTTGCAGTGCCGGTCCCTGTACCGTACCTGTTGTGTGGTTAGAGGACTTCAGTCCCCAGGGCTCTCCACCTGGCATCTCTCACCGGCTCTGAAATTCATTTAGAAGTCAATGGCATTTCTGAGCCTTGCTGCAAATGGGTATTTGTGACACCAACATTCTAGGAGCTGATCTCTGCAGCTGTGCTTAGTCAGGTTAGCTGTGATTTCCTGTTCCCAATGAATTGAGAGGCTAAGACTCCTGCTGGCACAGATTTGTGGTAGGTAACTGACCCAAACCACGACACAGAAGACTTTCCCAATAACAAGAGAGCTACTGCATCACATCTGCTCTAGTCCAAGCCTTGACTATTTCCAGTGGATGAATCCACAACTCCCTTAACTAGTTCTATTGCTTGTGTGTCAATTGGCTTATAGTTTCTCCTAATATTTGATTTATATTTTCCCTGTAACTGCTCAAGCCCATTACTTCTGATTCTGATTTCGCAGACTGATAAGAATAATTGATTTCTCTCCTCTCTGAATGCCCCTTTATGTATTTGTAATTAGCTAAGCATCCCTGACACACCAAAAATGCACATTTCTCTTAACTTTTCCCACATCAGGTTTTGAGCCTTTGCTTGACTCTGCTGCTCTAATTCTAAGCTGAGCTCAACCCAACAGCTGAGGTCACTAAGACATCATTTTTCAGCAAGATGGCTGTGCCCTGCAGGAGGTTCAGAAATGCCATGTTGGATTCAAATCTATATATTCAGTTATAATGCAAATTTTGTGCTGCAGCCTTTCAGGCTGATGGACTGAGCAGAATGGCTGCAGTGCCATCTGAGCTGTAACTCCCAGAGAGCCATCATCAGGTGCTTCCTACATCAGATAGCAGCAGTTTGGGGGAAGAAATATGCTTTATAAAAATGCGTAACCTGGATTAAGCCATTTCTTTGAACAGTCTCAGAGAAGCATGTTTTCTAATGTTCCAGTTCCATGAAAAATTCTGAGCCTCTCAATCCGCTTCTAGAAGAGGGAAGCGCAGACAAAACACTCCATTTAAGGAAGAGTGTAGTTGTTCCAAAACAAGAAATTCGTAACTCACGACTGCCTTTTCATCACCCAGTCACTCACTCCCATGTGAGCGAAGGACAGTGACAGCTGAACCTTTACCTTTCGTCACCTCTTCCAGAACATTATTGCAATATAATTGGTTTTGGTCTGAATTTATCACATGGGCTGGAATAGGCAAATTCGTCAGATCCTCAAGAAGTAAGGATCTACTCAGCTGGAGACTGGACTGGTCTATTCTACACATACATTGCTCTGTATTTAGTGTATCAGACCATCTTGTACTCTCAGCATGAGCTGAGTATACAGGCTTGGACTGTGACTTCTATGCTCCTGCAGTCCTCAGTCTGAAGTAGGTTAGCCCATCAAGCAGAGATGGGCCAGAGGCTAGTACTGATTATACTGGGGGAAAAGGACAAGTAACTGATGCCTTGGTTTTCTCTTGCGGTCAGATCATTTAGTTTATATTGAAGAGCAGGGATAGAATTCTGGCTCCTCACGTTCATTGGCAAGGTGAATATATGGCAGGCGACACTGTGAAGTTCACCATTCACATACAAAAGCAGGTTTTCCTTAAGAACTATCCCTTCACATGGTGCAGTTGAACTTCTTCCTTCAGCACCAGATGGTACAATCTCATTTTTTGCACCAGCTGGATGTATTTGGCTCTGAAGGACAGTTTTTCCCTCCCTCATTAGCTGTTAGTGGTACAGTCCATTACCTCCCCCCATTCTCACCCCAACTCCAGTTGGTACAGTCCATCCTTGTCTTGGAGTTGATAAGCAAGAGATTCAAGTTCTCCCCTCATACACTACTGTCCTCCAGCAGGGGCTCCTTGCCATCTGATCCTCCAGCCTGCGGGCTGTGGGTGTGGGTCTGGGCTCCATTGCTGTGTTTCTTATGGCTGCCCGATCTCAATGCAAGATTGTGTTCCGGAATGAACAAGGCCACTAGGAGCGACAGCAGGACTGAGCATGCTCCAAAGAGGAAAGGGGGCCCCGGGATAATGCTACTCTGTAAAGCAAAGGACAGGAACGATTAATGCTGTAAGTCGCAGTGAAGTGGGAAGACAGACAGACAAAAGCAAGTGATGAAACTGGATAGGATACCTCATCAGTAGGGTTGACCATGACCTTCGTGGCCTTACCCAGGGTTTCCACTTCAGCCATTTCATTCAATTCCACATGGAACAGGTAGAAGACAAAGCCATAGAGAGCTGGCCCCAGCCCATTACAGAGCCCCCGAATTCCAGTGATCATCCCCTGAACCACACCTGAGAGAAAAAGTGACGACAGGGAAGACATAAGCTTCCAGCTTTCTAAAGGGCATCTCTTTATAGGTAAGACAACCTTTGTTGCACAAGAACAGGATTAAGTCCACAACTCACAGATGAACATAGGAGGTTGAATTAGAGGCAATCTGACCTCAGGATTCAGGGTACAAACTCAAGGTAGGTGGATGGTCAAGCAGGAACTTCCTCCCTACCTCAAATGAGTAGCTGTTCAATGTTGCACATAAGCATTATGGAGTGTTTTACGAGACCCTTCCTCAGCGTCAAGTATTGTTAAAGGCAGATACCAGTCTAGATAGGCTGACAGTGTGAACTAGTTCCTAGAAACTAGTATACCTAATAAACTATATTCTTAATCCTATATTCTTTTGAGCGTATAGGTGCCCATTAAGAGTACTCACGCTGTACACACCAGAGAATTAACATGGAGGGTGGTTGGCATACAGCTTTGAAGCCATACAGAGATGCTGCACAGGGTGTGTCCAGATGTTCACTGGATTTCGAAGGGTTAGAGAGATACCCCTATCCTCCCTACAGTATTGGTAGCGCTCTCTCCCCACCGATGTAAAAGAAGTAGAAAACTTGTCAGGATAACTGCTGGATGAATTTTAATCCAACCATTAGAGAAACTCAACAAGTGCGACGTACCCTGCTGGTCGGGATCTGCGTTCCTGGACACCATGGCACTGATGGCTGGGAAAGTGATACTGGACATGGCAGCCACAGCTCCTGCTGCCCACATCATCCTACAAGAGAAAGAGAAATCAGCCCATTAAACGGGCGATTTTCAACCTTTTTTCATTTGCAGAGCGCTAAAATTTTTTCGAATGGAGGTGGAAAACCTTTTGGAAATCTTAGACTAGTCTGTGGATCACAGGTTGAAAACCACTGCATTAAGCAGAAAGGAAGAGAGCTTTCCATACAAAAGGAGTACTGCAAACTAAGGCTGGACGAGCAGACAAATATCTCCCTCTGGTGGCCAAATGGAGAACATTGCACAACTGCACTGGACACAAACAGCTGCCTAAAGAGGGGAGGGATGAGAAATGTGCCAATTGTTTATTGAATAATGCTGACCCACTCTTACCAAGGTTGCGATCCAAAGCCGTACCAGGCAAGCTGTAGGATCTGGAAGCCTAAGCCCAAGAGGATTGTATTTTTGTTTCCTATTGAACGCATGAGAATCCCCAACACTACTGTCTGGAAAGAGAAAATGAGATGATGTTATCAAACTACAGTGGGGAGAAAGGAGGACGCTACACTGGACAAGAAAGTGATGAAGAAAGAGGAGGCAACTCTCCTCACTGCCAGATTTGTCAGGCCCCTAGGCTGTCCTGCAGCTAGTAACATACATTGCTAAGGCTTCACAAAAGGATTCTGGCAGTTGCCAATCCAATCCTCAAATGTCATACATGTTTGTGTATTCTCATAACCAAGGGGTTTGAGAGTAGTACCCAGAGAATGGGTTCTCACCTGAGCCAATATGGAGAGGATTCCAACCACACCAATAAAGGCTGCCACAGTCTCTGAGGAAAATCCAATGACCTGCAAAGACATCAGAAGGGGACTTCATTTCAGGCAAAGGGCTTTGTGTTGTACCTGAGAAAAGCCACGCCATGAGAGCCATCTCTAGTGCTTACTGATACTACATATCAGTAGCTTGAGCATTACACAACTTCACCCTCCACCTCCTCATGGGAAAGTGAACATCAAAGCCTCCCCAGTGACAAGATGGAAGAGGTTTCCATGGACTAAAGAAGTAACTAAGTGAATGGATACGCTGTCCCAAGTGCCTGAAGAAGGTGACAAGGTGGGGTAAGCACAGAGTCCAGGGCAGGTGGCTAGTGATTAGTCTGGGGACTGCATTCGCAAGGCACATCAGGGCTGCGCAGTTAACCAGCATTCCTGGGGATCCTACATTTTCTAACAGAGAGGAAGCAGGTTACTGGTACTGTTTCACCCTCATTGAGAAAGAGCTTCTGGTCAGCAGTGGCAAACCAGGGCTGCTGGTGTGCAGCCAAGCTGCAAATTCCCCCAGCCCATGATCACTGGGCAGAAGCTGCTGCCCCATACTGCATAGTCAGGAAGGAAATAAAACAAATGCATGAGACTACAACACGCACTACAAACCTGTATCTTAGTCTAACTCCAATGACTGACCTGTCGTAGGTACAAAAAGAAGCTGGAGTACTGGCCGGCTTCAGGAAGGTAGGAGAGAAAGACAGTAATGCAGATGAGAAGCACAGTAGAATCCTGGCCCACTTTGCGGAGAGACTGGAGAAACAAACAGGACCATTAGGCTCCTCTGATATGAACCCAACACATAGGTTACTTAGTACACTGGGCACCCTGGAAGGGCTTGTTCTGCAACAGAATTTCTGCACATCAGTGGGACACATCTGTATGACAGATCAGTCAGCCTGGCACCAAATTGTTTCTGCCTTGAAGAGCTTCCCAGCTGTGGGAAACTTCACCCCGCTAATGCAGAGCATCGCAGAGAATCCAGCTAGATTTCTGTAACTCTGGCTCTCCTTGGAACATTAATATGGGCAGGGACTCCTAAGTGAGAGGAAGGGGAGGAACAAATGAGCAAGATAACCCTTTCAAGGGACCCAACCAGCACTCCCCCAGGCTAACAGAAGCAGCAACATGCTAGGTCTTTCGCATGGCTACACAGAGTGCAACTGCAAAGCAATAGGAGTTGCACTCACACCATCAGTTATTGCCACCAAAAGATGATGAACTTTCTTCAGCGACACTGGAAGCTGGTTTTAGACACTACGTAGCCATACATACTCGGAACCCATTACCCAGCACTGAATAAAGATACAGCCAGACATCATCATCCTTGCACCTGATACAATCATGTCTAAATTCACATCCTTTGCCTCTTGCAAAATGATTCCCTTTTTATCTTCACCCTCCTGTTAGAAGAACCAACACGGAACTTGGGGAAATAGATCTAGAAGTTAAATTGCAGTGAAAAATTGCTAGTAGCAAACTACTTACAGCAAATGGATCTGCCTGTTCCCAAGAGATGGGAGCTCCCCAGGACACAGGGCGCATCTCCTCCGGCAGAGATTCTGGCACAGCCAGCAGAATGAAGCCAATATCCAGTAGAGCAACCCCTGAAGCCAGCACCACCACCAGCGTATCACCATAGGCTTGGGACAGGTATGCGCCAATCGCCGGACTTGTGACCAGGCTGGCTGCAAAAGTGGCTGACACCTGCAGCACAATACAAATCTTAGTAGTTGTATCTTTTGGCCAGAGCCTACCCTCTTTCCCAGAGTCATCCAAGGCCATCAGCTCCACCACCTATAGAGTAGCCAAACCATCTGGGCAGGTTCTCCAGAATTGTGGAATACAGAAATATGGTATTTCCCCCCTGGTAGAGTTGAGGCTAGGTCATGACAATGGGTGATAAGTATTGGTTGAGATGCCTCTGGTTAAGGCGTTTTCAGTAATCCTATTATAACACTATGCAAGAATAGTTCAGCAGAAGCCACAGGTGCACAGCCACTGTTCTATTTGTGTTTGCATGGAAGCCAGCGTGGTGTAGTGCCAGAGGCTGGAGAAAGGACTGGAAGTGACAATACAGCTGGATTCCAGGTTTCACAGCACCAAGCTCTGGGGTTGGTTTCTAAACATGTTGCTCCATTTGGAGTCAGGCATGGAACCAGCAATGGACACAGTGGATTGTGAGGAATGCAGAAGTCCTGTGTGCAATACCCATGGGGAGGATACTCTTAAGATGGTCCTGCACCCCTCCTCTCCAACTCTCTGAATTCTGGAGCGCTGGAGTATCTCTTTGGGGAATCAACTAATGATGTGAGTCCTTACCAAGCCATAAGCTGTACTGCGTTCATGTTCTTGTGTGATATCAGCAACGTAGGCAAAAATCACAGAGAAGGTGACAGCAAAGACGCCAGACATGGAAATGACAGCAAAATACCACCTGCAAGAGATGTTCCCGGGGCAGAGTTAGAGGAAACCACATGAAAAAAACCCACAAGAGCCTAATGCTGCTGAACTACAGTCTCTTCTCCACACCCCTGCTTCAATTCATTTCATTTCACTTCATCCTGAAGTGCTCAGAAATGCCATTGGGCTTCTATTCGGGTTAACACTTACTTCATGGCTTAAAAACCCAGTCCAGACCCATCTCTGGTAGTGTCCCACCCAGGAAGGGAACATTAATGCGACTCAGTACTGATGCGGTTTTTAGTAGTGGGAAGCAAACACTAGGAGAAGGCATTTCTTTCTGACTGGAGTTGGAATCCAATGGTGTGTGAAGGAAGCTCTGGATCAAGGAAATGCTGCCTCTTCAGGCTCCTTTTCTTCATCCTCCAAGCACTTCCAATCTCCTCCACAGTCACTGCACCTCCAGATACTCCTAACTCCACCATCTCAAGTGACTACACCTCCAAATTCCTCTTGGACGCTCTCACTCATCTTCTGGACTGATCCCTCCCATATCACTGCACCTTCACATCATCTCCATTCCAAGCATAGACTCACCATGGGCTGATCTTCATGAGAGGTATTGGAGCGCACGTGAAGAACACAGTGAGGAGAAGGAAGGATTTCCTGCCCCAGACATCAGAGAGAGCACCAATCAGTGGGGCACTTAGAAAGGACAGCAGGCCCTAGGAGAAGAGAGGGGTTCACACCAGGTACAAATCCCACAGCCACTTTCTCTGGCTGGCAATAGGAGAGTAAGAGCTGTAATGTCACCAATACAAACAAGAGGAGCTGGCAATCCACTGTACTGGATTTCTAGGAGGTGTCAAGGTTACCAAAACAGGACACTTCATTAGATAGCTGAAATCTCTATACTGGAAAAACTGCTAAATGCTCAGAAATTATTTTCCTTCTCAGTGCTCGGAGTCTGCAGCTGTGGTCTTTCCATGTCTATTTGTGCAGCAGGGAGTTACCACTGCCTGAAGAGGTTGGCAAAGCTCCAAAATGTCAATATTTGTTGCAATTCAGGGAAAGCTCTGGCTCTACATTGAGACCGGTTGGATGTGAAGAGAGGCCAAGTCCCTTCAGCCTCTGTAAAAGTTCCCCATATCTACAAATCTTTCACACCCGTGACAAAATGGGGGAATGAGCACCTTAACATATACACGAGATTGTTTGAGCAGCTCCACACCTGAGAAAAATCATCCTTCAATGATAGTCATGCTCCTTTAATTGGGGTGCTCCTGCTAATACCGATGCCCAGCCCAATGACCAATTCTGCCACGTTACCAAGCAAATTAGAAAATATTTTGTTTTAGTTCTTGCCAGCTTCTGTAATTCCTCCACAGGTGTTGGACTATTCTAAAACCATTTCACCAGTTGCTACGTGACTTTGTAATTACCAATCTACTGTGGGATGGCGGAGTTTCTAGATCACGGTTACATTGTTTTTAATTCCATTACTCGAGAGCTATAACAATACCAACTTTTTTGGTTTTCTTATTATCTAGAATCTGGTCACTAGGCTGTTCTCATGCTGTTGTGGAGTGTTCTTAGCTGTAAGCACAGAATGAGGCACAGGCGCTGGTATCCTCCAGGCCCTGGGGGTGCTCCACCCCAAGCCCCATCCCCTTCTCCCAAACCTCCACCCACCTCTTTCCACCCTCGCTCTACCCCCACCTCGCCTCTTCCTGCCCAGTTTCCAGCGCGCCCTGTCCCCGCTCCTCCCCCCCCCAGCGCCTCCTGCATGGTGCAGAACAGCTGATCGCAGCAGGCGGGAGGTACTGGGGAGGGGAGGAGTTGATCAGCAGGGCTGCCGGCGGATGGGAGGGCGCTTGGGGGAGGGGAGGGGAGAGGGAGAGGTGGTGAGCTGGCTACTGGAGGGTACTAAGCATCCACTAATTTTTTTCACGGGTGCTCCAGGACTGGAGTACCCACAGAGTCGGCGCCTATGGCATGGAGTTCAGGCTTCCTGGGCTATCCAGCAGACTGTCAGTGCTATTCTGGAAGAAAATACCTAAATGGGTTAGCACACAGAGAATCAACCGGGCATGAAAACAGAACTACCCTTCTGCTGTGCTTGCCAATAAGGTGGCCACTTACCCACTATAGATTGGACTAATCACACCAAACAGCACTCTGATTATAATGACTTTCCATTGCTACTGACCCTGTTCTCAGGTTGGAACAAAGCCCAGGTGGTAAGGTGGTCTGGCCCATCGTGTTTCTACAGCATTGGTTCTTTAAAATGGAAGGAAATAATTCCTTACCTTGACCCCATGGATCAGGCCATTCATCAAGAATGTGTGCTGAGGAAAAGTCCGGTGTAACACCTGCGGAGACCAAGTCAACAATTTTACAGATCCTCCACTAAGTTCTGCTGTTAAAGGCCAGGAGGATCACATCAAACGAGACTAAATAAGCCTGCAGTCCATATTTGCCCACAGCACTGACACTCCTATTCCCATGCCACAATCACAGTACACACATGCTCTGCTAACAAAATATATGGAGCCCTTTTGTTTCCTCATCAGTGACATAGGCAGCCACTTCTCCCAGGTATGTCACAGGGAGACGTGTGACTGTGTTGGATTTGGGTAGGGGTGAGCTCGTGTCCAAGTTTCTCTAACACTATGAGGCCATTTCAGACAGACAAACATTTCTCCATCTCTGCCCCATCTGCCTAATCCCTATTTCTGCTTCATTTAACTCAATAAGTGTTTCCTGGTCACTCTCTTCTTATTTTTGTACCCCTTATCTACTTGACTTACATTTTATACTAGTAAATGTACTTCTAAGAGCCTTTGTGAACAAGACCTTCTTTGTATGGAAATTACCTAGATCCCAGAAATCAGCTCACAGATCTTCATGGTACATTAAACCCTAATGTGACTTGTCATACCAGCTGCCGAAAATAAATTCTGAAAGCTGAGAATCCCTCTTGAAGCTGCCAACTTGGAAGTTTCCAGTCACTTAACTCAAATTCAAGATAAATATCTGAGTTGGGAATTCTAGTTCTTTTGATAAAACTAACCTTTTGTTCTTGGTTTTATCATGGCATTTCCTTTGTCGCCTATATTGGTCATCACAGGGTCATCTAGCGCAGATATGAAGAACAACTCTATGTAAGCTCGAAAGCTTGTCTCTTTCACTAACAGAAGTTGGTCCAATAAAACATTTTATTACCTCACCCACCTTATCTCTTTAATATCCTGGGACCAACATGGCTACAACAACACTGCAAACAATTTTGCATGACAGTCTGTCACCCCCAGCTGAGATCGTGGCAAGGTTGGGTGTGGTCAGTAATTGGACAGGACTTGACAGTGCAGGGGATGCCGCTGGTAATTCAGAAAGAGGCAACCCTACCTCTACATCAGTACTAAACCAATGTCCCAGCCCCTGTGTGAAAGGTGCAGTCATTGGAGGAGTTATAAAACATCACGGCCTTGCTCAATTAAAGATGGCACTTTTCACCAGTACCCGAGCTTTAAATGAGAAATTCTGGCCAAATTCAAGCTTGGGTTCTTAAGTTCTGCCTCACTAAATCCCCTATTCCATTTCAAATAACGTATTCTTCATTCTCTGTCCTAAATTACTAAGCAGCATTCTTATGTGGTTTTAAACAATGGCCATGTTCCACTCCAGAGATGGCTGCAGCAATTCCTTTGGTAAAGTACTTTTCGGAATGAGTTCTACAGATATAAGATACAGTATCCTAGGTTTTGCCTCTCATGCTTCAAACCCAAACTGTACCCAGATCGTCACTGAAATCCTCAACCTCAGCATTTCCACCATGCTACCCTCAGCAAGAGTCAGTTACTCACCGTTAACATAGGGGTGGTGAGTAACCCCCAGGCAAAAAACTCCAGGAAAATCACCACCACCGCATGGTACACACTGGGCTCTCCAATCCCCTGTCGCTGAAAGAAAAAACATGTTAATACCCTGAAATCTGAAAAGTGGTTTGGGGCACAAATTCATAGCCATATAGAGGGAGAGTTTCAAAGGCATAAAGGACAGGTAGATGCTCAACTCCCACTGACTTCCAATGGGAACAGGGCAGCTAATTGCCCTTTGTGCCTTTGAAAGTCTTCCCCTTAGCTCCTGGGGGACAACCGAAGGGAGGCAATTGAATTTCCCTGCAAATGCTGATAGAGGAGTTAGCTACAGAAAAACACATTTCCCCAGGTGCTAAATCTCAGCTACTAGCCCAGGTCTTCCTTTGCTGTGTAGGTGTACCTGCAAGGTCACAGGCTTACGGAGAACAGGAGTCACAAGGGAGTGTAGAAAGCAAACAGGGTTGAACTCAGCTGCGTCAGGGAATCGCACAGATCAAACACTCAGAAGCATAGCATGCCTTTCACAAGAGGGGATTTTAGTGCAACTGGCCTACATGACTTCAACACACTAGAAAGCACAGATAGCACCAAGACCAGTGCTGATACATTATAAAGTACATCTGTTGTTCAATCAAGCTGTTTAAAATTTTCAAAGCCAACTAAGGAATTAAGACAATTCCCATGAATTTGAATGGAAATTGAATGTAGCCCTTGTGTGTGTTTTTTCTAGAGTAGATGAGTGGGCTTCCCATTTAGTTTATTTGTGGCACAGTGTGAAAGGTATGCTGGAATTTATAGCCTGCTGTTACCTCAAATATTAGCAGAATTATTCTAGGGGAGCTGCAGATTAGAGTAACTGTTAACAGAGCAAGAGAAGACAAGTAGATTCTGAGACCCTAGTTGTATTAACAGTTTCTATTAAAGATGCTTCCTTTAAACAGGTTGTAAATCTGATTCAAAGATAAAAACACCTTCAAAACAGGGAACACTCAAGGGAAATATGGTCATTAAATGAAGTTATTTTTATTCTACACAAACAACTGGACAAACCCTTTCTCTGTTGCTACAAAATGTGAAGGTGGCATTATGCCAGCAATGCTAGAGAAAAGTGCAAGTTGCATGGATATTTAATTCCCCCATCCCATTACACTGTCTTGGTAGGAAGAGAGAGAACTTCTTTCTGTGAGGGGAAGTATCTCTCTCTTCTTCCCCCATCACATCCTTCCGTTACACCCTTTCAAGCAAAACTCTGCAATTAGATCTTTTTGTCACTTGGTCAAAACAAAAATACATGTATTCTCCCAACTCATGCTAGAAAGACTATATGCTGCCTCAACAGAGCAGCAGAGGTTATGAACTCTGGGCAACAGGTAGGCCCCTTCAGAGAGTACAGAACTATTTAAGCAGCCTGGATCACAGCAGAACTGGCAACAAGAACTTTCGTAGGGCCCAGTTTATAATACAGCATGAACATAAGAATGGCCGAACTGGGTCAGACCAAAGGTCCATCCAGCCCAGTATCCTGTCTACTGACAGTGGCCAATGCCAGGTGCCCCAGAGGGAGTGAACCTAGCAGGTAATGATCACGCGATCTCTCTCCTGCTGTCCATCACCACCCCCTGACGAACTAGGGACACCATTTCTTACCCAACCTGGCTAATAGCCATTAATGGATTTAACCTCCATGAATTTATCCAGTTCTCTTTTAAACCAAGTTATAGTCCTAGCCTTCACAACCTCCTCAGGCAAGGAGTTCCACAAGTTGACTGTGCGCTGTGTGAAGAACTTCCTTTTATTTGTTTTAAACCTGCTGCCCATTAATTTCATTTGGTGGCTCCTAGTGCTTATATTATGGGAACAAGTAAATAACTTTTCCTTATTCACTTTCTCCACATCACTCATGATTTTATATACCTCTATTATATCCCACCTTAGTCTCCTCTTTTCCAAGCTGAAAAGTCCTCACCTCTTTAATCTTTCCTCATATGGGACCCATTCCAAACCCCTAATCATTTTAGTTGCCCTTCTCTGAACCTTTTCTAATGCCAGTATATCTTTTTTGAGATGAGGAGACCACATCTATACGCAGTATTCAAGATGTGGGCGTACCATGGATTTATATGAGGGCAATAAGATATTCTCTGTCTTATTCTCTATCCCCTTTTTAATGATTCCTAACATCCTGTTTGCTTTTTTGACTGCCGCTGTACACTGCGTGGACGTCTTCAGAGAACTATCCACGATGACTCCGAGATCTTTTTCCTGATTAGTTGTGGCTAAATTAGCTCCCTTCATATTGTATGTATAGTTGGGGTTATTTTTCCCCAATGTGCATTACTTTACATTTAACCACATTACATTTCATTTGCCATTTTGTTGCCCAATCACTTAGTTTTGTGAGATCTTTTTGATGTTCTTCACAGTCTGTTTTGGTTTTATCTATCTTGAGCAGTTTAATATCATCTGCAAACTTTGCCACCTCACTTTTTACCCCTTTCTCCAGATCATTTACGAATAAGTTGAATAGGATTGGTCCTAGGACTGACCCTTGGGGAACACCATTAGTTACCCCTCTCATTCTGAAAATTTACCATTTATTCCTACCTTTTGTTCCCTGTCTTTTATCCAGTTCTCAATCCATGAAAGGATCTTCCCTCTTATCCCATGAGAGCTTAATTTACGTAAGAGCCTTTGGTGAGGGACCTTGTCAAAGGCTTTCTGGAAATCTAAGTACACTATTTCCACTGGATCCCCCTTGTGCACGTGTTTGTTGACGCCTTCAAAGAACTCTAATAGATTAGTAAGACACGATTTCCCTTTACAGAAACCACATTGACTTTTGCCCAATTTATGTTCTTCTATGTGTCTGACAATTTTATTCTTTACTATTGTTTCAACTAATTTGCCCAGTACGGACATTAGACTTACCGATCTGTAATTGCTGTGATCACCTCTAGAGCCCTTTTTAAATATTGGCATGACATGAGCTATCTTCCAGTCATTGGGTACAGAAGCTGATTTAAAGGACAGGTTACAAACCATAGTTAGTAGTTCCACAATTTCACATTTGAGTTCTTTCAGAACTCTTGGGTGAATGCCATCTGGTCCCGGTGACTTGTTACTGTTAAATTTATCAGTTAATTCCAAAACCTCCTCTAGTGACACTTCAATCTGTGACAATTCCTCAGATTTGTCACCTACAAAAGCCGGCTCAGGTTTGGGAATCTCCCTAACATCCTCAGCCGTGAAGACTGAAGCAAAGAATTCATTTAGTTTCTCCGCAATGACTTTATCGTCTTTAAGCGCTCCTTTTGTATCTCGATCATCCAGGGGCCCCACTGGTTGTTTGGCAGGCTTCCTGCTTCTGATGTACTTAAAAAACACGTTGTTATTACCTTTAGAGTTTTTGGCTAGCTGGTCTTCAAACTCCTTTTTGCCTTTTATTACATTTTTACACTTAATTTGGCAGTGTTTATGCTCTTTTCTATTTACCTCACTAGGATCTGATTTCCACTTTTTAAAAGATGCCTTTCTTTCTCTCACTGCTTCTTTTATATGGTTGTTAAGCCACAGTGGCTCTTTTTTAGTTCTTTTACTGTGTTTTTTAATTTGGGGTATACATTTAAGTTGGGCCTCTATTATGGTGTCTTTGAAAAGTGTCCATGCAGCTTGCAGGGATTTTGCTCTAGTCACTATCCCTTTTAATTTCTGTTTAACTAACCCCCTCATTTTTGCATAGTTCCCCTTTCTGAAATTAAATACCACAGTGTTGGGCTGTTGAGATGTTCTTCCCACCACACGAATGTTAAAAGTTATTATATTATGGTCACTATTTCCAAGCGGTCCTGTTATAGTTACCTCTTGGACCAGATCCTGCGCTCCACTCAGGACTAAATAGAGAACTGCCTCTCCCTTTGTGGGTTCCCATACCAGCTGCTCCAAGAAGCAGTCATTTAAAGTATAGAGAAATTTGGTCTCTGCATTTCGTCCTGAGGCGACATGTTCCCAGTCAATATGGGGATAACTGAAATCCCTCATGATTATGGAGTTCTTAATTTTGATAGCCTCTCTAATCTCCCTTGGCATTTCATCGTTACTATCACTGTCCCGGTCAGGTGGTCAAAAATAGATCCCTAATGTTATATTCTTATTAGAACATGAAATTACTATCCATGGAGATTCCATGGAACATGTGGATTCACTTAAGATTTTTACTTCATTTGATTCTACATTTTTTCACATATAGCGCCACTCCCCTCCCCCCCCCGACCTGTTCTGTCCTTCCGATATATTTTGTATCCCAGAATGATTGTGTCTCATTGATTGTCCTCACTCCACCAGGTTTCTATGATGCCTATTATATCAATATCCACCTTTAACACGAGGCACTCTAGTTCACCCATCTTATTATTTAGACTTCTAGCATTTGTGGACAAGCACTTTAAAAACTTGTCACTGTTTATTAGTCTGGACAGTGCAATTACCATGTTGGAGAAATGAGCATTAACCACAATTAGCTATTGGTTGTTGCAAGCCCCCTTTTCCGGTCTAGCATTAATAGAGATTTTATTTTAGAACCATACTCCACCACTGCTCTGCCTCTTCCAGGGGTGGCAGGTTTGTAGAAATTTTGGTGGTGCCCAGAACCTGCCCCCCCCCAAACTCCACCCCCACCTGCCTAAGGCTCTGGGAGGGAGTTTGGGTGGGGGTCTGGGGTGCAGACTGTGGGATGGAGTTTGGGTGCTGGGTGAAGGCTCCGGGCTGGGGCAGGGGTGCAGGCTCTGGGATGGAGTTTGGGGTTAGGAGGGGGTGCAGAGGTGAGGCTGGGGGACACTCGGGGGAGGTGCATGGGGGCGGCAGGCGGGGCCGGGGGACTGACCTGGCCCCAAACATTGGGGAGCAGCGAGCTTAGCTGCCACATAAAATAACTCGGGGGGGGGGGTGAGGGGAGTTTGGCTGTGACCGGAAGTAACTGGGGGGGGGGAGGGGCACACGGGGAGCTCCGCGGGCCGCATGTTTGAGACCCCTGGACTAAAGGTTACACTGTAGAGGGACATTGGTCACTAAGCACCAGGTGAAATTTACTTCGAGGACTGACCTCACACGCATGTTTTACTGTTCTGAATGACTCACTCTGGTTGTGCTTGTAGCCACCCCTGGAAATAGCACAATAATTAACATTTCACTGGCTTTTAACCTTGCTTAGTGCCGCCCTCCCCCAGTCATCTTGTTCCTCGTGTTATTTACTGCAAGTGTTCAGTTCCCACTGTTTGTAGTTTGCCTAGGGAACACTCCACTAATCAAACAGATGTTCAGACATTTTATATTTGTTAATGGGAGGGATTTAGCAAAACCAATCTATTAGTAACCCTATGAGTCCCATGGCTCCAAGTTTGATTCAGTGTTAAGTGTCACAAGTCAAACTGGTTTAGAGTAATCTCTTACTTTACAAGAAAGAATACAGGTAAAGTTCAGGTTTGAGTTGTTTCCAACCTAAATAAGTATTTTCCATTTTGACTAGTCCAAACCAGTTTAGCAAGTCTGATGAAGTAGGAAGATGGTCAATCTGCTTCAAAATATATTGAGAGATCGCTGTACCCAAGTAGACTGTCCCCCAGTGCAGTGCTATAACTGCACTATGAAAAGTTTTATGGGTGCTATATTAGCCTCAGAAACAGGCATTTACTTTACAGATATGACTGCTTGGGTCCCATGAGAACTAGCATGGTGGGAGGAGGCCACAACTTAATATCTTGGCTTCCACGAAGGCCAACATGATGGGAAAGAGCTCACCAATCAGTATCTTATACTCTGGTGTACCTAGTACACCAATAGTCTAAAATACAAAGCACGGTGCTAAAATTTAACTACAGCAGAGCGTAATAATCTGCATTATAGGCATATACTGGTAGCATCTGGTGATGTTGCAGTGCTGGTCTCGCCCTACTTCAAAACCACTTCTCAACGGAAGGCCCAAAATCCAAACCTAAGTGTCAGCCAACACAGTGAAGCACGCAAGCCCCAAATACACACACAATCGGTCATTACACTAATTGAATCTATTTCCCCATGTTAAAGTATCCTCACACCTTCCTGTCAACTGTCCGAAATGGGCCATCTTGATTATCACTTCAAAAGTTTTTCTTCCCTGCTGATAATAGCTTTTCTTAATTAATTAGCCTCTTACAGTTGGTATGGGTACTTCCACCTTTTCATGTTCTCTGTATGTATAAATATCTTCTTACTGTATGTTCTACTCTATGCATCTGATGAAGTGGGCTGTAGCCCATGAAAGCTTATGCTCAAATAAATGTGTTAGTCTCTGAGGTGCCACAAGGACTCCTGTTCTTTTTGCGGATACAGACGAACACGGCTGCTACTCTGAAACACAAACCCCTGGACAGGTTGGTTTAGCTGGTTTCCTTCCACTGGAACCACTACACCGGTGAGATCCAAGCTTCAGCTCGGCACAGAGTGGCTCCAAATGAGATCACCGCGGTGTTTTTCCCCACACTGAAGAGGGCCCCAGCGTGGTGCAAAGAGCACAAGGGCTCTCCCTGCCAGCTGGGATTCCCACACCAGGCTGGTGCTGTCCACCCTGGGCCAGTGCTGGCCACGGCGCACCCACCTCCTAGGGATCCCTCAGGGACAGCCAGGGCGGGGGAAGATACTGCACCAGCCAGCGAAGTGACTGCCCAGCAGGGGTGCGATGGGCCGGGAAATCGGCTGGAGCAAAGCCCCCCCCCGCTGCCAGACCCCTCCAGCTTCCTACCCTCCCCCACCCCCCTTGGCCCCCGCCCTTCCCCCACCCCCAGGCGGACTCACGCTGGCTCCGTCCCGGATGATGATTTTCTTGGCCAGCAGGACGCTGCGGTTGAGCCGCTTCTTTTTCTTCTTCTCGCCGGTCATGGTGAGGCCGGGGCCCTGCTGCTGCTGCCCGGGTTCCGCTGCGGCCCCATCCTCCCCCCGGGGGCCGGGCCAGACTGAGCCCGGGGGGGAGGGGGGGAAGGACTCAGGGCCACCGGGACCGCCTCACGCCGGAGGCGCCGACACCATCCCACCGGCGGCGGCGTCCGGCTGCGTCCTCCCAGGCGCGGCCCGGTCCTCAGGGCAACCCCGCGGCGCCGCCTGCCAGCGCCTCCTCAGCCGCTTCCGCCCGCTGCGCGCGCAGCCAGCACAGGCTCTTCCCGCCCCTTCCCTCCCCCCCTCGCGGCCGCGCCCCCAGCCGCCTTCCGGATCCGTCTAGTCCACCGTGTGCCACGCCCACCAGGCCACAGGCCCCGCCCTCTCTAGACTCAAAGCCTCGCCCACGTGCGCGCGCCACCACAAATAAAACATGCTATTGGCTGTCGTGGCCGTCAATCATTTCTGGCTTCCCTATCGCGGAGCTCCGCGCCACCTTTCGCTCGGCCCTGTTCTGGGAAAAGACTCAGCGGCGGGCGCCCCAGCACAGGCTCGTTTTCTCTACCCTTCCATGGGATTGGCTCGTCCACACCTGTGCATCAAGGAGTCTGGCCCTCCGATTGGACTAGATTGTAGATAGGCGGGGGAAAGGTGGAACTATTGGATAACGGTCACAAACGGTCGCTCAGACTGAACAGCTTTATCGGGCTGTTCCACTAATCTACGGGTGGTGAAGATGGGAAGGATTGTACCACTGACCTATACCACTGTCAATTATGGGAAGACTGTACCACCAACGGGGGGTGTACAGGCTGTACCACTGATCAATTGTGCCACTGACCTAAATGAGGGAATTGTGCTGTGCCAGTGACCTGGATGGTGGGGGGACATGATGGTGCCACTGAACCGATGCGGGAGGGAGAGGTAAATGGAGGAGTCCATGCTAGGACCTGATCATGGGCTGGACTGGACTGAGTGAGAGGTGCATGCTGGGAGGCCTAATCCCCATGTGCCATACATGGAGAGTCTGATGGAGCAGTGCATGCTGGGAGCTGTACATGGCGCTCATGATGGAGCAGAGCAAGCTGGGAGCCCTAATCCCCATGTGCCATACATGAGGAACAAGATGGAGCAGTGCACGCTGGGGAGGCCATCATCCTCATAGGCAGCACCTCCAGCCCACTTGAGTCAAGATGAAGCATTGCATACCAGGAGCAGTCCTCTCCGCTGTAGTCTGCTCCACTGAATACAGTTTAGTTTTAGCATCTGGGTTCTGGTGGGTACCACTGTGAATCCCCCATCTGAGCAGGAGTTTGGGAGCTGCTGAGCTGTGGTTTTTCTCCTCTAGAGCTCCCTCAGAGTAGCTGAGATGGCTTCTTCCAGATAGCTACCTCTTCTTTCTGCCACCAAAGCTCCACCGGATCCCTCCTGGCTTTGGCTAGTTCAGTTCTCCTCTCTTCCGTTTGCACTACAGTATCACTGCGTGAAGCCCCCTTCCATGAGATTTTGTTCTATCAAGAAATGGCTTGGATTCATCTGCAAGGCGATGTGTGTGGGCTGTACAGAATCCCTTGTCTGGTTTGAGGCCAGTTATGTACATGGCAAAGTCTCCCAGTTGTTGCCCACCAAGCCCTGTCTCTCTCAACTTGTTCCCCCAAATGCTTCCTCAGTTCTTACTGGTTCTCCAGGCCTTCCCCTACCTGAACCTGTTGCCCTCAGCCTGGGAGTATAGTGACCTGTTTGAGCTGACAGCAGGGTGTTTCACTTGTGATTTTCAGCACTAAAAAGCATAAACTGGAGCTAAAGGAGTAACTGTAATAGCTGTCAGCTGTAATGGGCTTTTAACTTCTACACCAGCTGGTGGAGAGGGACAAAGACCCCCACTGTCCTACAGTGGGTTACATAAGCTCCTTGAGACGGGGAAATGTGCAGCACTCTGCCTTTTGTAAAGCACAAGCACTGTGCTAGAAATGATCACAAGTAATAATCAACAGCACGTCCTCCCTGCCCTTCAGCCCAAACAAACAAATCATCAACAAGCCTCGTGATACTAAGAGAATGGGCAATGGGCCAGCGGGACAAAAGGGAGATATGCATGTCACAAAAGAAGGGAATGTAGTGCAGAAAAGCTGGAGAGGGTGGAGGATTAAGATCCTCAAGTAGGGAGAGTAGTTAAATCTGCATGCCAAGCCCTGGTTTACTTAGCATGAAGCACCACCATGAAGCCGAAGGCGGCACGCGAGCTGATTTTCAGTGGCACTCAAATTGCCCGGGTCCTGGCCACCGGTCCGGAGGGCTCTGCATTTTAATTTAATTTTAAATGAAGCTTCTTAAACATTTTAAAAACCTTATTTACTTTACATACAACAATAGTTTAGTTCTATATTATAGACTTATAGAAAGAGACCTTCTAAAATCGTTAAGATGTATTACTGGCACGCGAAACCTTAAATCAGAGTGAATAAATGAAGACTCGGCACACCACTTCTGATAGGTTGCCGACCCCTGTCCTAGAGCATATACTAAAAAACAAACAAACACAAAATCTATACTTGTTAAAAATTGCCAGTGAAGGAGAACCCACCATAACCTTGATAAATTATTCCAATGGTTAATTTCCCTCCTGGTTAAAAATGTACACCTTGTTTCCAGTGAGAATTTGTCTAGCCTCAACTTCTAGCCATTGGATCTTTGCCTACTAGACCGAGGAGCCCATTATTAAATAGTTGTTCCCTGTGTAGGTGACTTGTTACTGTGATCAGTTAAAGGTGTCACAATCTAGCCCTTTACAACGATCATTATGCTCACATTGCTAAGGCTCCCATCACCACGGTACTGGCAGAATCTAAAATAGGGTGGCTAACATTCCAAGCAAAAGAAGATAAACAATCGTTAATAATTTAATATTATTAACAATGTTTGAATTGTTACTTGGAAAGAAACTGTCCTCAGATACTTTAATCCTTTCGCCTTTTAGACTGATAAGCATCAGAGAGACCACCACCCAGGGCCGGCTCCAGGTACCAGCAAAGGAAGCAGGTGCTTGGGGCGGCCAATGGAAAGGGGCGGCATGTCCGGGTCTTCGGCGGCAATTCAGCAGCGGGTCCCTCACTCCCTCTCGGGGGGAAGAACCCGCCGCCGAATTGCTGTCTAAGAATGAAGCGGCGCAGTAGAGCTTCCGCTGAAGTGCCGCTGATCGTGGCTTTTTATTTTTTTATTTTTTTGCCTTCGCCACTTGGGGCGGCAAAAAAGCTGGAGCCGGCCTGGCCACGACCTTCATAGGAACGTAAGATGACGCAGGCACAGCGTGCAGACATCGGTTGTTAGCACATTATCCTCGCTCTTTGAATGCGGACATTGGGTCACCACTTAACTGAAAAACCAGGGCCTTCAGCTCTGTCTAGTCCAGAGTGTAGTTGCACTTTCTGTGAAAATCACCTAGCTTCCGACTGAAACCGATGGGTGATTTGCTCCAATCTGGCTGTGATGGAAGCTGCTGTGCGAAGGTGAGATAGATACAGTACTAGAAACCAATCTTAAGGGCCAGATGCTCAGCTGATGTAAATCTGATTTGGCCTTAGGTCGCTCTCTCAGGTTTAGGCTTGGAGGGATTAGATTCATATCAGTCAGTGTTGGTAAACGTCCATTTCACCATACACATGCAAACGACAAAAAATATTTCCATTGATGGTAATGAAAATGTACAGAGTGGCAGGGGTAAGAAAACTACTGCCTGAGAACTTATTAGAGTTTGATTTAAGGACATTTGCTTTGTACATTTTGACTTGTGATGTTGAGAATTTGGGTTTTAATGGTTCTAAGGCGTTAACTTTGAATCTCAGCATCTGCTGTCATTGAATCATTGTCTGACCCCTCCCCCCATAGTTTCCTGCAACTATGAACATTGAAATTGATAAAAATAAAATGTTTAAAAATAAACATTGATATTGTCCATCAATAATATAAGAAATAAAAATGGAATCCTGCCAAGGCTACTCATACTGTAAACCGTGAAGGCTGAAAAGGAAACCCAGCAAGCAGGGCCAGGGCAGCTTTTCAGCTTTGGCGCTTTGTTCTCTGTTGCGCTGAAATAAGCAATAAAGTGCTGGGTCGGAAAGCTTCTCTCTTCCTGTGAAAGGTCTCACCCATTGAGAAAGGTTTGCAGAGGTTAAAGGTCAATTTAGACTCAAAATGCAGGGTTTTGTAAACTGAGCATCAGGATCTAGGACCCTAGATAGAGATGCAGAGAAATTCTGCTGACTCACCTTGGCAGGCAGAACAGGTGGGTCCTATTAGCTCCAACCCAGGAGTATAAAGGGGCTGGCATGCCTCTGAGGTAGTGAAAGCTAGTGGCTAGGGCATTAAAGTGGACTGCAAGGACCTGGGTTCAATTCCTTGATTGGCTACTGAATTACTGTGTAATATGTGGTAAGTCACTTCACCTCTCAGGTCTCTGTTTCCCTTCCTGCCCTTTGTCTTTCTTCCTGTTTACAGTGTCAGCTCTTCAGGGTATGCATTGTCTCATGCTATGTGTATGTAGAGTGCTTAGCATAATGGGCACTTGATCTCAGTTGGGTGCCATGGGTGCTACCAATACAAATAATAATAATTAATTAATAATCAAAGACAAAGGGAACTAGTGGCAGGGATAGAAAGTTCCAGGAGGAAACAGCCAACTTTAGGCTGAACTTTGTGCATCCTGCGATTCCTTGATAATTGTCTTGCAATGATTCTTGTCTCAAATGTGCTCAATATTGCAAGGAACAAGATGGTGTTTCTCACTGTCAGCCCTGCAAACTCAACCTGGTATCTGTGAGTCCAGCTGCGGTCTTTCCTCCTCTTGCATCATCACTTGGTTCTGCAGGCCAAATCAGACCCTCAGTGACCGTATGCAACCCCGCAGTCATCAGTACCTTTGCTCAGATAGAACTGCCGAGAACTAAGTAAACACTTCTGTTGAACGGTTTCAGAGTAGCAGCCGTGTTAGTCTGTATCCGCAAAAAGAACAGGAGTACTTGTGGCACCTTAGAGACTAACAAATTTATTAGAGCATAAGCTTTCGTGGGCTACAGCCCACTTCTTCGGATGCATATAGAGTGAAACATATTGAGGAGATATATATATGCACAACCCCTTTCACTCGAGTTGGTTCTGCAGGGCAGGGAGGAGCAAAAATCAGTATTTGGTTCAATTCAATGAGGGTTTATGGCATGACGAGCTCTTCAAGTGTTGCCAAAGTGTAAATGCGACAGGCCCTTCCAGTCTCTGTTAAGCTCCACCCAGAGACAGAGCTATACAGTGGGTGGGGTTTGATCCCCTGTGTCCATTTGTCATTCTTGGTCTAGTGCAGGGGTCGGCAACCTTTCAGAAGTGCTGTGCCGAGTCTTCATTTATTCACTCTAATTTAAGTTTTCGCGTGCCAGTAATACATGTTAACGTTTTTAGAAGGTCTCATTCTATAAGTCTATCATATATAACAAAACTATTGTTGTATGTAAAGTAAATAAGGTTTTTAAAATGTTTAAGAAGCTTCATTTAAAATTAAATTAAAATGCAGAGCCCCCCGGACCTGTGGCCAGGACCCGGGCAGTGTGAGTGCCACTGAAAATCAGCTCACGTGCAGGGCCGGCTCAGGCATTTCTGCCGCCCCAAGAAAAAAAAAAAAAAAAA
>NW_020664545.1:5950043-5980741 GCF_002925995.2 Terrapene triunguis
GCCCTGCTCACGTGCCGCCTTCGGCACGTGTGCCATAGGTTGCCTACCCCTGGTCTAGTGTGATGCTACTTCTGCATTCAGTAAAAAGGCAGAGAGGACTGTGAATAGACACACGAAGCAGGCAGGTCTGTTGCAGAAGAATGCACCAGGGTCACTTTTCACGGTAGCACTGCGCTTTGAGCAGGAAAAATTGCCTTTCGGAATCCTGCTGCAGGTTTCCCAAATATCAGCACTTGGCATCTGCATGCAAATTGGTGGGAACTAGAGACCTAACT
The DNA here is from genome assembly GCF_002925995.2 of Terrapene triunguis. NCBI lineage: Eukaryota > Metazoa > Chordata > Testudines > Emydidae > Terrapene > Terrapene triunguis. Next base: position 5,950,319 of record NW_020664545.1, read on the forward strand.
GGGATCAGGGCCTCATTGTGGGAGACGCTGCACAGACACATAGGACTAGTCTACACTGGCAACGCTAAAGTGCGGTCGCGGCAGCGCTTTAACATGGCTTGTGTGGTCGTGGCGCAGCACTGGGAGGGGCGTAGCTCCCAACGCTGGGAGTGCAGCTCCCAGTGCTGGGACATTGTCTACCCTCGTGCTTTACAGCGCTGAAACTTGCTGCGCTCAGGGGGGTGTTTTTTCACACCCCTGAACGAGACAGGTACAGTCTGTAAATTGCCAGTGTAGAGAAGCCCATAGTGAGAGACAGGCCCTGCCCAGAAGAGATTACCAGCTAAATAGACAAGACAGACAAAGGGTAGGAAGAGAAAGTATCTGATGACTTAAAATGTTGTGTTTAAGGAACTCTCATTTATTTGTTAGCTCCTTCTCACACCCAGCTGTTTTTCAGGAGATGTGAAAGCTGGTGACAGAACATCACCACCTTCACAAAGCAGCCCTGCCTTCTACCTCTAGGGGGAGCCCGTTGGTCTGGATTTGTAGAGAAAACAGAAGTGCTCAGCCAGCGCCCGCACCGGAGGCCACATTTTCAGCCGGGCTCAGCTCCCATCTCAGTGCCCTGAGGAGTGGGCCACACGTTCAAAAGCCGGCTGGAGGCTGAGCCGTTTTGAAAACCCAGCTCTTATCTCGGGAGCTGAGCACTTCTGCAGTTCTGGCTGTGGGCGCTGAGCACTTGAAAATCTGGCCTGGAGCTAGGGTGACCAGACAGCAAATATGAAAAATCGGGACACAGGGTGGGGGGTAATAGGAACCTATATAAGAAAAAGACCCCAAAATCAGGACTGTCCCTATAAAATCGGGACATCTGGTCACCCTACCTGGAGCATTTGTACTGTTGGTAGCAAGGTAGCACAGTCTACTGGGTAGGGCAGTGCCCTGGGAATAAGGAAACCTAGGCTCTTTCCCCAGCTCTGCAAACAAGTCACTCCACCTCTCTGCAACTGTTTTCCCTTTGTCTGTTAAAACTGCAGACTCTTCCAAGCAGGAACTCTCTCTCGTTCTGTGTCTACGCAGCACCTGGCACAACAGGGCCCCGAGCTCAGTGAGGGTCTTTTGGTGCTAGTGTCATAGACATCATCATCATTTTGACCATCTGGCCCTTGGCCGTTTTAACTGCATGCACTCAGCTTGGTTTCTTGTGCGGAAACAGGGTCTGCTCATCTCTTTTGTTACGTGGGGCTGTCTTCCTCCTTGACTTCAGTGGGGTTACATCGGAGTAAGAGGGGGCAGAAGGTGTCCCTCTGTGTCTGAGTTCTGGACCCATTTCTCTATATAATGTAGCCCCCCACTCCAATACAGGAAACATTAATAGTCCTGTCCATTTATCATGCGGAAGGATGCCACCCATTAGCACGAGCTACCGGGGGAGCTGTTCCGTGCCAGCAATTCAGGCCCACAGAAGCAGTTTTAGATAGGGGAAATAAAGAATACCTTGTATGTCGAAAGCACAGGGGACGCGTAAGGAGGCAGGATGAAATTACCCAATGCTGGAATTTGGCCTGGACACCAGCATTAAGCCTCCAAATCCTTACCTAAAAGGTGCCATCAGATAAAAGGAGGGCAGGTGCCTCGTAGTGTTGTAACAATTAAGTCTATAACTTTTGCCCGCTTAGGAATTAACCATGAAAAGTAGGTCAAGTTAGTTTCAATAATGAACGTTATAAACGGTGCAAGGAAACCAGACAGAGACTAAATTAATCCAAACAAAACTGCCCACTCCTATGGTTCAAGGACTGCATTGAGGTTGGACTTAAGAAAATGTGGAAATGAAGTCCAATAGGAAGTTCAATGTGTCCTTATAGAAATAGTTTAATTGTTGTGCAAAATAATGAGGAGATGAAGTAGGCCACTAGGATCAGCTGAGGATTGGGCCCAGCCTTTACTTCAGCAGGGGGGGAAAGGGCAGATTTCCTGCAGGATAGCAATGTTCTTCCGAGCTGCAGCTGCCTTTCTGCACAGAAACTCCAGGGGAGTGGGGTTGTTTGGCTGGCTGTTGTTCGGGAAAGCTATATTTGTGGGGCTGGGTCACAGGGTCACAGCAGCATCTGAGCTACATTCCCACCGGCTGTCTGCCTGGAGTGACTAAATGTGCTGCATTAAAATTAGCAGCTGACAATTAAGCCTGCCGCTGGGAACCTGCTCCAAGTGGTGAGTCATGCATAGTGATGGATGTACCATACCTGCTGCTTTGCGTCTTGTCTCCCCACCACAGAGTCCAAGCCCTGGCAACGCGGGGTGCTAATGGTGCAGGCAGGCAAGTACTCCAGCTTCAGCTCCTTTGTCTCCCCTCCCCCCCGGCGGATGGGAAAACCCATTCATTGGGGAAACCCATGGTGCTCGCCCCCTTGATGGGCCTGCTAAAAGTGGGATGTTGTTGCTATGGTTATTTGGTATTTTTGTGGTCAGGGTAAAGTGAGAGCTGCTTTTAAACTCCTGTTCTTCCACCGCAGATCTCAAAGCTCTCCACAGTGAACGCAGACCCGCTGCAAGACGGAAGCATTTGCAGCTATTCCACAGCTGTGTAGGGCTTCACCATTGTCACTGCGCTGCCTTCGGAAGCCAGTCAGAACATCCCAGCAGTACCACCTACCTAGCTATGGTACGTACTTCTAGTACCACTGGCACAGTTCGGGGCAGCTGCTCCTGTATTCCTCCTGGGTCCAGCAAGGACTCTCCCTCTCTGGCTGTGGGCTGTCATGGCCGTGGAGACACGTGTCTCCCTCCCTTCTGACCAGGATATCTCCAGCCTGAACAGGTCCCTGCCTTCACGGTGTTCTTCTCAGCAAAAGGCAGGCTACGGAAGCAAGCTTCTCTTGCTTTCTCTTCAGAGACTAACAACCCAGCAATTGCCAACAGTATCTAAGTTATCACACAGTTCTTAATAAGCAGCCATATTTTATTCTCAAGGGACTACAGAGAAAACTTATTAAAAGCAACAGAAGAACCTATCCGCGTACTGTTACCCGAAATTGGGCCAGCTAGTAAGCTTAGGGAGGACTAATGACCCACCAGAGTTTGGCAGAAAGCAGCATGTTTATTATTCTGATAGCTAAGCTCAAAAGAAGGGGGAGGGGGGGGTCACACTCACACACTCACACTCCCAGGACAGGCACGGCACTGGAGATGTCAGGATCCTTCAAGGTAAGTGTCCCACAGCGCAGCGATGGACGGGGCGATGAAGGTAAGTCTTCCCAAGGCACGATGGATTGCAACGCGGCGAGCCACTGTCCAGGCAGTCCGGGAGAAGGGTCTTCATGGGAGGTACAATCTTGTGAGTGCACTGCCGAGCACATGGCCTCTTCCCCTTTTAAGGTCCTGCTCCTCATGGCCTGCGACTAGGTAATAGACTTTAAGGTCAGAAGGGACCATTATGATCGTCTGGTCTGACCACCTGCACAATGCAGGCTACAGAATCTCACCCACCCACTCCCGCAACAAACCCCTAACCTATGTCTGAGCCACTGAAGTCCTCAAATCATGGTTTAAAGACTTCAAGGTGCAGAGAATCCTCCAGGAAGTGACCCGTGCCCCACGCTGCAGAGGAAGGCGAAAAACCCCCAGGGCCTCTGCCAATTTGCTCTGGAGGAAAATTCCTTCCCGACCCCAAATATGGCGATCAGCTAAACTCTGAGCATGTGGGCAAGACTCACCAGCCAGACACCCAGGAAAGAATTCTCTGTCGTAACTCAGATCCCACCCTGTCTAGTGTCCCATCACAGGCCATTGGGCATATTTACCGCAAATAGTCAAACTAGAGATGACTTGGCTGCGTCTGGTTGGTCACACTCCACCTTGGACAGTGTCCATGCAATGGGTGTGTGAGCGCTGCCTAATTAGAGTCCCAGACACCATAGGCACCAACTTTTCCCAATGCCGGTGGGTGCTCGCGCCCCCCAGTCCCTGCCCTGACTCCACCCCTGCCCTGTCCCCATTCCAACCCCTTCCCCAAAGTCCCTGCCCCAACTCTGCCCCCTCCCTGCCCCTATTGGACCCCTCCACTTCACAGGTATTCAAAGAGGGAGAGGAGATGAAAGGGGGGAAGGTGTAACAGACCTTTTGAACATACAGGTTATACAGAGCATACAGATCACTGCTGCTCCTACAGATCACTGCTGCTGCTACTAAACTGGTCCGAGATCCCGCCTCTCCAACATGGGCACTGGCAGGGATTTTCACCTGGTTTCAAGTTCATCACACCCTCAGCTGAGAACCATCACAGCCTGGAAAAGTTTCGTTCACCCTTTAGAGGTCTTTGAACTGCCCATGAAGAGGCAACAATGAGTCTCTGCTTCAAAAGGCTGGATTTGAGGTGGGTCATTTGCATTTCCTTCACCCACCCCCCCAAGTATTTCCTAGGAAATACACTTTGCTCATATTGCCCCCCCCCCGCCCAAGTCCTCTGAAGTCCCTAATATCTTCCAGAGATTTCATTAATCGTGTCCTCTCGCCTAAAGAGGTTCCATACAACCCCACGCTAGCCCATGAACATTTGCGTTTTCACGACAACGGACTCCCAAAATCCTTAACCTTCATTCCATGAGGTTTAACATGATTCCATGAGGTTCGGCCAGGACACTACTGGATCTGTCCCAACTACTTATTACCTGTAGGATCTGAGCACCTCACAATCCACGTGACACTCAACTTGGAGAGGTTTCCGAGTTTCTAAAATAATGAACCACCCTGGCATGTCGAACAGCTGGCTCAAGCTGGACCCTAGGGTCTGGGACCCTCCTGCCTCGCGGGGTCTCAGAGCTCAGGCTCCAGCCCAAGCCTGAACGTCTACATGGTAATTTTATAGCCTCGCAGTCCAAGCTCCATGAACCTGAGTCAGCTGATCCAGGCCAGCTGCGGCCTCACTGCAGGTCTTTCATCGCAGTGTAGAGGTACCCTTTGTTGTGCTCTGCTCTCTGCCAGCCCCGCTCTCCCTCTCCGGGCCTAGATGCCGATTCTCTTTGCTGTCGTTTGCACCACTGCGTCATTGGCGCAAACCAAATCAGCATTTGACAGATGTGGAGAAATTGGAGAGGGTCCAGAGAAGAGCAACAAGAATGATTAAAGGTCTTGAGAACATGACCTATGAAGGAAGGCTGAAAGAATTGGGTTTGTTTAGTTTGGAAAAGAGAAGACTGAGAGGGGACATGATAGCAGTTTTCAGGTATCTAAAAGGGTGTCATAAGGAGGGGGGGAGAAAACTTGTTCACCTTAGCCTCTAAGGATAGAACAAGAAGCAATGGGCTTAAACTGCAGCAAGGGAGGTCTAGGTTGGACATTAGGAAAAAGTTCCTAACTGTCAGGGTGGTTAAACACTGGAATAAATTGCCTAGGGAGGTTGTGGAATCTCCATCTCTGGAGATATTTAAGAGTAGGTTAGATAAATGTCCATCAGGGATGGTCTAGACAGTATTTGGTCCTGCCATGCCGGCAGGGGACTGGACTCGATGACCTCTCGAGGTCCCTTCCAGTCCTAGAAGCTATGAATCTATGAGCCATTTTACCCTGGTGTAAATGACCACACACCGGAGAGGGCAGTGGGGAATTTGGCCCCAGGTCTTTTCCTTTGCAGGGTGTTTCATTGCCGTAGTTTCAGCTGCCAGTGACACCAAAAATCACAAGCGCCCAGGAATGGGGGTATTCTTGCACCCGCATTAACTCTCCCGTCTCCTTCGCTGGTTCTGCACTCTGCTCCTCTGAGCCGTCATGACACAGGTCAGGAGCTGGGACTCTCCACTTGCCATGTCCAAGGGAGTCCCTGGCTGCTGATCCTCCACAATCCGTGCAGGCCAGCGATCCAGCACCCACCCCACACCGTACAAAGGAAAAGGGCCAACCTCTGCCCCAAGCACCAGCCTCTCGGACACCTGACAAGTCCCAGAAGCATCAAGCGGACGGCAGCAACCTAACCCCGCCAAGCACGGTGTGGATTTCTCGGCGCACCAGGCAACGCTTCCCCATGCTGGCTGCGCTCATCAGAATCTAATGCGCCCTCCTGACCCCCTCGGAGAGCAGCTGGGGAACAGAAGGCGTCATGCTCCAGCGAGCAGGGCAAAGCAGCTGTCTCGCCATCGGCCTGCAGGGTTGCTAAGTGGGCATCAATCTTGCATCACTGGTCGAGTGTGTGTGGGGGATAAGTTTACAATGTCACCCCCGGTCCCTCCTCCATGGGTGTCTGCTTTCAGCGAGCGCTCTGTGTCAAGCGACCAGTGGCTGTCACCAGTGCTGATGGACTAACACTTCCCCGCAGCAGGGATCCAGCAAGCGTCTCAGGCTGGGCTCCTCTGGGAACACCCCACTGCCAGGGTCTTTTCTCTCCTGCATCCCTGCAGGGCGGTTTTATCAGAGCAGACAGAAATCCCCGCCTGTTAGCATTCGTGCTCAGGATCAGCAGTAGCTTTGGAGCTGGGGGAGAGCAAGAGACGGGGAAGAGAGCCCGGCCCGATAAAGGATTGGTTCCGTTTGTGCATCCGCGCCGTGTCCGGGATGGCAGAGGTGGGGTGGAGAAAGGCACCTACCATCGCTGCTCATGAGACCGGTATGCTTGCTGTGAAGCCCCCGGTTCCCTTTGGCGTGGGGCGAGAGTGTAAGCAATGAGGAGCAGGTCTGTCTTTTTATGATGTGTCTGTACAGTGCCTAGCACCGGGGGCCTCGATCTTTAGGTGCTACTGTAAATAAATTAATAAATAACTTCAGAGGGACTGTCATTTCCTGTACATTTGTACGGCCCTTAGCAAAATGGGAAGCTGACCTAGAGGTGCTACTGTGCCTCAGTTTCCCCATCTGTAAAACAGGGATAATGATTTTGACTTCCTTTGCCAAGCATTTTGAGATCTGCTGATGAAAAGGGCTATATAAAAGTGAGGGATTATTATTGTTATGACTGCAATATACATCATTAAAATAATGGATGATAGCAATGAATCTCCTGACTTTGGGCGGGCAGCCCAGCAAAGGAACTTTATGAAACCTACCTGGAAATTGCTCCTTTAGAGAATCAGATTTGAGAGAGTGTTTTTTTGTTTGTTTCTGTTTTAAAGATCCTGAAAGGTCTGGATATGTTTATTTCTGAGATGGGCCCATCCCAACCGCACCACAGCGCAGCTGGCCTGGGGCAAATTCCTGGCCTGCTTGGTGCTTCAGTTTCCCCATTTGTGAAAAGAGGGATTGTAAAATTGACCTACCTCACAGCAGGGACAGAGGGGATGTGGTGAAGCTGAAATGTCTGTTCAGAGCTGCTGTCAAGATGTCAAGTGTCCCATAAGTGCTAAATCGTTAGAAATCACTGCTGGAAACAGGAGCTGGTGGGAGGTAGTTGGTCTTGGTTCTGTAACATTTCTGTTCATTACAGTGCTCTGGATTCAGGCAGCACTTTCCTTAGTGCTGTCACTTCACTCCTCTTGAAGTAGGAGCTGCAGGCGTTTCGATGACTGGCTTATGAAAGATGCTTTAGTTCCACCGTTGCTTCTGTAAGCGCGTGTGTATCCGCTGCTGGAATTCTATCTGTTCCCTTCTCAAATTGGTACCCCAACACTGCATCCTTGGACAGCAGAGAAACTCCGTTTCTTAGGGCATGGCTGCCTCTCATGTCGATGTACCTGAGCTAGCTTTAATGTAGCTGGCAGCAGTGAGTTTCAGCACATGTATCATTGGGCATGCCTGCCCTGTAGCGCCCCCTTCTGGCAAAGCATGGTGCTGCGAGCCCTGCCCTCAGTTTACCTTCTTCAGGGGCTCCTTAAGTCACCTCCTCCAGTCCAGAGTCGTTAAAACATTCTCCTTCTGGGTCTAATTTACAATTCACAACAACACACAGTCCTGCAGGCCTTCCCCCACTCCACCCTCCTCTTCCCTGGGCCATTCCCCAGCTGGAGTCTCCCCCCCCCACTTCCCCGCCCCCCTCCACTCCACCCTCCCTCTTTTCCCAGGAGAGGCTCCAAGCCTTTCAGCTCCACCCTAGCTCTTGCCTGCTCTTTCTTTCTTTCTTTCTATGGCAAAGCAGAGTTGGCTGAAAAATCTATATCTAAATCTAACTACTTAGTGGTTTATAGTCTCTCATTCTGCCCTGGGTCTTCCAGCAGGCAATGGTACAACACCTTTCTAATACTACCCCAGTTCCCTGATATTTTCACCCCCGTTTCCTCTTCCTGTTTCCCCCCTTTATAAGGCGCCTTCCATAAGACCAATTTGGGCAGCAGGTAATGAGTCACACGTGCCCACTACCTCTTAGAGGGCAAGTCACCCTGAGCTAGCTTGCTAGCCCTGCAAGTAATTACCCAGGGTTCCAGGTGGGCTTGTAGGAGTCCATGTTAATACGGCCCCACTGTTCCAGTACCCGAGCTAGCTAGATCAAAGCGAGCTCAGGTAGGTCTGTGTGAGCTGCAATCACAGTCTGTGATTGGAGACTAGACATGCCCTTCGTGGCGGTACATCCCCTGCTCAAAGGCTGCACCAAATTGGAACTTCAGCTGTGTGCCCTGCACGTAAAATACGGACCCCCCCCCCAAACCCTGATGCTGAAACAGCTTCAAATGGAAGGCGATTGCTCTAACAACATATGCGAATTAATAGATTAGTATGAATTATTTGTTATTGTAGCACATAGGAGTGCCCGCCATGGGCCAGGACCCGATGGTGCTAGGGGCTGTACAGATACAGAAAAAGACAGTCCCTGTCTCAGAGAATCGCGTCGTCAATCTCTCTTCTGATGTGACAGCATCAGGGGTTCTGTGCGGACAGCAATCGGCAACTTCCTATATGAAAACTCCACCGGGCTGAAGCAATATAATAATGTTTCTCCGGTGCCTTTGAATCTGAGCATCTCAGCGTGCTTCGCAAACACGAAATAATTTCATTGTCAAGTCCCCCTTGGAGGATAGAGAACTCTCACAGTGTCTGCGTTAGAGGTGGGGAAACCGAGGCACAGAATGGTTGAGCAACTTGCCCAAGGTCCTCCTTGGAGTCAATGGCCGAGTCTGGGGAAGTACGCAGGAATTCCTAGCTTTTTTCTTCTAATCACCAGCTCGGACTCATTTCCAAGAGTTGGGCACAGAACCCAGGCATCCTAGCGCTCAGTCCTGGGTTCAGATCACTAGCTAACGCTCCTTTCCAGCGCGAGGGACAGAACGCCGCAGTCCTGGCTGCTTCTGCTCTAACCACTAGGCTACATTGCTGATGGCAGTCTGGTTTTCTGACACATTATTAACTCATGTGCATTTTGTTGGTTTGTGCCAGGCCCTGGGCCGGGACAGTACCGTCTGCCTCCTACTGTCTGATTTGTCAACCACGACTACACCAAGTTAACCAGCCCAGCTTATTCCTTTCACAGGAGACTCAACAATGGCAGTAAGTCTTTGTGACCCACTCTCTCTCGAGACACAGTATCCAGTGTCACTTCACCCACCTCCCAGCCCTTCCTCCGAGCATCCGCTCAGGCACTGAGTCCAAGATCAGTATGTGTGTGTATACCGCACCCATGTGTGTATACCTCCCCTCCATGTGTATATATGGCCCATATGTGTTTGGATCCCATCTCTGTGTGTGTACCCCAGTGTGTGTGTGTGTGTGTGTACCCTCCAAGTGTGGGTTTGTCTGTCTGTTTATATCACCCATGTGTGGGTTTGTGTCCTGCCTGTGAGTGTTTATCACCCATCTGTGTATGTGTGTTTTCTCTGTGTGTGTGTATCACTCATGTGTGTGGGTATATCACCCGTGCATGTGTTCTGTGTGTGTATCACCCATGTGTGAGTTTGTGTTCTGTGTGTATGTGTGTGTTTTCTCTGTGTGTGTGTATTACCCGTGTGTGTGTGTGTTCTGTGTTCTGTGTGTGTGTGTGTGTATCACCTGTGGGAGTGTGGGTGTGTTCTCTGTGTGTGTGTGTGTGTTGCCCATATGTGGGTTTGTGTTCTCTGTCTGTGTCTAGGAGAACTTCTTGCACACGGATCTTTTGTGCTTTGCCATTGTGTACAGTTTTGCTGTTACCATGAGTGTGCCGGAACAGGGCAACTTTGAAGCTGCATTATCTCAGCTGACCAGGCGGAGAGCACAGCCACCTGACGGCTCTTTATTTCCAAAACAAGAATGCACAGGGTGAAGCAGGGAGCCAGAGCTGAGAGGCCAAAAGCACATTACTCTCAAGATCAATAGGATTTGTAATTAAAACCAATACACCTTTTGTCCCTGCACCATACCCCTCCTGGCCAAACTGCATCCCCTCCCCGTTCTGTCAGAGCGTGCCGCTTCCGCCGGGTCATTGAAATGCAGGCCCACGACCATCAGGGGCTTCTGTCACTCATCTCTGAATGCAGCTGTCACGCTGTCCTGACCTTAGCCTCAAAGCAGTGAGCCCCACTGGCCTGGCATTTTGAAAAGCTGTCGCTACTAAAAATGACAGAAGCGTGCCCGATTAGTGGAGGTTATGACTGCACGTACCCAGCAGCGTTGTGACAGCTAGTTGTAACAGGCACTCTTCAGCTGTGGATCTCAACGAACTGGGGAGTAACTTTATTCCCATTGTACAGCTGAGGAAACTGATTTTCCTAAGATCAGGAGCAGCAGAACCAGGGCTAGACACCTGCCCTCCCCTGCAGCCCTGTCAAGCTCTTGATGTTGCTTACAAATGATCAAAGGCCTGGATCTGAGTTCATAGTTGCGGCTTTTATACGGATGCAATTCCACTGACTTGAGTGGAGGTCTTGATTTACACCGGTGTACGTGAGTGGGAATCAAAGACCTTTATTTACTCCAGCGTCATTCCCCAGGAGGGGCCGGAGTCTGATCTCAGGCCAGCATAAATCCAGAATGACTCCATGGAAATCAGCGGGATTATAACAGTGTAACAGATCAGAATATGGCCCAGTTGGGATGCGCAATCCAATTAAGATGTGACCGACAGGCCCATGACCAAATTCATCCCTGGTACAATCCCACTGAAGTTACATCAGGCATGAATTTGGCCCACTCCGTAGGAGAAAGCGCTGGCCTATCTTCCCAGCCGCCCCATGGCTCTATGCTTTTCCCTTTTGTTGTCAGTGTACTTTAAAGACTCAAGCCCAGGTCCCTGCTATTACGTGGACCCGCAACTCACTCGCTTTGGCAGGAGCGGAGGCCCATCCTATTCCATGCTGGCGAGATCAAAGACCCTGGGTGAGTGGAAGAGCATCAAAAGCCTCCATTGGGCTAGGAGTTGGTGGGGAGCACACGGGTGGCTGGTTTGGTCGCGTCAGCAGCTCTTTGGGTTGCTTTTAAATTGAATGTAGTGCTGGTTCGGCAACCCCGGGCCTCTCTTTATCCTCAGGGCAAGCCACTCCTCCGCCATTGTTCCTCGCGGGAGCCCCCTAAGGGTGAGAATGGCCCATTCAGCCCTGGGCTGAGGCTGTTTCCAGGGGCGAATCAGTGCCAACTCTGGGGTCGGCTTTGGTGCAGCAGACACCATGGGTCAGGTTTTTGGTGCAGCAGAGGATGGCCTGTGACGGCCAGTTCATTCAGTTGCCTGACCTGGTAGGAGCGGGCATTCCTGCCCCACCAGGGCTGGATCGGAAGTGGCTATGCAGAGCTGAAAGGCCTCTCCTGGTGCAACAGGAACTGGCCCCCAGTGGAGGCAGGAGACCAGACGACTAGCGCGCTCTGGCCTGGGAAATCCTAGACTCCACACCGGCAGCAAGCCACATCCAGCGTTATCGGGGTGACATGACGCGGTGCTGGGCACGAGCTCCTGTTCCTGACTGCGCCCAGCTTTAGCGTTTAATGCTGTGTCTCCTTCAGTGCAGCCACGGACCCCTGGGCCAGGCAGGTACAGTCCAGAGAAAGCCCCACCTGTCACCCAGCGCAGGCCGCCGTCTTTCACCATGGGATCTCGTACCAAGTACCGGCGGGTGGATCCCGTCCCTGCCCCGAACAGCTACACTCTCCCCTCGCTGCTGGGCTCCGGGGTCCCCAGCAAACCGTCCAGCCCTAGTGTCACCATCTCAGGGCGGAACAAACATGGTGGCTTTTCTGAGGACTTGTCCCAAACGCCCGGCCCCGGCCATTACAACAGGACAGATCCCAACACCTACTTGCACCGGGCACCCGCCTTCTCCATTCGGGGGCGACGCAGTGCGCCCGGGGCCGCCTTCCGGACACCGGGGCCTGGAACGCACAGCCCCGAAAAGGTGACCGCCCACAGGACAAGAGCCCCAGCCTACTCCCTGGGTGTCCGGCACTCCGAATTTGTCACTCCTCTCATTGTGGATGTTTCCCAGTGGGGCAGCAATTCCCTGGCGTCAGGTCACCGGCCTTGATTTACCTTCCCTGCCTTGATCTACTGGATCTCCAGTGACTCAGACTGGAAGCTCTTCGCTTTGCCCCCAGCCCATGCCAAGCAGTCCTGGGAGAGCTTCCAAGCAGCGGCTGCGCCAGCACTTGAGACATTTAAAACTGGGCCCGTCCAAACCCTGTGGAACTGTAGGGAACCACCCGGCACTGCTCTGCAGCGGGAGAAGTTTTCCTAGGGTTGCCAACCTTCCAGGATTGGCCTGGAATCTCCAGGAATTAAAGATTAATCTTGAATTAACGATTATGTCCTCATGTGATGAAATCTCCAGGAATACAACCAACCAAATTTGGCAACCCTAAGTTTTTTCCGCCTCTGTGATGCTTTGATTCTCTAACAGCCTCCACGAACTGGGTTCTGATCTTCCCTCTTGGAGACCCAAAGTTTCTTTACTAAACGGGTCAACAAAGAAGAATTTCAAAGACTGTGTTTGTATGCAGTGTGGACCTGACGCAGAGCTCTGGGTGGCTCGTAAGCTTGTCTCTCTCACCAACAGAAGATGGTCCAATAAATGATATTACCTCCCCCACCGTATCTCTCTAAAGATATTTTCAGGGCAGGCAGGGGAGAGGGGGGAAAGGAAAGAGGTGCCGCTTTCTAGCCCCCTCCCTGGCATTCCTCCGGGTTCGATTGTCACATTTACTTTCCCACCGTTTATTACTGCTGCTGGTTTTTGCTCTTCTCCCGCCTAAGGCAGTGAAAGTAGGCTGGTTAGTTTCACTTGCAGTATCTAGTCAGTTCCCTTTCAGGTTCTAAGGCAGTACCAGGCCTTTGCGTTTGGGTTTACAGCCCTGCAGGGGGGACCTTTGCAATCCACCCCCTGGGCCCTGATGAATGGAATTATTTCTGTTGTAATAGGTTTTTAACCCCACCTTTCCCCTGTGTATTTTTAACAACGTTTGGGCCTGAGCTATTCACTAGCATCATTTATAACGTACAAAAAAGTTTCCAAGGGTGACAGAGGTTCTTCAGGTTCAGAATAAATTTACTAACCAACGAAAGACAAGATGTTGAAATTCTGCCTCCCCTGCTGCATCGCAGCTCTCCACCCCCACGCCCTAGGTTTCTTGACCTTTCTGCACTAAACCACACCACCCTGCTAGCCCTCACACAGAGCTGTCAAGTGTCAACACCACTGGCGTAGGCGCCTCCTTCCCTGTTCCTTCCTGCTCAGCCACTGACACCCCGTGAAGGACCGCAGCACAGACCCTTCACTGGTGTCAAGGGATATAGCCTGAGTTATATGGATGTAAATCAGTAGAGGATCCACCTCGCTGGATGGGAAGGGGAGGAGGGGAAGACAACATGACTAGCCATCTTGATAGTGTCCCTAGAGAACTTGGTCCCTGGTCCCAGACACCGGTTCTGTCCTGTGCTAGGAGGCGGGGCTGTATGAATTTGGGAGGCAGGTGTGATGGGGGTTATAACTTATGTGACAGGGTCAGGCAAGATGGCTACAGGAGAGTTATAGAAGGAAGATATATTAGCCCCAGGTTAAGTAGGTCCCCTTTCCCTGGGTAAGGTAACAGGGAAGGTTCCAGAACAATCAGGAGCTTTCTGGAAACAATTAAGGCAGACAGGCTGATTAGAACACCTGCAGCCAATCAAGAAGCGGCTAGAATCAATTAAGGCAGGCTAATCAGGGCACCTGGGTTTTAAAAGGAGCTCACTTCAGTTTGTGGTGCGCGTGTGAAGAGCTGGGAGCAAGAGGTGCAAGGAGCTGAGAGTGAGAGGATGTGCTGCTGGAGGAGTGAGGAGTACAAGTGTTAACAGACATCAGGAGGAAGGTCCTGTGGTGAGGATACAGAAGGTGTTGGGAGGAGGCCATGGGAAAGTAGCCCAGGGAATTGTAGCTGTCATGTAGCTATTCCAGAAGGCACTCTAGACAGCTGCAGTCCACAGGGCCCTGGGCTGGAACCCGGAGTAGAGGGCGGGCCCGGGTTCCCCCCAAACCTCCCAACTCCTGATCCAACACAGGAAGATCTCTGAGGCTAGCAAAAGCCACCAATAAGCACAGGACCCACCAAGGTAGAGGAGGAACTTTGTCACACTTACCAGCAGATCCCATGTGGCAAACGGTTCCAGCTCCTTCTGCGCAGGAGGGGATGGATGGGCTCCCGCCGCACGTGTGAAAGATCTTCCACCTACCTTCAGAGACGGGCTGGGTATCTGCTGTGCGAAGCAGCACCCCAAGTCGCCTTTATCCCCAAGGTCTGAGTGATCAGGCTGCCTTGCCCTGGGTTATTCCCTGACACCACTGATGCTCCTCGCCATTTTAACCCCCATGCAACATAACAGAGACATCTCCTTACGCCCTATTGGTTGCTGCAGGGGATACACCCTCTATCCTCCCACCGATGTCTGCCTTTGTGCTGTGAGACCAAGGGTGAGCGTCTCCTGGGCACGAGTACCCAGAGCCTCAGCTGGGATCAATCGACATAGTTCCAAGGCTGGTGGACCTGCTAACACATCAACGCAGCTGTGCCAAGTGGAGCTAGTCCTACGTGGGGAGTCTTCTATATGGGAAAGTCCTAGAGACCTGATCTGGGAGGGATAATCTTCCTATAAAATAGCTGTAAAAGTGTTCGGTGCCTAAGTGCCGTACACTAAGTGGGTATTCAGGGTTACTTGTTTGTATGTGCAAGGCTTAGCATATCAGGGCCATGAGGTGTTACTGGCAGATTAATAACAATAATAATGCCACATTCTAGAGATGTCTCACATTCTCTGCGTGAAGAGTCAAACCCAAAGCCTGGGTCTGATTCTCCCCTGCTTTGGACCATGTGTCACCTGTGTAAAACCAGGCGTGGACTAGCCCCAGGTCTACCAACCTCAGTGAACCTGGCCCAGGTTTCAGATCTATGAATGTAAGAGACAGGCAGGCTTTGCTTGAAAATGCCCTATCCCATAGCTGGCGTTGATCCTACTGGGAAAGGGTGAAGTGGGCTGTGCTGATTGGCCGAGGCAGGCGGTTTGTTACCCCACCTGGAAACGGGAGGTGGGAGTGGCGCTCTGGGGAGAGAGGATCTAGGGTGTGGGCTGAGCAGTGCAGCGGGAGGAGCAGCCAGGTCTGGGGAGAAGATCTGAGCCGAACTTTATGCCAGGTTAATTTTGGTAGTGTATTAATAAAGCCCGACCTGAGGAAGGGAAGAGGTTGTACTCCACACGCTGCGTGTGCAGGGCGTGAGAACAAGCTGGGAATGGCACTTCCGCACAGTAATGACAGCTGAAACCAGGCTTCTAAGAAGCCAGCATCCTGAGGATGGGGATGGAGTGGCTCTTTCAGCTCCAAAACCTCTCCAGAGAGAGTGGCTCTATCGAGGCCTTCCCCCACTGTATCGCCTACTCTTTCCCTAGGGTGGTTGAGGATGCTGGGAGCCTGATGCAGTCATGCTGTTACGTGGCCTGGATTTTACTACCAGCCCTGGCCAATTAATCATTTGCTGATTTCTTTCTAATAAGTTACATCTGCTGAGTTTCCACTGGGCCTCTGCCTGGCGAGGGGGGCCCCGCTTTCACCTAGGGTGACTTGAAATAAATAAATAGATACCACCTCTCTCCGCCCTCTCGCATGTTTATTTTCCCCTTGATCAATAAACATTAACCTCCCGCCTGCATTTGCTGGCCCACAGAGGGAAACAACAAGCAGGCAGCAGATAGGGGAGCCACTCTCTGCAGAGAGCCCAGAGGAAGTGGTGAGAGCAGCGGACAAACTGCAGCTGAACTCAAGTCAGAGCGCTGACGGAGAACTTACCAGCACGGGCTTTCAGCAGCCCTTCCTCCGAGAGTGAAGTGGGTGCCGTCAGAGGGAGATCGGTTGCTGGCAACAGGTAAGTCCTATATGAATTTTGTGTGTGTGTGTGTAGTTATCGGGGTTGGAGGCTCTCTACTTCAAGCTGCTGTCCTGTTCGCAAATGAAGCAGCGTCAGGCCCAGTCACTCCTCAACTGGGAGATCTCTACTACGGAGTGGGTTGTGTTGATTTCATAAGGGAGAGTGGGGTTCTGCCATGCAGCTAGGTAGTGACCCCCAGCTCCAGCAAGGCCGTAGAGAGAGCTGTGCTTAGCCTCAGTGTCCTGGCCCAGTTCTAGTTAGGGTAGAATTGCACCGTGCTCGTCTGACACGCCTCCCACCCACTGAGGCGTTTGGGACTCTTCACCTCCAGGTCTAAATGCTAAAAGGCAGGGAGACAGAACAAACAACAAACCTGTATATGAATACTCAGCCACTAGGACTATGAGATCAGAAGTCACTTCTGCTATTCTTCTGTTGTATTTTAACACCTGATTCTACCCTGGCTGGTTCTCTAGAAAGATCAAAGGTTAGATAAAGAACAGGAGTACTTGTGGCACCTTCGAGACTAACAAATTTGTTAGTCTCTAAGGTGCCACAAGTACTCCTGTTCTTTTTGCGGATACAGACTAACACGGCTGCTACTCTGAAACCAAAGATTAGACAGACTGTTCTGGAGCAATGCGTGCTGTTGAGCGGCGGCTGTGTTCCACCCCAGAGCTGGCTGCGTTTTGGTAGTGTGTGAAGTGGCTCAGAGGGCCCATAGAGATGCAAGAACATATTAATACACCAGAATGTGCGTCTCCCAGCCCCTTATCCATTCACACAGTTCCCCGAAGTGACACTGCACAACATCCCCCCCCCACACACACACAAACACTCTCTCGCACGGAAACACATCCTCACACTGACACAATAACAGACATACCCACCATACACTCCCGCTGACACAGCCATACCCACAGGCCCCATACTCCTCCCCCGCCTGCACAGAGACCAAAATGAGGGAAATGTTTAAGCCCCTTTGAGAACAGAGGCGATGCCTGTGACCTTGTACTTGTGTGCATCTAGGTATAGTGCGTGGGGGAGTGTAGGTGGCTATTGGTGCTGCCAGGCCCTGCTTCACTTCACCTCACGTCACACCCCATTGGGTCCCGGACCGGTTGTGTGCAATGCACGTACAGGTGAGCGTAAGTGTGGATATGGCTCAGTGCGTTCACACTGCCCAGCTGTGCCAGGCCAAAGCTGCTGCCAGTGGAGGAAGAATCAAAGACAAAGCCCCCAGGTGGGAGCAGCTGATTCAGGGCTTGGTGCACAGATGAAGCCGAGCAACGGGGCAGGACAAAGGGCCACTGTCAAGATCAGACTCCTGGGGTAAGTCCTGCTCTCAGCCACGCTCAGACAATGCTACGAGATTGCCCAGTTTCCTTGCTCTGGCCCAGGGCTGTCCCTTGGAGCAGAACGCGTCCATTACACAGCATCCTTAACTCGGTACAATCTGGGGGAATACCTCACCCTTGTGCTCCCATGCCAGGAAGGAGCCAGGGATAAGAAGCTAAGAGAAGAGACTGGCACGACCCCTGCGGATTTCTCGGCACCCGTCAGCCCTGGGCGATACACGTTCTGACAGCAACCCTGAAGCACAGCTCAGCCTAGAGCCAGTCAGCCTAGCGTTTCCCCGGCTGTACCATGGCGATAACAATTCCCTACCTTACGGGGCACTGCAAGGACAAAGCTCGCAGGCAGCTCAAACATCCAGTGACCAGGGCCCCAGAAGTGCCCTGACGGATCGAGACGGACCAAGGCAGAGAGTAGATTAAGGCCTCGTCTGCACACAAAAGTTTTACTGCTTTAATGCTGCTGGGGTAACTAAAGTGGTGCCAACCTTGCTAGTTTGGACACACCAATACCAGGCTAAAGGTGTTTCACACCAGTATAGCTATTCCTCGGTGGGAAGGAGAGTAAGCCCTAGTGGTGTGAGGCACCTTTATACTTTTTCACTGTGGGGCTGTAGCGATATAAGACTATCGGTGAAATGTCACAACCTGAATGGACATATTAATACCGGTACAAAAACTGCGTGCAGGTCAGGCTTAAGTGAGTCACCCAAGGTGAGACTAGAGTCGTTCATAAGCCAGGAATTAAACCCAGCTCTCCACTAGACCATCCTTCCTCCTCAGTCTGGCTTCTGCCGGATCCCTGGGGCTGCTGAGTGGGCACATTGCCCTTGGGATTGGGGCTGGGGGCAGAGCCACATTGCTATAACTGCTGCTCTCCGTCACCTGTCCCAGGGAGGTGGCTGTTCCAGCTGCACTGGTCCCCAGGGCTTCTCTGTCCAACAATTTCCGTCAAACCCAGGGCTGTGCATGAAGCCATTCGGCTGCGATTTTTCTTCTCTCCTCCTTGCATCTGAGCATGTAAGAAAATGTCAATTGATTTTCCCTTGGATTGGCTGGGGCTGCCTCCCGGCTCCCCTTTGAAACGCCGCCGCCTGCAAATCACTTCCTTCTGCCCAGCGTGCGGGGTGGTTTAGCTTTCATTCCGGGAGCCCCCTGCAGACACAACCCAGCTGCCACGACGTGCAGCCAGATCAGAGGGACCCTGTGTTCCTCTTTGGATGGCTCTTTGATGGATAAATTGTTTGCTGCCGGCGGTGAGGCAGTCAGACTTTTGTTTTCATGTTCGGCTTCTAACAATAGCCTCCTCTGACGGTCCCCTCCCCATCCCATCTTACCTTTCCCCTTGGTCTTTGGATTGTCTCCACAACAGCCAGGGATGGAGAGCAGAGTTCTGCACTGAGGACCCGGGAACGGGCCTTCAAGCCAAAGGCTGGAATTCTACATCCAGGATTGGAGCTCCCTTCCAAAGCAGAGCTGGACTGAAGTCCGAGCTCCACCCCAGGGGCAGGGGACTGGCACAGTGACCTGGGGCCCAGGCTGGAGGTCCGGCCCAGGGGCGGGAGGTTTGGAGCTCAGCACCGAGGAGTCGAGTGCTTGCAACAGTGCACTGGCCTTGGGCAGGCAGAGGGGTTACGGTGCCATGCGGGCAAGACATCCGCTCCCAACTGAGGACAAAGCAAGGGTGCAATGATAGAGGCTAAGCAGGGAGAAGAGGGGTGGAAAGGAGGAATTAATCCCTATGCCGCTGGTGCAAAGGGACCGCATCCCCCATGGTGAATTCCCAGCAGTGCAGAACAACCCCTTGCTCAAGGAAATTCTGGCCCAGGCGGTGCTCTTGGGTGGGGCAGCCAGCAAGAGACAAAGGCAGTGTCAGCCTGCAACCACTGCAAGCCCCAGAGGGGCACCGGCAGCAGAAGGTACAAGTTAGAGCATCTCCAGAGCTGCTCTAGCCGGCACCTTGGCGCCAAGCAGTGGCAGAATAGGGGAGGGAGTAGCAGCTTCCACCTGTCCCAGGGCTGGCACAGGGATGGATCAGGGGGATCAGAGCCGCGGGTACTGCATGGACTCTGCTGGTATGAATGGTGTAGTGCCGCTGGGCTGCTTTGCTCTAGGAGACCGCAGGAGGCTGAGATCAGACCTAAAGAAGCAGAGGCTGGGAAAGCCCCAGCTGCTCAATAAGTCTCCAGGGCCTAAGGCTGATTGCAGAGGAGATGGAAATAATCTCTCAGCCGCCAGGGAGTTCTGCCGAGGAGAGCAGCCTGCATCTCCGGGGATTACTCCAGGAAAAAGAGCTTCTATTCTAGTCCCTGCCTGGCCCAGGAGGTGTTGGAGTGGCAAAGGCAGAGAGCACTGGCTCAGGGAGAGCCATGGATTGTCCTGCAGGGCTGATGGATCTCTGCTGGAGGAGTGGTCAGATAATTCATCCAGCCTACGGGTGGTAAAGAAAGCACAAGGAACTAGGCCCCATGATGCCTGGCCCGCCGCATACAGGCACCTCTGGAGACCTTGGGCAATTGCCCCATTGCCTTGACCCTCCCGTTGTCATTTACACCGGTGCCTAGAGTTGCCAATTTTGGTTGGATGTATTCCTGGAGGTTTCCTCACATCATCTTTCACTCAAGAGTCATCTGTAATTCCTGGAGACTCCTGGACAATCCCGACCTCACATGCTACCATTCTGATCGGGACCATTTCGTTCCCACCATGAACTGGGATCGAGGGCTGTAGGAAAGTGGAGAATCAGGCCCCTATTTGGCAAAGGCCCCTGCGTGCCCTGTCCTCGCTAATCACAGATCTCTAGGCCTCTCGGCACCGCTGCCTCTGCCCAAAGCCTGCAACAAACTGTCTGAGAATTGCTTCACGCAGCCCTGAAATGCAGCTGCCTCTGGGGTGGAATGCAGCCGCTATTAAATGGCACCATGGCAGCACTGCCCAACATAAGAGAGGAAGTTAAATAGAAGAACCAGCTCCAAATGTGGCAGTGCCTCCCCAGTAACCCTGGGCTTTAAGTGGAAGTCTTCAATCCAAGTCCTGCCCAGACCTAATCTTGCTTATCTAATAGATGATGAAGAAAGCCTAGTCAGATGCCTACAGACAATATGATAGCAGATGTCTGAACAGATCTGAAATTGCATCTAGCAAGGAACACATAACTCCCCCCCGCCCCCAACCAAGCTCTATCCTTCAAAGCACATTGGAACCCAGGGTCTGAACATCTTCTGGAGCAGCTCTAAAGAACATCAGAGCCCCTTCTCCCTTCCAGGTTCTTAAGGCTGTTTAAGAAAAGAAAACCACTAGACCAAAAGAGAGAGAAGCACTTCTTCATATGGCAACCGCGCATGTAATTCTATTACCTTGCTTTATTGATCGGACTCAGAGCAATTACTGGCTTTCGCCCCATCACCTGCCAGTAAAAGAGAGAGAGAAAGAGACAGTAAGGAGAAAACAAAGAAACAGTCACACAAGCATTCTGGAGTTGGAAAACAAGAGCCCCGTGGGGAAGGCTTTGATTTTTAATTCATGTGTCATTAGTGGCTGTCATCTGTATGAGGCCCCCACTCCTTATGCGGGTTCTTTCGGGGGGGGGGGTAGCTAAGATATCAGGTTACCTACCTTCCTTTCATCATCATCTGCAGAGGAAGATCCTATGTGGATCAGGAAAGTAATTAAATTTCAGTTTGTTCAAGGGGCGGGCACCATATGGTCAAATTGGAACCAAACCATAGGTTCTGTGACACGTACCACTTCACAAAGCCCCAGAGCCATGGGAATGCGTGCGTGACTTTAAAGAGACGAGATCCAGCTGGAAGCAGCTTTGATAAAGAGGTAAACGTCCCCCTGCAAGGCAAACAGGGCAGCTCCGGGCATCAGTGCACCATCGCTGGAGGGTGACAGCCACTAGGAATGAAACTGACTAGCCTGTTTTCACTCCCCAAGCCCTGCAAAGTGCAAAGGCTGACAAGAACATTTAGCAGGATGGACTTGTGATTAAGATGCTCGGGAACTCTAGGTTCAATTCCCAGCTCTGCCACAGAAGCCCTGCATGACCTTGGGCAAGTCGCTTCATCTCTCTGTATCTTGGCTCCTCATCTATTAAAATGCTAACTTCATTGGTGTATTTAAGAGGCGCAAAGACTCCAGTGCCGGGAAGCAGTTAAAATCATAGACAGAACCCCTTAGGGTGCGATCAACGGAGCTATGTTCACAGACACAAGCTGAGGATAAGGCCCTTAGTGTTTTAAATCTCAGATGCTACTAAGAATACAGGTAGGATATTTTGAGCTGGTTTTTAGAAGGGCTGAGAACGTTCAATGTCCCCCTGGACATTGAATGGAGTTGTGGGTTCTCTGAGCAACAGGCGCAAATTTGATTTGGGAGGGTGGTGGGAGGCTAAATGTATTCTTTTGAGTGGTGAGAGTTTCCCCTTCGCTGGCAAAGAGGAGAGAGAGAGTTACTCCGCTCCTTACTGCACAAAGCCTCGAAACAAATAAACATGCAGGCGATGGGCTCTTCTCCAGGTGCAGGATAAAGCAGAGCGAACAAGAGCCCTGGTTTCCGAAGCAAAGAAATAAGGCAGCCCATGTTGTGCGGCAGGGCATCACGGAGCTCTCACGCCAATCCCTGGAACAAACGCCGACTTGGATGTAAAGGCAGAGAGAACAAATTCCAAGGAGCTTAGCGAGCCAAGCAGCCGGGCTCCAGAAGCGGCCCTGTCTCCACTCCAGCTAAATATGCGGCCTAAGCTGCAAACTAGCGCGAGTGAAGATTCCTGCCTCACTTTTAATAGCTCCCAGTAGGAAGGCGGCAGCCTTCCCTGGCTCCACCTTAGCCTGTATGCCTGCTACTTACAGCCCATTAACCCTGCAATGGCTGGACTGGAGCAGTGTACAAAGGGCACATCTACATGATGCCACACAGAGGAGGTGGCCATCTTCGTTCTAGTGTGAATCAATCCAGACGGTTTAAGGCTCCCATGAGGAAGTGTCATTTTAAAGGGAGATGTGTGGGGCTGAATTCTCTAGGGCTGCCCCACTGACAATGCTGCGTGGTGCACATAGGCCCTGGCAGGTGGGACCTGGATCACGCTGTCCAGGTACAGGTCGTCTGTGAGGCCAGTATCCAGGCCTCTGCCACTTGAGCCAAAGGATTACTCCATTAGCTGGCAGCAGTAGAGGACTCTTATCCTCTGTGTGGACTAGCTTCTATAAGGTGATGTGACTCATGCAGCCACTGCGTTTCAGTTGCACAGGATGTAACTGAGGGCAGAATCTGTCCCACCCATTATCTAGTCAATTGCTACAAAATGACATCAGTGGAAAGGAAGTATCAGGAATGTGACAGGGCGATTCAGGATGACACAATCTCTATTCACTTCTCTCCTTGGTTGGTGAACCAGTCTCCATTCCGGTCCGGACTGGATGGTGGTCCCTATCCGAGTCTCTGGTTGGTTTTCCAGTCTCTAAACAAGTCCGGGATTGGTTGGTGTTCCAGTCCCTATCCAAGTTCCGGATTGTTGGTGAGCCAGTCCCTATCCAAGTCTGTGGTTGGTTGGTGAGCCAGCCCCTATCCAAGTCCCCACTGGTTGGTGATGTGCTCTCTAGCTCACCCACAAGTTGTTGGGCTTGACGCACGAATCACCAAGTGAACTCCTCTGCCCGGTGACCTGCAGGAGGTCAGATTAGAGTCGACGATCATAATGGTCCCATAATACATTTTATAATCCACGGATCTATAATCCCCATGTAAGGGTCCCATATTCCTTCCCCCCCATCACAGGTGGCTGGAGCCTGGCACCATTGTTTGGCCTGAGACAAGGAGCAGGAGAGCAGCAGCAGGTGCATGTGAAAGCAATCAGGCTATTTTCCTAGTCCCCACAGCCCTTTAGGCCCACTCCCAGCTGGCTTTGTGGAGGGGAAAGTGGGAAGGTGGAAAATCAGCCATTCCCGCCCCCACCCCGCTGGCCTTTAACCCCAGGGCTTGCTGTGCTAGGCAAATCCACCCCAAGAGGTGCTGTGTTGATCCGGGCTTCCCTTCCTTGCACCTTGCATTGGGGTGAGCGAGCCCCTGGCTAGCCACGGCCGGGCTCCTCTCTCTGCCTCTGTCCAGTGCTGGCAGAGACGGCTGTTTATGTGGTGGTGGAGCAGCGCAGGCCAGGTCTGCAGCAGCCAGGCTGCTGGCAGATGAGCAATAACACCATGACATCATTGTGTGAGTGGAGCCTCCCTAGAGAGGAGCGAGGGGTGGGGGCCGGAGGGGGGCAGGCGAGCCAGCGAGCTGGAGAGAGGAGCACAGAGCGCGCCCGGCGAGCACTCTAAAAGCACTTAGCCAGACACGCAGCAGCAGGGCATGCTAACGGAGCCCAAGTATGGGCGCTTTCGCAATGGCTCAGTGACGCCCTCGGAGGACCCAGCCATGAGCAGCAAGGTCGCGGCGGCCACCCCGGCCCCCTCGCCGCCCGCCTCCCTGGCCCACCCGTGCCCCCCACTGGGCGAAGCTCGCTTGCCGGAGGAGCAGGAGGCCGTGACCACCTTCTGCATGCTGATCCCCAAGATTCCCCAGTGGAAGTTCTCCAGCCCCTCCGGCTTCCTGAGCCGCAGCCCTTCCAGCGCCAGCAAGGACCTGTCGTCCCCGGCTAAGCCCGGGGGCCCCGGAGAGGCAGGAGGTACCTCCTCCGGCCTGGCTGCTGTCCTGAGCGCCTGTGAGCCTGTCTGCCACTCTCCTTGTTCTCTGCAGGTGATGAACCGGTTCCGAGGAGGGGGAGGGAGGAAGACAGCTCGGGTCGAGGGGGTCAAACTGGCCGGAGAGGAATGGAACCGGAAAGGTAGCTTCATCAATAAACCGGCGCAGGGCTGGCTCCATCCGGACGAACGGGTCCTGGGACCAGGGGTCTCTTACATCGTCAGGGTAAGCCCGTTTCTTTGGCCCCCCTTCCCCTTGGTGCCCACCACTGTCCCATGCTGACTGCATCTCTGCAGCTGGCATTGAATTGGGAGTCTGCTGCCGCGGCACTCGGATCCCTGGGATCCTGTCATTAGGGGCTGGCAGCCGGGAAGGGGAAAGGTGCCCCCAGCCATGGGTAGAGGGAAGTTTGGGATGATTTCCCTCCCCCCGCTCCCCAGAGTTTTCAAGGCTTCCTCATCCAAGTTTCCTCTGTTCAAGGTCTCAAAGCCCAGCCGATCACCCTGCCCTGGGAGGGGTTGTGTTACATCGTCAAAGGCCGTCGCCATGACACCACGGTAGCTGGGATGTAATTACGACTTGGGCCCTTTGGGGCAACCTGGCCTTGCCCGGGCGATTGCACATGGTTTAAAACGAGCGCACTGCTGCTTAGCCAGCCTGAAACCGTACTCGGCTGCCAACAGCACTGAGACCTCGTCCTTCACTGGGCCAGGATCTCCGGCCACTGATTGATGAACTGAGCCCTGCGGTGGCGGGGGGTATTGTTACTCCTACCCCCCCGTGCCAGAAATGGGGAAACTGAGGCACAAAACGGGGACGGTCGCACAGTGACTCTGTGGTGAAGCGAGGAGCAGAATCCAGCTCTCCTGACTCCCAGCCCAGTGTGTCAACCCTAAGACATCACCAAAGACCCACGGCCTCCTACTGCTCTCCTTCACCCCCGTTTGACACCACTGTCATGGACTTCAGTGGAGTTCCTCCTGACTTGTGGCAGTGTCAGCAAGGGCAGACTCAGCCCTGCTTAAGCCACCCCTTAAGCATCCCCTAAGTATCTGTGTACAGCTGGGCCGAGGAAGGAGGGCCTAGTGGTTAGGGTGCTAGGCTAGGACTTGGGAGAATTGGGTTAAATTCCCTGCTGTGCTACAGACTCCTTGGGTGAGTCACTTAGTCGAGCTTTGCCTCAGTTTCCCTGTCTATACATTGGAGATAATAGCCCTGCCCCGCCTCGCAGTGGGTTGTGAGGATAAATGCATCAAAGATAGGGAGGGGGTCAGTTACTATGGTGATGGGCTGGTTTCCAAAGGGCTCGGTTGGGCCTGGCGCACCCTGCACTCTAACATACTCACAACCCCATCCCCCCAGAGGAAGCCACCGTGGGGCAGACACACCAGCAAGACCCCCCCCCCCCCCCCGTGACTCCCATTCTTAAAACTGGGGCCTACGCCTGACCATGGAAATGGTTTTGCTGCGGGGGGAGGGGGGAAGGGGGGTGTCCTAGTCTTCGTCTCCCATGCAAACGCCGCTGGGCCTGATGCTGTGGTCTGGACCCAACACGACTCCACTGATTTCATTGCTCCTAGGCTCTGAGAGCCACCAGAGGAAACCTACCCAGCCTGCAGGCCAAAGGAGGCCCCTTGGGCCCATCTGTGCTGGCTGAGGTGGTAGCCAGATCTCCCCGCTGCTTTGCACGG
Source organism: Terrapene triunguis (assembly GCF_002925995.2). Taxonomy (NCBI): domain Eukaryota; kingdom Metazoa; phylum Chordata; order Testudines; family Emydidae; genus Terrapene; species Terrapene triunguis. The sequence goes on from NW_020664545.1 coordinate 5,976,231, forward strand.
GTGTAACTGCCGACATGAGGTCGGGCAGAATCAGGCCCTAGGGGTTAGTTGAGAAAGGAGAGAGATTTGCCTCCCCACTCCCTGAAAAGCACGAGCCAGCCTCCCCAGCAGGGTTTGGGGCGTCCGTGGCACATTCTGGTGGGCCCCATTCACGCTCCGTCCAGCCTTGCTTGCCAGGAGCCCCTCACTCAGAGTGTCTATTCCCCAAAGGCCTCCCCCAGCCCCGGGCCCACAGCTGGCTCCTGCAGCATTCACAGAAAGACGCCGCTTCGAAGCAGGCTGATGCTCCTCGACCAGGGGTTTACAAACCCCGGCCCAGACTCTCAAAGGTATTTAGGCAGCTCGGGCTCTTGAGCCCCCCCGCCCCGAGCTCCTGTGGCCAGCCCAAGTCTCCGCCTGAGCCACAACTTCCACACTGCTATTTTGAGCGCGCTAGCTCACGCAGAACTCGTGTGCATCTGTCCACCCGCGCTGGGAGGCTCGCGCCCAGCTGCAGTGCAGACAAACCCCATGGGCGTTAGGTGCCTAAATACCTCTGAGAGCCTGGGCCCAAGGTCCTGATCTCCGGTCCGTCCACACAGCTAAGCGTGCAGGATCGGGGCTGGAATAGCCAGACCGTGTAGACGCATTCATACACCAGAAAGCCAGGGGCTGGAAAGGCCGGTCTCCAGCAGGGGAGAGTCTGCTGCCACGGCACTGGAGGGGTCTTCCTGGCAAGGCCTTGTGGCAGCTGAGTGTCCTAAACAGGATGGGGAAGGTTCAGAAGACCCTCCTGTTTCCCAGTGCCTCTGGGGATACTGACTGGCCCTGCAGCTGGCCTGGACCCACCAGCGCAGTCTCTCCCCCTACCCCAGAGGTAGCTGGCTAGCAAGAGACAAGGGAGGAGGGGGAAGTTTAACAAACTTCTTCACAATGGGGGCCTCTGCTCCAGCCCTGAGATTGGGATCTGAGTTCAAATCCCCCAGGCTTCACAGGGGATGAATCTGGGCCCATCCTAGAAATAGGGCCAGCCGTGAAGTTTGGATCCAGGGCTTTGGTTTAGGCCTATCTCCAGAGTTCCACACCCCTAGCCCAGGGAGTGATTTTGTGGAGTGGGTTTGATATGGACCCACCTCTCCAGATGGTCTAGGGGTTAGAGCATGAAGATGGGAGGCAGGACTCCTGGGTTCTAGCCCTAGTTTTGGGAGGGGAAGGGGGTCTAGTAGTTACAGCCCCAGACTTGGAGCCAGGACGGTGGGGTTCCATTCAGATCTCTGCCACTGATTTGCTGCCTGATGTTGGGGAAAAAAAAAATCACATCCCCCGTGCCTCTGTTTCCCCATCTGCAAAATGGGGATAATAATAATAAGTACTTACTTCCCAAAGGAGTTGTGAGGGTTCATTTGTGAAAGCCCTCTGAGATTCGGGGGGTGCCAGATGCTATGGAGGTCAGTCTCAACCACAGTGCTCTGAGCTCCAGGGTTGGGACTGAAAGGGTGAGACACTTGTAATTGCATTTGCGGATGGCATTTGGCTCCTTGTCTTATTCTCAATTAACTTGTGGTAATTTACAACTGCAGGCGAGATGGAGGAGCAGGGCAGCATGTCTCCGGTTAGCCTCTGTCTCTCTCCTCTCTCTGCCCCATCATAGATCATCAGATGTTTGATGTGTGGGACAGTGGTTGAGAGCTAACATGATTTAAAGGGAAATGCGCCGAGGTGAACTCCTTCAGTGCGGGCAGTTTCTACAGGAGCCATAGGAGGAGGTTGGCAGAAGGCAGAGAGAGGGGCGTGGAGTTGGGGACAGAGAGAGAAGAGAAGCATTGATAACAGTGCCTTTCCTTACCAAAGGATCCCAAAGCACTTGTTGTACAGCTCTCTTTGCCCACCACTCAAATGCAGCCATCGCTGGGGTGGAATTTAGCCACTACACTGCAGCATAGAACAGGGAGCAAAGAAGTCGAAAGGGGATACCACGAGCTCCGACTAAAGTGAAGGCTTGAGGCTGCATAGGCTGAAAGCCTGCGCTAAAAGGGAAGGGGAGGCTGTAGGTTGGCAGCACATTTCCGTCTCCGCAGCAGCTGGAATGCCAGTGGGGGAGAGCACAGGGCAGGAGTCAAAGCTCAGGGGCGGGAAGAAGGGGGCATGGTCCAGTGGGTAAAGCACAGGCCTTGGAATCGGGAGATTCACAGAATTTAATGCCAGAAGGGATCATTATGAGAATCGCGCCTGGCTCCTGTATAACAGGCCGGAACACCTCCCCCTAGCCCATAATTCAGCTGGCAGAGCTAGCTCTGCCACTGCCTTGCCAGGCAACCGAGGGCAAGTCACTTATGACACTGTCTCGTTGCCTCAGCTTCCTTCTTCTGCAAAATGGGGAGAAAGACACTTATTTGCAGGGGCCTTGGGAGACTCAGACTTATTTGAAAAGTCTTTGGGGGGGGGGGGGTGTCCTGTGCTGGAGGGAGCCATCCAAGGGCAAAGTCCCATTATCCCCAGCACGAAAACATTGGTGTATCCTCCTGCATCGGTCCCACCCCCCAGAGCTTAGAGTAGTGGCACAGCAGAAGGCAGGACCATCAGTAGGGCATGGCCTGTCTCCCCCCCCGCTTCTCCAACCTCCCCAGAAGACAGGACTTTGATGGGGAGCAAGCTGCTGCTTGGGCCTTGAAATGAAAGTAACTAGAGCTGGCAAAGACACCCCGCCCCCGCTCTAAGGGGCAAATCAGCACAGTCAAGGCAGCTCTCCCAGTTTACGCCAGCTGAGGCTCTGGCCCAGGTGTCCGCCCATCAGAGAAAGGCCAGGATAAAGGTCCTGATCCTGAGACCAAGGAGCGTTGGGGTTGCTCAGAACCTCTTAGACTCAGCTCCTCCATCGCCCACGCAGCAGAGGATGTCCATTTTAATCACCGCTAGCAAGGGACAAGCCGGCGAGCGCTGCAGGAGGCAAGCACCTGGCGGGATGATCCGAGTGAATTTCTTTCCGGCCCTAAGCTTGCCGTGGCACTAATCAGCCGCCATACATTTTGCCTCCAGCGTTTTCTCCTGGAGCCCTGCCAAGCCCCATTAAACTGACCTCGCTGGCAGCGCCTGCTGGAAAGGCAGCTAATGCGCCATTGAAGAGTGGTGGGGGCTGGCAGGGGGGCAGAGCGACGTTCCCAGCTAGGGAGGAATTTCGTGGGTATCAGTCCGCTGTCTATCAGGTGTCGATGCTGCACAGAGCCCCATGGCAACTGGCACTAATTGGCCCCCTTGCTAGCCGCTTCAGCGGAGAAGCCAAGGCCTGACCGCAGTGGAGACGGAGCTTGCTCTTAGAGGCAGGCTCCCTTCCAGCTCGGGGCTGAGGCCTGCCAAGTGGGTGGTGCGTGGGCAGTTTGCCCGGACGCTGTCTGCTCTGTCCCTGCTCGGTGCAGACAGAGGTGTCAGCCTGGCCCCCTTCTCCCTGGCACCGACATCCTCAAACCGTTCGAGGGGCCCGGTCGATCGGGAGAGTGAGTAAGGAGCTCGGCTTGCTGAGGCGGGGCAGGATTAGCCTCTCACATGCTCTGGCTCAGTTTACCCCCCGCCCCCCTGCACTGCCGGTATGACCTGCCCCTCCCAGCCACGTCACTAGACAGCTCAGCCCTGCCTAGGGTAACAGAGTCCTATAGACAAAGTTCAGGAAAGCACAAAACAAAGGGACCTTTGCAGTAGCCAGGCTCAGCATCCCACCTCCTTCCTTCCAGGCTGGCCCCAGCCTCTCCCACTGCCCACCGGCGGGTACCGGGCTATGGTCCACCCAGGGGCTGCTTTTCTGGCCTCCCCAGAGAGTTCTGACGTGCCCCCCAGCTGGGCAAAAGGGTGGGAGTCCGTACATGAAATGTGCTCAGAGACACAAAGCCTCGGAGATGCCCTCTCTCTGCACCCCTCGCTGGATTCCAGAGCCCGGGCTCCAGCCCAAGCCCGACTGTCTGCCCGACCCAAGGGTACGTCTACACTGCCCGACCCGGTGCCACGGGTCCTTCACTGCAGTGTAGACGTCCCCTTAGCCTTAGGGGGTACTCCTGGGCCCCTGCTCCATTCCTCACCTCAGGGCCTGGGAGCTTCTCTCTGCTGCCCCTGCTGCAGTTAGGTGAGGGGAAGCAGAGAGACTGACTTCTCCATGCCCTACCGCGGCAGGGTCATTCTGAACTCGCTACGCCAACAACCCTCCCGCTAGTGACCCGTGCTGAGCCGCAGGCCCCCAGGAGAGAGAGGGGCTGATGAATTCCGTAAGCTGTTCGGGGTGAGCTAGCTCCCATTCCCCCCCTAACCTGGGGATCTGAGCAGCGCACTGCAGCCTGGCTGATTTCAACCCCTTTCTCTTCCAGTACATGGGCTGTATTGAAGTGCTGCGCTCCATGCGATCTCTTGACTTTAACACCCGGACGCAGGTTACCAGGTAAGCACCTCCGGGCTCCCTGCCCTGGACTTTCTGGGGTCCCCCCTGATTTCTAGATGAATGCACCAGCTTTCCAGAGATTCAAGGCTGAGAAAGCCTGTGGGACGGGTTC
>NW_020664545.1:5980751-5984590 GCF_002925995.2 Terrapene triunguis
GGTACCCACGCCGTGCCATGGCACACAACACGGGCCCTAAGGGACCCCCCCTGTCTGACCTGGCTCTCTCTACCCTCCAGCTGGTCCGTGTTTAGAAGCAGGCGACGTACAGCCTCCCTCAGACCAGGCAGCTCACTAGTGTTCTGTGATGCTCACAGATCCGGACAGGTGGGCACGACCCCTCCACACTGTGGGGTCCCCTGATGGGGAGTCTCAGCAGAGAGGTCAAGGACCGGAATGGCTCAGGGCAAACACAGGGCAGGGGTGGACTATGGGTGCCAGACAGCATGCGGGGGGGGGAGGACATGGAAGCTGACTGTTGTCCTGGTCTGGGGGAGATGGCAGGCCTCCAGTCTTCAGGGCTGGCTCCCCTTCCCCGCCCCTCAGCTCCCCTAAACACCCCAGCTGAGAAATCCCCATGTGCCTTCCAAATAAAGCCACCGGCCGGCCCGGAGCACGCGGGGAAGGTACGTGGGAGGCAGGTTCTGCTGCAGCGGCTGTCTGCAAACCAGATAGGTAGCAAGAGAAGCTGGGGGTGGGGGGGTAGAACTGCAGAGTCTCCTGCCTGCTGATGCGGATCGATAGGAGGCCGGGGAGAGGGAAGGAGCCTCCAGAGCCGATTGCAGCCATGGTCCTGTCCCTGCAGCGACGTGGGAGCAGAAGCAGCTCGCGCTGGGGAGAAGCGAGCAGGAGGAGGGCGAAGGCGCAGGGGGACACGCGTGGAGGCGGAGTTGTGCAGCCCCCGTCCGAGTCCTGGGGATGGGGGATCAGGTCCTTGGGAGACGACCATGGGCTTGGGGAGTAGGCTGAGCTGCTCGCTGGGACTCAGGGCCCCTCCGGCTCCATGTAGCTTCTGCATGTCGGCAGAGCGCCATATTTACCCTACACCAGGGCCAGGGGACCAGCAAGCAGGACAAACGCTGCAGGCGCCCAAACGATGAGGCTGAACTGGGCCCCTTAAAAGTTGCCCGAGCGCAGCATCCCCGTGGTCTGGGATCCTGGAGGGAAGGCTCCGGTTTGGGGGGCTCTCACTCAGCTCGCCTTGGGAAGTGCCCCCAGCTCTGGGCCGTGGCCAGGGGGCTGCTCAGTGCCGTGCAACGCGCCGCTGAGCCTGAGGCTTCTCAACCAGGCCGCCTAGCGTAGCGGCTGCAGGTGGGTGCGTAGAGCCGGGGCATGGATGGATGGTTTTCACATGGCTTTGTGCCCTTGAGTTGCTGAGCCAGGCAGTGCCCCATTGGGACGGTGGCCCCAGTGGCACAAATACACCACCTTGATCCCACACTACCTCCTCCTCCTAGAGCTGGTCACTGGCCCTGGGACACTGGGGGGGGGGTCTCTTGTGGAGGGGAGCACTGGCCAATTGACACTCAGAGGGAGGAGCCTGAGCACCAAGGGCTTGGTGTTTAATTATTAAAGCCCTTAGCAGGGAGAGAGCCAGAGAGAAAGGGCTGCTGGATGTCAGTGCAGGGTCCCCACAACAATCCCGCCCTCCCCCCTCTTTCCCAGCCACAGGTGACGCGGACCAGCTGCCCCTGCCCCAACTGTCATTGCAAGGGTCCCTGGTGCGGCCCCCCCCCAGACAACGCAGGAGGCAGCATTTTAGCAGCGGGGGTGGGGCTAGGTCCCACTGACCCGGTCTCGCCACTGGGGCTGGAGGATTAACCCCAGCCTGCTTGATTCTTTGCTCGCAGGGAAGCCATCAACAGACTGTACGAGGCGGTGCCTGGGGTCAAAGGGGCCTGGAAGAAGAAGGTGGGTAACCGTGCCTTAGTTTCCCCATCTGTAAAACAGGGCTGCTGATGCTGACTTAGCCCTGAGCGGACGTGGCTAAGGGTTATTAAGGCGGGTTCAGGTTCTGGGATCTCTCCCCCAGGATCCTCGGAGCCCTCTCCCCTGGGATCCCCCACTGTTGACCTGCGCAGAGCGGTTGTCTGCAGACAGGAAGCTGGACACTTCGCTGACTGTGCCTGGGCTGGTTCAGCTCAGCAGAGTTGCAGAAGCTTCCTGCACTGTCCCCCCCATCACCCCGTCTGGTTAGCTGAGCGCAGCACCCAGCGTTACCCGGATCCTTTTCTCCTTCCCCAGGCACCCAACAAAGCCCTCTTCTCCATCCTGGGCAAGAACAACCTGCGCTTCGCTGGGATGAGCATCACTGTCAACATCTCCATCGACGGGCTCAACCTCATGATCCCCACCACCCGGCAGGTTAGTGCCCACCCAAGTGCTCCGATCGCTCCCCTGGGGCATGGAGATCTAGGACCAGTTGGGGCAGGGACAGAGGGGAGGTCGCTTGCACCTCCCCTATCCAGTGGTTGTGGGGACTCATGCAGCCCCTAGCACAGGTTAGAGCAGCCTTGAGACTGCTCTAAATTGTGCCACTGCTTCTGGGGCCCGGGGCTAAATTCTGCTCTCAACTTCACTGCTGTAAATCCAGCGTCATTCCCCCGAATGCAAAGGATCCACTTGGGTGACAGAGAGGCACCCCAACACCTGTCCCTTTACAGGGGTGAGCCCAGCCCCTGGATCGGGGCCCCACCCAATTAGGGGATCAGCATATCTAGCTCAAGAGGGCGGGAGAGCAGCACCCTTGCTTATCCTCAGAGCACAAGGATAGAACAACTCAGGGTTACACAGGATGGGAAACTAGTGTCAGGGCAGGGATTAGAACTCAGGTGGGCCCAGCTGCCAGTCCTGTGCTCCAACCACTAGGCCATCCTTTGCTCTTGCAGTCCCCCATGTTGTTTTGTCCCCTTTAAACAGTCAGGCAAGCTGGTCAGGCTACACAGGGTGGCAACAATCTGGGAGCAGGGGAATTCCCGGGTGCAATCCGAGCAGGGAGGGGAAGCTGGCATTTCTGAACCAACCACGCTCACCAGCAGGAGGCTGGCGTGTCCATTCGACGAGCCGCAGCCTACACACCCTAGGCCAGGTGGGGTGGATACAGCCGGCCTAGCTCCCGCCCCACCCCAGCAGCAGAGGAAAGCCAGGACTGTTCCCAGAGCATTGACTTTCGGCGGGGGCTGGCGGCGGGTCGGTCCCCACCCTCCCCCCGTTTTATGGAGCCGCTGCGCTGAGCGATTCAGAGCCTCTTGCGAAGAACTTTAATGCCTGCCTCTGTCCCCTGCAGATCATTGCCAACCACCACATGCAGTCCATCTCCTTCGCCTCGGGGGGAGACACGGTAAGGGCCGCCCCCGGCGCGCGGAGATAGAGGAGTTGCTAGCTCCGCGCGGCCCCTCTCCCTTCTGCATCTCCTCCTCCCCCTCCATATCACCCCCTTTCCATCCCTCTCTTCTCTCCCCTCTGCCTCAGTTTCTTTGGCCTCTGGTGGTGATCAATGGGCAGCAACAATCACACTGCCAGTGGACCAGCTTCTGCCTACTGCAGCCTCAGTCCTGGGCACCGACAGCAGAGTGGGGGAAGGTCCCCACCTGGCTGGTATTTGACCGGCCTGGCTGGGTTTTTTTTTAATGGCGCTGCGCCAGAAAAAATAATATAAACTGCCAGGGTTTTTGTGTCTGTGTGGTTTGTTTTTTTTTAAAACCATGGGTCTGAAGCTATGCAGTATTCTCGCACAACGCTGGGACAGCTCATGTTAAAAGTGTCCGTGTCCAGCAAAAGATGCGGCCGTGTTCCCACTTCCATGGTTTAAGCGACAACAGAGCAAAATAATTGCAAATACAGCAGCCGTCCGCCCACCGACACGCCACACGCCCTGCACGGGGGTGTGAGAGGGTTTGAGCCATGTGGCAGTAAGGAGACCCGTGATGTTTATCAATCTTGTCTATAGGTGTCTTCTCTCTAGATACTATAAGTGGCTGTTGAAGGGGGCGGGGGGG
>NW_020664545.1:5984600-6024315 GCF_002925995.2 Terrapene triunguis
CACACACACACAAGGATTGGGGCCTGGACCCCTGCTTCTTTCACCCCCAAAGCCCAGCCACCCCCTACGTGAGCTCCTGCAGCTGCCAGGGGTAGTATGTCCTTTATCTCTTCTTTGGGCTGCAGCCACTAGAGGGCAGTCCTCCCTCAGTCAGCCCCAGGGAGCTGGTTCGTTACAGCACAGGCTGCTCGCTGGGCATGACGGAGGGCAGATTGCCCTGGGGCAATGGGGTGAGTCCCAGCACCGGGGAACCCTCGCTGTCTCTGCAGCACGCCCAGGCCCTCACCAGCCGAGGAGGGAGTGTCTCAGAGCAGGGACCTACACCCACGTTACCTGGGGAAGGGGGATCTGCCAGCCGGGGGACTATGGCTCATGCCCCTTCATACCCAGGTTCATAGCCCTGCCTCAAGCCCCTCCAACCCTTAACCCACAGGCCAGATCCCGGACCCCAGGAATGATAGCCACAAACCCCTTCCTTCCCTGACTCTCCCTTTCTCTCCAGGACATGACAGACTACGTGGCCTATGTGGCAAAGGATCCCATTAACCAAAGAGGTGAGCGGGGCAGAGGTGAGGGGACACAGGGGGGTAACAAAGAGGGATTGTAAGCAAGGAAGGATCAAGGCTAAACAGGAGACCCATACTGGCCAAAAGTATGGAGAAGGGTTCTCCCCCCGCCACCCACCTCTTGTGCATTTATTGTGCAGAGTGTAACAGGGGAACTCACCGCCGGAGTGCCCCCTCATGCCAGCACGTGGCCTTGCAGGGATTCTTCCACTCTGGAGGCTCTTTTCCCTGGATCTGCCACAGCTTCTCCCAGGGACAGCCCTGCTTCCGAGAGCCCCTCCATGAGGTTCTCCTGCCGGCTGCCGCCTGGGCCACAGCTTCCTTCCCCACCCCTTCTCTCTCAAGCCTTCTGATGAGGCCCAGGTGTTCACCATGCAAACACTTGACCCCATTAATCCCACCTCCTTAGGCTAGGGGGCAGTTAATTATGGCCCAGGCAAGACTGGCCCCATTTCACCTTAAAGGGGCCTGTTACCCCCATGGCAGGAAGGGACGGGGAAGAGCAGCTCACGGATGTTCCAGGAGGGATCCGTGGTCGTGGGGGCTAATAAAACATAAGCTGGGGTCGGCTTGTCCGATTGGCTCCGTCCTGCCACTGAAGAGGATGAGGAGGGTGGTGGCGGCGCCCGGTGGGTAAAAAGCTGAGCTGGGTCCAAGCTGGATTCGCTAGACCAGATTCCACCATGTTCAGAAAAAATGAACCCCAGCTCTGGACCACCCTGGTTCTGTGACCCTGAACCCCAGCCTGAAAGGCCGTCCATCTCTCACTGCCCCAGGCTGGCTCCTGGCTGGGACATGGCCCCTGGGGGGCTAGACTCCCATTTCGCAAGCGCTGCCATATGTCCCCCGGGGGCCTTGTGCACAGGCCAGATGCCCCGCCTGATGTGTCTGTGTCTCTCTCCCTGCCGGGCAGCCTGCCACATCCTGGAATGCTGTGACGGGCTGGCTCAGAGCATCATCAACACGGTGGGACAGGCCTTCGAGCTGCGCTTCAAGCAGTATCTGCACAGCCCCCCCAAGGTGGTGGTGCCGCCGGACAGGTAGGGGCGGGGAGAGACACGGGGCCTTTTGGTGCTGCTGGGGTCGCCCTGGCCAGACTGGGCCTGCTTTTATGCAGGTCTGCACCTTCTTACCTTATCCTGGGCAGCAATTTCCAAAGCTGGTCCAGGCGAATGAGGCCTTGCAACCTTCTACCCCCATGTTCATCCATCCCTTACGCTGGCATCCCAGCCACTTCCTACTGCCCCCACAGGTGCTCTCCAGCCTCGGGGACAAGGTGGCGTTCACACTGCCAAGCCTTCACGGATCTGCTTTGCAGTCACCACCTGAGCAGGACCTGAGATGCTTCAAGCCCTCAGAAGGCCTGTTGGTGGAAGACCGGGACCGTCCTCTGCTCGGTGCATTGGGGTGTTGCCATTCTCTGCATCACAAGATACAGGGCCCTGCAGCAGGCTCCATACGCCTGTGGCTCTGGGGGCTGAGGGGCCCTGGCTGTGGGTTCTGTCGCAGTTATGGGTGTTAGGTCCAGCATGATCTCAGTGCTAGGTGCTACCCTGCCCTGGGTGCTCGATCATGAGATGTCCTGGGTGCTAGGTCTGGGGATGCTCTGGGTCTGGGTGCTCCAATGGCCTGGGGTGCAAGGCCAGAGCTCTGAGTGTAGAGTCGCCATGGTTCTGGAGTCTAACCGCATTCCCTAACTCCCGTATCCTCTGTCGCGCAGGGTCATGGGGACCGAGGAATCCGCGTGGGGCGACGAAGAGGAGTCGGCCGAACACGACTACTACAACAGCATCCCGGGGAAGGAGCCTCCCCTGGGGGGACTCGTCGACTCTCGGCTCAGGCACTCCCAGCCCTCCTGCGCCGGTCACTTCAGCCAGGTGAATCCTGCAGTCAGCATGCTTGGCGGTACAGCTTCCCCAATTCCCCCCAGCCCCACAACCTCCCCACCCCAAGGCTGCACCCACAACCTCCTGTGTTGAATCGAGCCTTTTCCCCCTGATGCTGACAGCTGGAAACCAAACTGGTTCTTGTCCGCATAGAGGACTCCTGCAGTGAGTGCCTGGTGCGGGGCCAGGCCTGGAGCTTCTTTGGACTAGCCTCTGGGGTCAGGGATGGAGGTTGGTCCATCAGGGAGAGCCCCATACAGGTCTACGGCTTCCTCTGGGGCTTGGGGGTTCTGTTGTCCAGCAGTAAAGTCCGTCCCAGCCTCTGAAGGCTGCGTGGGATTTTACCAAAAGCTCCAGCCATTGAGTCATCAGTTCATTACGTTTAAGGCCAGAAGGGACCATTCGATCCTCTGCACAACACAGGCCGCAAACCCCCAGGTGAACGTGCTACAGCCGTCAGGAGACTAAACAATGATGTGCAACAGGAGGGACGTAGGTGCACCAATCCCACGGCCCCTGCATTGGCTGTCACTAAACCCCTCGATCTCTCACAGGCTGGGTCATCCCGTTACACAGAGGAGGGAGCTGAAGCGTGCGGGGGTGAAGTGTGGAAGCGTGACTAGAGCTGGGTTTAGCACGAAGGGGTTTGTGGCTCTCCGACCCACGTGCTTGTAGACTGCACGGCCACTGCAGGGGCTCCGTGGGGGGACCTGCTGCACACTTCTATGAGCTGTGACCTCCAGGCTGTGTTTCTGGGCCTAGCAACGTTCTCCATTTGCCAGCAAGGGATGGAGGCCCTGAGGAGGCAGCGAGCAAAGCTGGGGTATCAGCTGTCCTCACACCTCCACCTAATGCATCTCCCTGTCCGCTGCCTGGGTCTCCATATCACATGCCCACGTGTGGAGGGGAAACATACTTCCTGCATCATGTGTGGTGCATGGACCGAGGTCTGATTCTTCTGCTTCACAGGTTGGATTTCCTGCCAGAAGAGACCAGAACAGCCACCCGGGCTCCCACTGGGACAGCGACGCTCCTGGTATGTGCTGCAGCTCGAAGGCGTCATTTAACCCAGGGACTCACGTCCCTGTGGGCACGGGAATGCATGGCCCAAGGAGTCGCAAATGCCTGTGGTGGGACCCTCGGAGATGGGCATCCCTGTCCCTAGCTGCCCGGTTATGAGAAAACTAGCTGAGAATGATGCATGGAGCAGCTGCTTGGAGCGATGCCCCTTTTGCAAACCCGATCCTTTGGCATGAGTCACACAGCCTGGCACGTCGGCTGATCCTTCCGCACCATCACCACATGGACTCCAGGGGGAACTGTCAGGGGGTGGGGGGTGTTTCTGGTCACCAATGAGCTTGTCCCCGAGTCTCCCCTGGATGGTTCAGCAGCTGCTCCCACCAGAGACGATGTAGGAAGCTTGGTCGCCTGCTTCTCCCCTAGCGGGTCAGGGTGAAAGGGCCAAATACGGGGAGGTGAAAGGACCCAGGGGAAGGTGAGATCGGTGTAGGAGTGCGTGGCCAAGGAAAGGACAATCCTAAAGGGAGGAGCAATGGGGTGAAACTCAGCAGAGGGAAGTTCAGGCTGCACAGAGCAAGGAGAGCTTCCGAGCAGGGAGGAGTGTGTGAGGTGGAAATCACCTCCCCAGGGAAGCGGTGGGGGCCCCCATTGGTACAACTGGACAAGACACCAAAGGATAGATCACAGGGAGCGATCCTAGCATGGGCGGCGGGTACCATAGGCTGAGCGAGGCTGGGTCTCCCCAAACAGCCAGGCCCAGCTCTCCCCTCCTACTTTCCGCTCTGCGTGCGGCTCCAGTCCCCCAGTGCTGGCCCCGGGGCTGTGCTGCCCACCTTCCCGGCGCTCCGGGGGGCTAGCCTGAGGTGGAGGCTGGTAGCCGCTGTGATGGGGGGCTTTGGGCTCCGGCAGGCAGTCAAGGAAGAGGAGGTGGGGCCTCAGGCCGAAGGGGCAGGGCTGGGGGCTAGCCTCCCTCAGCTGGCGGTTCATGGATCCTGGGGTGGCAGGCCCGGCTCCTGTGGTTCCTTTGCACAGAGCCTACCGGCGCTCACTGCAGGGCACGGGTGTGTCTTCCAGGCCAGTCCTGCGACGGCTACCTCCAGGCAGACGGCCAGCCCCTCGGATGCCGCGACTACGAGGAGCACATGTACGTCAACACGCAGTGCCTGGACGGCTGGGAGCACGAGGCGAGCCCCCCCAAGGATCTCTTTGACATGAGTAAGACAGCAGCCTTGCTCAGCGTGAAGGGTGGGGGGAAGGGGCAGGAAGCCGTCAGGATTGCTGAAAGCCATGATCTCAGGCCCTGCTTTCCTCCCACTCCGGGGCAGGAGAGGAATCAGGTTCTCAGGAGGTCTCCCATTAAGGTGGCCAGACCTGAGCTTGCTTAGCTTGCATGCTCCTGCAGCCAGACCTGTCTGCTAGGAGCATACACCAGCAGTCTCTGTGTCCCGTCTGCATTTGAGAGGGGATGGGCCTTACCGGGAGGGGCGTTTTGTCCCCTGGCGTCAGGTGATCCATGCAGCAGCCTCGCGCTTAGCCCTTGCCGTCCGGGCACCAGGCTGGAGCCCATGTCACACATGTCCTGCTGGGGAGCGGAGAGATTCCGCTCGCAGCTCTGTGATGAACTTTCCTCTCCCTGCGTGAGGGGAGCTGCAGCGCCAGCCTGGTTGCCTTGTGAAAAGGTAGCATGCAAAGAGCCCCCGGGGCCATCCAGCCTGGGGGAGATGAATGCTTCTCGGGGTCATCCAGCCCCACAAGCTGGTGTGGGGTCAGAGAGTTAGGCCAGCCAGCTCCTTGCAATGTCAAAGAGACGCCTGAGGCCTTCACCAAATGGCTCTCCTGTCAATAGTGCTGTCGCCATCTGGCACGTGTTTAACACTGCCCTCTCCTGGCTGTAGTCAGTATTGCTCAGCTATGAGTCCTAGACCCTGTACTGCTCATGGGACTCCAGTGGTAGGTGCCCGTGCTTTTGAATCAGAAGCCCCGTTCTACTCCTGTTTTAGCCTTGCGGCCTCAATATGCAGCAGAGCGACAGCCTAGAGAGCCAGGGATTCGTTACTGTACCCTGCTCTCTCCTGAGCTCAGATCCCTCAACAGACCGTAACGAATTTCCCCTCAACGGCCCCGTAAGGAGCAGGGACGCCTGTGTGACCCCATTTCACAGGTGAGGAGGCTGACTGAGCAAATAGAGCCCAGGACTCCTGCCCCTTCCCTGCAAGGCCCCCGGCCCCTATGCTGAGGGGAGAGGCAGCAGCCTGCATACTTGGGGTCCACATGGGAGCCAGCCCTGAGTGCATCCAGCTGAGAAGTCACATCGTCCCAAGGAGCTACAGACCCTGCGCTGCCCCTGGGGCTTGGCCAGCGCTCGTCGCTCCAACCCTGTCAGTGAGCGGCTCCCGTTTCCAGCCAGGAGCCGAAAGGCACGAACCAACCCACCCACCCCAAGCGCCAGCTAGGGAAGGAGGAAGGGCTCCGAAGCTTTTCGGAGGGTGACACCGCTGAGCAGCCGTGGACTGAATCGCTGGGGCCGCGGCCGCGCTGAATGCGAGATGCAAAAAGCGACTCGCCCTCCGCCATGTCCTCGTGCTCTGCTGGATGCGGGCGAGCCTGGGAGGGAGGCCGGGGGTTTGTTTAGCCAGCGCCCCCTCGGCTGGCATGCCCAGAAAACACAGGGGCAGAGGAACAGACACCCAGCCGCGCCAGGCTTCTGCCTTTCACAGGGGCTTGGGGGTATCATTAGCATCCAACTTCAGTAATGCACGTGCCTAACCAACAGGTGACTGGCTGGCTAGTTTAGACCTGCCCGGAGCCCTCATCTCTGGGGGTGTGAGCATCTCATCAGCATTAGCCTCCCAACCCCCCATCAGAGGCAGGGCAGGGCTATTAACCCCTGTTACAAATGAGAACTGAAGTCTAGAGATGGAGAACCACGGGCCCCGGAGGGAAAGCAGGGACTCAAACCTAGATCTCCAGAGTGCTAGGTTCACACGGAACCCCTGGGCTGTCCTTCCACTCCGGGGCAGCCCTTCCCTGCAGTCCTCCTGTCCTTACAGGGTACGTCTACACTGCAAAACCGTGGCAGTGAGTCTCTGAGTCCGGGTCAGGGCTCGCCCTACGGGGCTAGAAATAGCAGTGTAGCCAGGGCTCGAGCCCGGCCTCTGAGGCCCACCCCCCACTCCGGGTTTCAGCCGCAGCCCGAAGGTCTACGTGGCTATTTTGAGCCCCGTGAGCCTTAGTCTGTTGAGACTCGTGGCTGCGGGTTGGGTTGGTATTTTTTTGCAGTGTAGACGTACCCACAGTCAGGCCTGGGCTTCAGACCCCTGCTGAATCGGGGCCCATCGCGCTGGGCTGTTCGTCCCCTTGCGGCATTTCACCTCGTCGCTTTGGTTGGGCCTAGGTGGTGATTTCCAGGGGTTTAGCCGTGCTACAGAGCCCAGTTCCTCAGACGCAAGGAGGGGAGACTCCTTCTCTATCCCAGGAAAGCCATCAAACCACTCCACTGCACACGCATCTCCTTGGAGAAGGAGGAGAGACCACAGCACATGTGGCAGACGTTACCCGTGTCGCCTAGTGCACCACCGCAAGGTGCTCAGAGGCTGCGGTGAGGGGCACGGAGTAAGCACCTCACTAGAACAGAAGAGTGGGACTTGCCTTTGGCCTTTGGCTCAAGGCCTTTAAAAGAGCCAGCCCAGGTCCAGCAACGGGGGAATTCTTCCCAGACCCAGCTGGCAGTAGGTCTGGGAGCCCTGTGATGTGATCCCGGCTAGGGTAGCTGCCAGGGCCTGTCCTCTCCTTGCTTTATATTCTTGGCTTCTTGCAGGGCCTTTCGAAGACGCCCTAAAGCTGCATGAGTCCACGGTGGCTGGCGGGGCCAGCCCTCCCCTTGAGGACCAGTGGCCCAGCCCGCCCACCCGGAAGGCTCCCATCGCCCCCACGGAAGAGCAGCTGAAGCGGGAGCCCTGGTACCACGGGAAGATGAGCCGGCGAGACGCCGAGAAGCTGCTGCAGATGGACGGGGACTTCCTGGTGAGGGACAGCATCACCAACCCCGGGCAGTACGTCCTGACGGGCATGAACGGCGGGCAGCCCAAGCACCTGCTGCTGGTGGATCCTGAGGGCGTGGTAAGGACCCGGCTGGGCTCCCCACGCTCAGCCCGAATGTCCTTGATGGGCACCCCACCAGCCTCCTCTCTGGGTGGAGCACTACCTGCCCACTCCCCAGCCCCCGCCTGACACCCACCCCCTTCCCCGTTATGTTGCTCCAGGTGAGGACCAAGGACGTCCTGTTCGAGAGCATCAGCCACCTGATCAACTACCACCTGCAGAACGAGCAGCCCATTGTGGCGGCGGAGAGCGAGCTGCACCTGAGGCAGGTGGTGAAGAGGAAGCAGTGACGGCTGGGTGCGTCCCCCCGGCAGGGGCCTACAGGGGGCAGGCAGGAGACCAGGGGGCCTGATTCCCTCCTGCCCTCGCCCCCGTCGGAGCAGCGGGGCAGTGGGGAATTGGCCCGCCCCCTCTCTCCTCTGTGCGGGTGACCCAGCGGGGACAGACCCGGTATCCACTGCCTCTTGGGCTGGGCTAACGGGGGTCGCTGGGAGTGAGACGCCCCCTGAGCATGCTGGGCCCCTGACGCTGTGATCCCTGACAGCAATCTCCTTTCTCTCTGGCCCAGAGCCCACCGGGGACCTGGCTCTGTGCCCAGAGCGCCTGCCCAAGGAGGAGAGGGGAGCCAGGTGAAAAAGACAAGTGGATGCCACAGACTGAAAGCCCTGCCCCCCTTCCCTAAGCAGCACCCACATCCCCCTCTGCTCCTTCTCCTCCACCCAGTGCCACAGTCACCCTTTCTCTTTCCCCAGGGGACTGTTTTCCCCTCCCCTCCCAAAACAGCTTCCTCTTTCCCTCTCCCTTCCACTTGCGGCCACGCTCCCCCCTTCTCTCCCCCTCCTCCGGACTCGCGCCACCTTCCCTCTTGCCTATGGATGGCTGTCTCTCGCCTACAGGCAGCCACCTGCGCCCGTGTCTCTTCGGTGGACCCCTGCCCATTCGTGTTCTCTCTCCCACCTCCACCAGTGGAGTGCTGTCACATTCCCCCTCTCTCTCCTCTAGCCCTGTGCCATCTTCCGTCTCTCTCTTTCTCTCTCTCTCTCTCTCTCTCTCTCTCCTACAGACTGTTGCTACATCCCCTCTTTCCCTCTTAGCTGCAGGCTGCTGCCACAACCCACGCCGACTTTTTCACTCTTCCTCCTATCCTGGGATGGAGGCGATGTATTTATCCTACACGTGCCGACGAAACTCCGACTGGGACGTTAGCACGGCTCTCCCCACCATCCCCGCCAAGGAGCCCGGAGGACACAAACGGAGCTCAGCTCTTTGCCGCGTACGTCCCACCAGGAGCACACATACAACAGATCAAACCTACCCCCGACTTCTTAGACTAGTAGTTAATTAAAGCAAACGAATGGTGAGCAGGGAGCCGTGCTCGGAGAGCTGCTTGTAACCCCGGCTGGGCGCGGACTGTGGTCTAGTGGCCTAAGCGCGGTGCTGGGTGCCAGGACACCCGAGCTCTTTGCCTCCACCTCTGCTGCTGACTGGCTGGGTGACCTTGGGCAAGTTGCTTTGCCGCTCTGTGCCTCAGTTTCTCCATCTGTAAAATGGGGAGGATGATATTGACCGACCTACCTCGCAGGGGGTGCTGTGGGGAGGAGTTTGCTAAAGCTGGTGTGGCCTTCTGAGTGCTAAATAGCATCCAGCTCAGTTGTTAGGTTTAGTCGCTGCTAGAGATCATGAGAGGGGTAGGGAACCCCCTTTGGAGGTATAATTGGGTGTGTCGGGAGGGGTCAGAAGCACAAGGCCCCATTCCCATCTGCAAGGAGAATAGGAGCCTCTTCCCCATCTCCCAAAACCTCCCCAGCCAACCCATTACAGTAACAGCTGCTTAGACTCCACTTCACAGCCCTGACGGGACAATCTTGTAATTACGTTATCTGGCTGAGATGGCCCATCATTAGGGAAACAACTGTCAGATCTTATCAGCACTCTGCTTATTGAATCAGGATGTGAGGACAGACGTTTGGACCTTGGGAGAGAGGACAAAGAGCGACACAAGCGAGGGTGTGGCCGTCCCACCGCTGGGACGCATCTCTCCTCCTGCACAGCTACCCAGGAGGTGACGTCGGTGTCCACTTGGCTTCTGCCCCGCTTCAGAGCCTCAGCTCCTAGTACCTAGCCCGGGTCACGGCACTGCCCCTCCGCTCTGGCTGGGGTAGCCAGGTGCCTGCTTCCTTTGGATGGTGGAAGATGGGACCTTCCCCAGAGCTTAAGCTTTGGAGACTCACCAAGCACCTGCTATGCAAAGCTCACAGCTCCTTCAAGGCCAGCTGCTCCCAAGAGGCATCGCTGCAGGAGATGCCAGAGTCATCTTCCAGCAGGGGTCCCTGCTCTTTGGAAGCTCCCATCTCCTCCAGTCCCACCCCAGTCGGCATTACAAGAGAGGACAATGGAAAGGTACCTTCTCCAGCAAGGTGGGTCTTGCTCTTCTCAGGCACACGGGTCCGTGTCACTTTGTAGCGGGATTTTACAGGTTACCCGGCGCTGGGACCCAAGGTGAGAATTCCACTGAACGGCTGCAGCCTTTTAAACGCTAGACAGCGATTGTCTCTCCACCGCACCGGCCTTCGGGGAAGCGTCTGACACGCAGCGAGGGGTTCGCTGGTTTGAATACGTTTCTAATTAAATGTGGAAATGATCAAACGGCCTGAGCGTGAGCTTGCCTCTGCTTGACAGACCCCGGCGCAGCATGCGCCCTGGGGGAAGAGATGAACAGAGCCATCTGCCTCTGCAGCTGCTGCTCGTTGCAAACAGCCGCTCAGGTGAAAGCAGGCCATGACAGGTCCACCCCTGGCTCCTGTGCCACCGTGGGGCGACTTTCATATACTATCCCCTGATCCTCCAGCTGGTCCAGACACGGAAGTTACCTAATGGCAGCATAAACTCCCGAGGGGTTGGTCCCTATGGCCCGTTCTCTCCTTGGCCTCATTGCCAACAGGGGGTTGGGAGGCGCATCCCTCAAGGCTGCCCTACCCGGGATTGAACTGGGGTCCTCCAGAACTAAAGGCATGAGCAGCTACAGCGTGAACTAACGAGCCAAGCTGCCCCAGCGGGGGCTGTAAGAGACTCGTATGCTCTGCAGATCAGGCACCGAGGGGTACACGCAACACACGGGTTTCACGTGCTGGGTCCTCCAGACCACCTAGCCAAGCAGACACTTTGTTTGTAACGCCCCCCCAGCATTCCGCTCCCCGCCCGCCCCCCTACACACTCCCGAGCTCCTGATTTCTAAAGGGGCTTCCGGCAGATTGAGCCCAGCACCAGTCCTCGCCTCCTTGATCCTGGGCATCGCTGAAATTAAGAGGGAGCCCCCCCCCCCGTTGGAATCCAGGGTTGGATTCTGGATTCTCACTGGAGCTGGGGGTGCCTAGACCATTAGAGAGAGCTCAGCTGTGACATCTGCAGCTGGATCCAGGGTTTGAGCTCAGCCCAGGACAGAGAATGGGGAGGCGCTGTGGATTTCAGACCCCTACCCGGGCTCAGATTCTCAGACACGCACCCCCATTGACAACGTCGGAGTGTTTGGATCTAAGGTGGAAAGAGTTAGCTCAGGGCCATCTGCAGGGACATGGGAGCTTGGTCACGTCACGTGCATTGGTTAAAGTCTGTATTGTGGTAGCCCCGGCAGCTCCGGGCCTGGAGCGGGACCCCATTGCGCTAGGCGCTGTACAAACAAAAAGACAATTCCTGCCCCACAGAGCTTGCAGGCAGGATTGGTCCCTGCTATATATTATCCAGCCTCTAGATCTGGTTTAGATTTAAATGACTCAGTTCATGTGGCTTCTACTCCTCCCCTTGGGAGATGCCTCTGCTGCCGAGCACAAAACACCAGTATTACAGCTGCGTCCACCTGCCCGCGCCCCACATTGCTACTGGCACTCCATGGCAGCAATCCCCCCCCCCTCTTGCCCCAGGAGTGGGGGGGCTCCATGGGCCGGAAGGGGAAGATTGCACTGCCGCTGCCTGTACTGTGCCCATCCTGTTGATCTCAGAGGGCACTTGGATCAAGGTGGAGCCTCTCAAGGGGGTGCCCGCACCTCCCCCAGGGTGGCACGTCCCTGTTCCAGAGGAAAACACCGGCTGTATCGTTGGAAATCAAGGGCCTGATCCAAAGCCAGTGGGAGGTGACTCCAGTGGAATGTAGCCGGGTTTCACCTGTTCCCTTCAGCTGTTCTTTGCTAGTCGCTGGTACAGCCCCTGGCTGGGGGGGGGAGTCAGGATGTTCCCCCACTAAGCCCTGTCGTCCAATTACTTCCTTCCTCCTCCAGCATGTTACAGCTCCTTTATTTTTATTCCTGATGCCTTCTGGGGGGGGGAGAGGGGAGAACTACCGGGATCTGGGTTCAAGATCTGCCACCCGGGTGTAGCCCAACGGTGGGGCTTGGACACAAGGTGCTTCTCAGACTGGGTCTCTCTCCCTCTCATTGTGTCGCGCCTGGCGCCCGCTGGGAGCTGCCATTCATCAGGAGCTAAGGAACGCTCCCATTCAAATGGGAATGAAACCCCAGCCGGGGTGCCCGTCTTGAGGCTCTTTTCTATGCAGAATGACCCCACAAAAGGAGCGTAGGTCAAATGAACAGAGGCAGGAAAGGCCCGGTGGCTCTTGCCCTGCCCAACGCTCCTCAAAGCGGGTCGTGGCGGGTGGCTGTTGATCAGGGAAATTGGGGGCCTGCTTCCAAAGCAACGCGAGTACGTCTGAATCCCCTTCCCTCCACTCCCCCTCATCTGTCGCCGCATCCAGATGAACTTAAATTTAGGCCCTGATTTTCAAAGCTTTTGACCCCGGCTCCCAGTCTCCTGGGTCTAGTTCATTGCAAACTGCAGGCAGCGTTTGGAGCACCGAGCTGATCAGCTGATGAGAGGAAGGATGGATGTAGCGAAGGAGAGCTGAGTGCTATGCCCGGCTCTGCTACTGATCCCCTTTAAGGCCTTGGCCCTGTCACTTTATCTCTCTGTGCCTCAGTACCTCATTGATCAAAGGGGGCTGATAATACTCCCTTTAATACAAATTATAATAATAACAAGAGCTACCTGAATGCAGCATCGCAAGCTGCTTCTGAAGAAACCCCTCGCTTTCTTTTACCATGTGTGGGGAGAGGACTCCCCCAGGCCAGGGGCGCTGAGTCAACAAAACACCCTTTGGGCAGGTGTCCGGGCCTCAGCAGACCTAGATGTTGCAAGAGTCAATGAATAAACTAACTAACTAAAACCCCGTAACGAACAGGTAATTTTCCATCGATCGCTGAATACAAGCGGGGACAAGCCGTTTCCATTGCGGGTTCTATTTTTTGCCGTATCGTAATGCGTCTGCAGAGATAATTGCATCGTCCCTCTATAGCAGAGGCATGAAAAGGCTGCTAGAGACGCACTTTCTTCTGTCACCGCTGGAAAGAAAGCCTCTGCCTTATACCAATTACTGCTGGGTCTGCACAGCACAGACCTTTTGACTTCTAGGGGTGCTGTGATCTGATGCTTGAGAGAGGGTTTTTTTTAAAGGGATTAATTGCTTCACAATAAGCCTGCCTCTGCCAGGGTTATTCTGCCTCCAGCTGTGTAACCCATGTCAGCTTGGGAAGGAGTAACGAAGAGGGGGATATGTTGGAGATGAATAAGCACCTAAAAGTGTGGTCGCTTAGACGCATCTCTCAGCTCTGCCAAGCCAGGATTCCAACCTCAGGAGAGAGAACCTCTTACTTGCAGCATTTCAACAATCCAGTGTCCAATCCCGGTTTGGTCTGTCTGATCTTTTTTTCTTTTTTGGCGGAGGCCATCACAGAAGCCGCGTGGCCTGTGAGTTTGAAGCCTGGGACCATGACACCATGACACACGCCCTCCAGGGTTTTGCTGCTCTATTGCTAAACTGACAGCGAAGCAGAGAACTACGGATCTGCTCGAAATAAAGCCGATTTCTTTATTTGTCCCGAAAAGGGATTTGGGGATTTATGACTGTGCTTTTTATTTTACAGACATGGACTAACTGGCTCTATGTTTTTCTAGTCCCTGTAGTTCCCATGGGAGGGCACCTAGGTCATCAATGAGGATCCAGCACTGGACCTTAAGCACTAAGGGTCTGATCCTCAGGGAGGCTTTGGATCACGCCCTACAAGCTGATGAAATAACTTAAGAAAACTATGATGGCACCGCAGGGAAACTAGCTACCTTCTTGTTGACCAGCAGGTCAGACTAGATGATCATAGTGGTTGTCACCATCTATGAATCACTTAGCCATATTTCAGGGAAAGATGTACCTAAATTCTTCAGCAGCATCCCTGGATTCGGCAGCGCCCCTGATGAGACAGACAGGAAATCCTGTGGCAGCCTTAATTCAATGAAAAAAATGGGGGCTTTTATGGAGTTAAACATGGACCTGAATAATGCAATCGAGGCAGCAGCCTCGGGAGTACTTTGCTATTCAATTCAATTTATTTTATGCTCTCTGCACATCTTCATTTTTGATCTGCCAGAGGTTTTTGTACTGACAGGCCATAGATGCATGGTAGAAGTACTTGTGGAGGGAGGGGGAAGGGGCGAAGCTAGAGGTTTTCGATGCTGGATATGGGGGATGTTGGGGTCTTTGACAGCTGGGGAAGCATGAGAGTCCATCTGGGATGATGGGCTAAGCACATTAGCTGTATAATTTTGCTAAAGTGATCAGCCATTAAATGGTTAATAACACTAATAGTAAAACAGAGTCATTTCAGAGTTAACACCCCACTGAGATGACTGGGGCAGTTCACACCTCTCAGTGCTATTATCTCAAGCTGGCTGCAGATTTGGGCTGACAACATTGCATCCATGACACTTAGCAGAGAGTTGGTAAAGGCTGATTAGCACCTAGTTGGGCCAGAGTGCTGTTTCCCAACCCCTCCCCCACAGCTTCCTCTTCAGTTTTGTTATCCATCTATTTACCCCACACACACACAACCATCTATCTATGGTACATATCTTGGTGCTCATCACCCTTGAATCTTTGAATCCCAAATTCCATCTGAATTAACCCATTGTTCTTCCTCTCTCTCTGAAGTGTTACCTGGTATCCCTCCTAGGACAAGATGGCAGCAAGGCATGTTCTCAAGTTTTGTCTTTCTCAAGAACATAGAAAGTCAAAGCAACTGTCTTTTTTAGGGATCCCACAAGGGCAAAGCTACTGCTAAAGTCACCCTGGCTAGCTGAGTCTTTGACTGCATTAGCACAGCTCATGAGCAGGCCAGTTGCCTTCTTCTGATCTTGTCGCTTGCTACAGAAGTCACCTCTTCATGCCCAAGGTACGTAAGGTGGTGGTGACATGGTCGTCACCCCCCCTCCTAGTATCGTCAACCCCAAACGTTCAGAAATCGTGAGTCCCCCCCCCCAAATCATGGGATTGGCTGAAAAATCATGAGATTTCAATATGGGGTTCTTTGAATTTGTCTGCTAGTGCTGTCGTTTATGCAGCATCCAAGAAAAGCTTGAAAACAAGGCCTATTGTCTTCTTCTTTAAAAAAGAAAATGCCTGAGAGTCTCACCTCATCCCAGGACTCCAGGAGCTGAGGCTTTAAGAAAAGCACCAAATATCACAAGATACGTAATTAAACCATGCAAGTCATATGACATTGTCTGCTAGGGCCTTTCTGCTTCTCAGGTTGCCCCTTTGGCTGTAGAACCCTGCTAGGGGCCAGTAACGTAGCATTGCCCATCAGCAGATACTGCTAGCTACATCAGCAGTCTATCCAAGAAGCTGATGTTGTAGGATGGGAAAAGAGAGGGACAAGGGAATGTTACTTACTGATAAATCTGTTGGTCCTAGTCTCCCATTCTTCATCCTGCTCTCCTCCCCTCTCTGTCATGAGCTGCTTAATAAAATTTCTCTTGCTAGCCTTCTTCTGGAGCTCCGAAGTTGTTCTAACTGAGGGAGGGTGATCTGGCGGAGGCTTATGGGATCATTGCTGCCTGGCTACCAGCAGGTGGTGTCAGAACGCTGCCTGTTCATGACTCCAGTACTGTTGGGGAAGGCAAGGAACTGGCAAATGGAATTACCAGTAAGCCAGGCCCTTCATTGTC
The DNA here is from genome assembly GCF_002925995.2 of Terrapene triunguis. NCBI lineage: Eukaryota > Metazoa > Chordata > Testudines > Emydidae > Terrapene > Terrapene triunguis. The sequence continues at coordinate 6,000,217 of NW_020664545.1, forward strand.
GGTTGTTATTCAGGAAATTATTGGCCTTATTATAAATATTAAAAAATGGGTGAGAATCAGTGCAAAAAAATCATGTCAACGTTTTCTGGGTAAATACTGGGGTTAATAGGAGGGACGGGAGGACAGAAAAAACCCGCAAATAGAGAAAAGTCTGAGTACTGAATATCAAAGCAGTTTATGGCTGTGTTTTATTTCATGAATTGCACATGATGGTTCGTACACATATGCATATGCTCGCATGTGTGTATCTTCTACTACCCTGCCTTACTTTAATAGAGTAACGGTCACACTTAGATGTAGTTAAGTTAATAATCAATTAGTCTAGCCCAGGGATTTTCAAACTTCATCGCTCCGCGACCCCCGTCTGACGACAAAAATTACTACATGACCCCAGCGGTCCGAAGGGGGGACCGAAGCCTGAGTCCACCCGAGCCCCGCAGCCAAAGCCCAAGCCCCACCGCCCCGTGGGGGGGGAGGGGCAAAAGTGAAGCCCACCTTCAGACCCAGGTAGGGGGCCTGTAACCTAAGCCCCGCCACCCAGAGCAGAAGCCCTCAGGCTTCGGCCCCAAGTGGTGGGGCTCGGGTTTCAGCTTCGGCCCTGGGCCTCAGCAAGTCTAAGCCAGCCCTGGCAACCCTACCAAAACGGGGTCTACCCAATATAACGGATTGGATTAATTTAACATCCTGAGTGTTTTCATGTCCTTGTGTGGTCCAAAGTTGAGGTGTGTGTGTGTGTGGGGGGGGAAATCAGTAAAAAACAAATAATTGCTTTTCTAAAACCTGGCAATTTTTCAGTTAAATAAAAGAACCTGTAAAAATCAAATGACCAGCAACTCACTCTCCTATTCTGTCCTCCAGCTACTTGGTTGGATAATTAACAGGCATCCTTTTATTTGTAAGTACCCCCAGACATGACAATAGGGCTAAATTCAGGGTTCTGATACTAACTGAGGGTATTGGGGGTTTCCCATTCCTAATCCATGGAGTTAGCGGTTATAAGACAGACTGTCAGTGTTGCTGGTCCTCCAGGGCTGTTCCTAATGCCTGTCAGGCTCCAGCCATCCAACAGCCTCACCCTCTTTGAGAATCACTCCACAACCACGCACCACTGCTGGAGCATCCACGAGACATTGTGACATCTGCATTTCCATGCAACTTCCCAGGACAAGGAGTCGTTTGGGGGACAAGTTGTCTTATATGCTCCAGCTATCGGTCTGACAGACCTCACTAGGATTGAACCGGGGATCTCTGAAGCTGTAGGAGCCGCTACTCCATGAGCTAAAGGTCACATGGCTCTTCACTAAGGCTGTAGCCGACTCATTAATCTCTACGTGGTCTCGGTGCCACTAGATAGGACAGAGCACCGCACCCAGGCGGTGTGTGGGTTACAACTCCAGCACTCCAAAGACCGCTCCTTAGCCGTGAATGCAAAGAATGGGCAATCACAGCTGTGCCATCTAGGTGTACCCGACATATGGTCCCCTAGAGAGCGGCAAGACCCGGCTCCCTTAGCGGCTCGGAGCATTACATCAGCCAGACTGCATGACACCAAATTCAGATCCGTTCGGGAGTGTTATTGGAGAGGAGTCACGTGCTGATGCGCCCCCTCATGGCTGACTGTGGAGTAGCAGGCTCTCCCCCCTGGTGGTCCCACCAACAACCTCTCCAGCCCAGCCTCTTCTCATGATGACCTTGCTCTCCAGCCAATTCACATTCTCTCCTGCCCCTTCCTGGGCAAACAAAGAGTCCAGTAAACAAAACTCAAATCAACATAATTCTGCACCCGCTACCCGGCTCCCTCCCCCCGACTCTTCCTCCCTCCTCAGGCTCTGCAGGACGTCCCCCCGCTCTTGTGCGAGGTCTCACTCCTCGGGTTTTCTCTCTGGAGCAGGGCCGCCCAGAGGATTCAGGGGGCCTGGGGCAAAGCAATTTCGGGGGCCCCTTCCATACAAAAAAGTTGCAATACTATAGAATACTATATTCTCGTGGGGGCCCCTGCGGGGCCTGGGGCCAATTGCCCCACTTGCCCCCCCCTTTGGGCAGCCCTGCTTTGGAGGCCCAGCTCCAAACTCAGCAGGGAAACCCAGATCCTTCCCCTCATCTGGGTTCCAGTCCAGGGATCCTGCCGTGAGCAGCTAAGGTCTACTCCCTTGACTCCTCACCGCTCCCTGGATTTCGTCCTACCTTGACCTTCCTTCAGGGCCTCTCCCAGACTTGCTGCACCTCTGCCTCTCTCCAGGCCTCTCCTCCCGTCCTTAGCAAGCAGAGAAGGACCCAGCATTCTTCCCCTCTCTCCCTACAGCCTCCCTTTCCTTAGGCTCACCACCCAGCTGGGCTTCATCTTCAGAGGGGCCTGCCCCACCTGCCAGTGCAGCCAGGGGCCCTGATCGCTCTGTCTCTAGTTAACTCTTTCATTACCTGTGAGGGGTATGCAGCCCAGCCCAGTTATCAATGCAGTTTCTCCTCCCCCTGCAATCCACCGGATGCGTCTCGACTGCCCTTGCACGCTGCCAGCTGAGTGGGGTGCTCAGATCTTGGTGGCTCTGCTCCTCCCCCATGCATCTGTGGCTGCAGTGAGTGATTTGCCCCTTAGATATCTGCATCCCATGCGCTGCCCTCCAAGAGATGGGCACGTGAACGGGGGTCTCCAAACCACGGACAGGCCTCCCAAGGGTCAGCCATCCTCAATAAACGTCCTGTGGCTCTGTCCAGAGAGCTTAGCAAGCTGGTGGAAAAGCTGAGCGGCGCTCGGACTCGCTAACCCCCTCCCCCCTATGCCAGAGCTCCCCAGCTCCCACGCCTGTGCCGAGCAGCGGAGGGCAAGGCTCTGCGTCTCCCTGTTTCTATTTACCCTGCTACTTTGTTCTCGCACACCTTCCCTTTGTTATTGTGCTGGGAACAATGGCAAGTTAAATAGAATTTGCCATTTCCTAGGCACAGAAATAGCTTCCCCACTACTAATACCGGCGCCTCAGAAGGCGGCACACGGATCAGTGCAAAGAAAAGGCACCAGAAGCGAGTGAAAGAAAGAGACCCTCCGGCGATTGTTCTTTTCAATTCCACTCAGGAGAGATTCTCTAGAGGTCTGAGAGGCGCTAAGAGGCAGGAGAGAAAGGATCCCTCTTCAAACCTTTGTTTCCTGGCAGTGCATCAGGCGCAGGTTGGCTCGGAGAGACAGAGATGGAATCTGGTCTGCAGCTGGTTCTGAATCCTTCCCCCCGGCTGAGAATTGACACACTCGGTGCATGGAGCCAGCGGGGCTTCCAAGAACCCCCCTGCTCCCATTTCTGTTGTGAATCTCTGTCTATAAACACATCTCCCCGACATTCCCAGAGTTGACTGTGGACACCTGCCTGCAGCTTCCCTTGCTGAGAACTGGCACGCTCAGTTCCTGGGGTTCCCCAGTCCCCACCCACTGGCCTGGCTTTTGCTTTAACTCATCATCTGCAGCCAGCTTCCTGCCTCCCGGCCACCCCCTTTCACTTGATCCCCCTTTCCTCAGCGAGCAGCTGAGACCTGGCACACTCATCACCCAAAGAGCTGGAGGTCAGTTTCCTTGGGCGTTCTGTCCCCTCTGTGCCCCATTGACTGCTGGCGGCCTGGCACTGCACTGGCTGTGGAGATGGGCAGGGTTGGACCAGGTCCAACGCTCGTTGTTTATCTCAGGGGAACTCAACCATTTCTGTGCTTTATTTACCTTCTTCCCTGCACAGGCTGAGAAAAGGCAAACCGCAGCCTTTTGTTAATTGCCCCTCTTTCCCTTGGCCTCCCCACCCCTCCTGATCCGCCCCTTTCTCCCCTCCCCTCCAGCCACTCACTACCGTACTGCCTGCAGTAGAGTCCAGGGATGGCTCTGCAGTAGGTTTTAGGGGACCCTCTTTCCCCCGGCCTTCATGCGGCATTTCCATGATATCCCCAGCTTGCCTGCCTGAGGCCCACCCCTCTGACCACAGCAACCCCTCCCCTCATATCCTTCCCCACCGTGTTGGACTCCGCTGTGTGTGGTCACCCCCCCCCAGTCACACACACCTGCAAAGCAGGACTGAGCAAACAGCGGTAGAACCTCAGCGTTTCGAACACCTCCGCCACGGAGGTTGTTTGTAACTCTGAGCAAAACTTTATGGTTGTTCTTGAAAAAGTTCACAGCTGAGCGTTGACCGAAGACAGCTTGGAAACTTTACTATGCAGAAGAAAAATGCTGCTTCCGCTTTAGTAGTTTATGTTTAACACGGTATTTGCTTTTTTTTTTTGGTCTCTGCTGCTGCATGCTTGTGTACTTCCGGTTCCAAATGAGGTGTGTGGTTGACCAGTCAGTTCGTCACTCTGGTGTTCGTAACTTGAGGTTCTGTGGTCGCTGGGAAACCAGACTAGGTGGCTACATTGAGCCGCAGAAGAGGGGCGGGGGGGGTGTCAGGAATGATCCACTGACTGTCTGTATGACTGGGGCACAAGGCCCAAAATAAAACTGTTCAATTAGTTTTGGGTCTTTTGAGGTGTTTTCACCCTTTCTCGCTATCAAAAATTAGCCACTGTCCTAAACAAACGGACATTTTGAAATGGCTGAAATGAACCGTTTCCACTTTTTCAGAAAACCGTTTCCATTTCTTTTCAGCCGAAACCGGTCGCTGACCTCGCAGATGGGTTTAAATGCCCCCAAAATGCATTTTCCAGCAAATTTACTATTTGCCAAAACAAGGGCACCTGGCTCTCCGCTGACCCCTTCACCCAGAGATGTCTCCCGGCTGCTGGCTGCCAATTAGGCCGAGCCGGTGGCGAAGGCTCTTCCCATGACACCGGAGAAAAAGCACAAATCCCGTCCTGTTGTTTGTGTTAAAGGTCTGCGGCTCGTTAAGTCTTGTTCCGCCGTCATGCGGCACAATGCGCTAAGACACCTCATAAATCATCACACCAGTTTGTTCTTCTCTAGAGCGAGCGGCTCGCTTGCAGGAGGTGTTGGGGGCAGGCGCGTGTGGGAGCTGTTCACCAATCAGAATAACTATGCAGGGAATAAAGGGGGAGAGGAAACTGGTTTCCTGCAGGGTGGGTGTAATCTAAGGCCCCTGGGTCCCTCAGGGATGTAAACAGCCTTGGTTCACCCTGACCCACAGACACATATGGGCTGATTTGGAGCCCAGATCTGCAAGGTGCTGGGTGCCTTCAATTTTCGGAGGCTTCGAGGGGAGGGCAGGGTGCTCTGAACATTGCAGGAGGTGCCCAGCGCCTCACAGCCCTGGGTCCCTGGTCCCATCCATCTTGCACATTACAGCCTGCTGGCAGGCTAGAAGGGAGAATGGAAGACTGGTCTGGTAGCTCCGAGAGATTTACGTGGAGGATTCTGTTGACTCATCCAGCCCATGTTTCGCCTTAATCTACCTCTACCCAAGGCGCGGATGATAAAATGCACCCTTCAGCCATGCTGCTGCAAGGAGAGGAGTAATTACGGTATCCCTGACCTAATGCAATATATTGAAGAGACTGGAGGAAGCAGAGAACAACTCGTGGCTGATTCATCACAAGAACACAGGACTTTCCCTTCTGTATTAGACATAAGAACATAAGAATGGCCATACTGAGTCAGGCCAATGGTCTGTCTAGCCCAGTATCCTGTCAGCGCTTCCGAGAGAACGAACAGAACAGGGCCATCCCCGTTATCCAATCCCAGCTTCTGGCAGTCAGAGGCTTAGCGACACCCAGAACACGGGCTTGTGTCCCTGACGGGCTAATAGCCATTGATGGACCTATCCTCCAGGAACTTATTTAGTTCTTTTTTGAATCCAGTCATACTTTTGGCCTTCACAACATCCTCTGGCAAGGAGTTCCACAGGTTGACTGTGCGCTGTGTGAAGAAATACTTCCTGATGTTTGTTTTAAACTTGCTGCCTATTCATTTCATTGCATGACCCCTGGTTCTTGTGTTAGGTGAAGGGGTAAATAACACTTCTCTATTGACTTTCTCCAGCCATTCATGATTTTACACACCTTTAGCATATCCCCCTCTAGTCAACTCTTTTCTAAGATGAACAATCCCAATCTTTTTAATCTCTCCCCATATGGAAGCTGTTCCATTTCCCTACTCATTTTTGTTGCCCTTCTCTGTACCTTTCCCTTTTTAAGATGGGGTGATCAGATCTGCACACAGTATTCAAGGTGTGGGCGTGCCACGGATTTATAGAGTGGCATTATGATATTTTCTGTCTGATTATCGATCCCTTTCCTAATGGTTCCTAACATTCTGTTCCCTTTTTTGACTGCCACTGCACACTGAGCAGATGTTTTCAGAAAACGATCCATGATGACTCCAAGATCTCTTTCTTGAGTGGTAACAGCTAATTTAGACCCCATTATTTTATACGTATAGTTGGGATTATTTCTTTCCAATGTGCGTTACTTTGCATTTATCAATAATGAATTTCATCTGCCATTTTGTTGCCCACTCACCCAGTTTTGTGAGGTCCCTTTGGAACCCTTTGCAGTCAGCTTTGCACTTAACTATTTTTGAGTAATTTAGTATCATCTGCAAACGTTGCCACCTCACCGTTCACCTGCTTTTCCGGATCATTTATGAATATGTTGAACAGCACAGATCCTTGGGAGACCCCACTATTTACCACTGTCCATTGTGAAAACTGACCCCTGATTCCTCCCCTTTGTTTCCTGTCTTTTAAGCAGTTACTGATTGTAGCGGGGTGAACACCCGCTCCAGCCCGGAAGGGGTTGGAAAAGCCCTGTAGAGGGCTGGGGCTGTGGAAAGGAGCAAAACCCCGGCTGATTGGCGAAGTGGCTGCAGCTGGGGCCATGCCCCAAACAGAGCAACTCGGCCTTATAAGACTGGAGAGAGAGACAGGCCTGGCTGCAGGGAACTCACCAGGGACCTACAGTGAAGCAGGGCTGGGGAAAGGCCTTGGGGGCTGGGAAGCCCTAGGCCAGCAACTCCCCAGGCTGCAGGGCCTGGTCCTAGGCCCATATAGTTATTGGGGTTGCAGAGGGGCAGCCTGAGGGTGGGTAGAGGCAGCCAGTCCAGACCCCTTGTTGCCGGTGATGATTGGCTGATAGACTGCAGTCTGCCCCAGGGCGCGGGGGCTAGATGGTGACTGGCAGTAGCCATGACTGAGGCGACATTGGGATCGGGGGGGGGAGACCCAGAGAGAGAGTGGAGTACTGCCAGGGGGGGCAGCACCCAAGCCAAGGGCACCGGGGTCTGGGAGGGACACAGGGGCCAACAACAGGCAGGACATCTGGCCTGCAGAGGGCGCTCCTCTGGTGAGCGAATTCCCGAGATGACCAGCAGGAGGCGCCGCAGGGGTGAGTCCGTGCCTGATTACACTGATCCTTGAGAGGACCTTCCCTCTTATCCCGTCACTGCTCACTTTGCTTAAGATCTTGCCTTTGGTGTGGGGCCTTGTCAAAGGCTTTCTGAAAGTCCAGGTACACTACATCCACTGGATCACCCTTGTTCACATGCTTGTTGACCCCCTCAAAGAATTCTCCTCTATTGGTAAGGCATGATTTCCCTTTACAAAAGCCCTGTTGACTATTCATCTTGGGGTCTGATCTTTACTATAGTTTCGATCAGTTTGCTTGGTACTAAGTTAGGCTCATTGGCCTGTAATTGGGTCAGGGACCATAGGGCTCAGTGCTGGTCCACAGGGTGCTTTGGAACTAGTAGGTTTCATCCTGCCACCCAGAGACCGGCTAACAGTTGTCTGAATAGGAGCTGAACTCAGAGAGTGGACCCCAGTCCTGGGAGTTGATTGGTCGAACACTGGGGGCCCTGATTGGCTCACAGCCCCTCTTTAAACCCAGTACGTGAAGAGGAAGTTGTACGTGCAACTGGGATCGACCTTGCTCAGGGCCTTGTGCTTCCAGCTCCTGCGGTTTGATTTCTTGGTATCCTGGTTATCAAGCCGTAGTTCTGCTCTCAAGTTGTCGCTTGCTTTTGTTCTCCTGGTAACCTGACCCTGCCTAACTCCTGACACTCCACTTGCATTTTGCCCTCTGGCCTACCTTGGACGCTGACCTCCTGGGAGCTGACTCCTGCTCTGACCACTAGGTCAGACTGCCCACTCCCAGTCATGACAAATCGCTAGGGTCACTTCTGGAGCCTGTTTTGAAAATTGGTGTTACCCATGGGCCATCTCACCCAGCAGCCTGTCTGCCAAAGAGGCCACATATGTCAGAAGAAGACGTAATCTTCCATAATGCAGCCCGGGCCCTGCCTGCACTATCCGTGTTAGCCCAGTTTGCAACCAGTGGGTGACGCGAGTTGACTGGTGGGTGGCCTACGTGAAATGAGTTTGCTGGGCCTTGATCCGTTTGCTGGGCCTTGATCCATTTGCTGGGAGACATCGCCCAACCCTGCCTGCGATTGGCAGCCTCAGTGGTGAGGCCAAGGCATGAGTGGCATGCACCTTGCAGCCCTCGAGAGTCTCTCCACCTTGCAGCATGGGCAGGCCATCTTGCTCTGACACTGCCCCAGATCTTCCCTCTCCAGGATGGTAGATTTGGTCCACTTTTATCAGCGTTACATCGATTATCTTGATTTAAAAAGACATGCAAAGCCCTGCTCATTGTCCCCTCATTCCATCGTGAAACATGAAGGATCCGTGTGGTATTTCCCCCAGCAAACCCGTCGAGACCCCCCCGCCCTCCCGACACCAGTTGACACCTGTTCCCTCACAGGGTGATTCTTGCCGGACATTAGCAAAATGTATCACATGCCGCACAGTCTTTTTTTTCCCCACCCTGTTCTGCCATCTACAGTATCAAACCACTTACACTCTGCGAGTACTTGAGCTTTGATGCCTGGTCCTCGGAGGACTATTGACGTTGGTGAAGCACTCTGATGAGCTGAAGTGCTTGGAGGGGCACTTCCCTTACACTTCCCTCCCATGGAGCACCCTTAGGTAGCGTGCCAGAGCCGCTTTGGATGTGTCTCGGTTTCAGTGCATGGCAAGCACGGGGAAGGCGGAGTTTTCAGGTGCTGCTTTAACAGAGCCCTTACATTAATTAGTACTTACTGAGCTAGGAGCCCCATTGAATTCAATGGCACCGTTCGGTTAAGTGGTGTTTAGACACAGATTGCAGAATCCAGGGCCCTGGGCCTGGAATGCCTGTCTCCAGATCTGCTCCCGCGACTCCTTTATTGAACCCCCGGAAGGCGAATCCTGTCTCGTCTGTCTATTCCCCGTGTCTAATGGACCTGGGTGTCCCAGCACGACTAGGAATTCGGGATGGGAGGGAGAGGAACTCTGCAAAAGCCTCCAATACCTGCGCCGAGGAAGATAGGATTTATTAGCCCCATTTTGCAGATGGGGAAAATGAAGCGCAGGGAAGGTAAGTGACTCGGCCGAGGTCACACAGGGAGCCAGTAGCAGAGCTGGGAATGGAACCCAGGAATCCCTGACTCCTAAATCTGTGCTGTGCTGTCATCCTTCTGCTCGCTTCTTCAGAGCGCTGCTAGATCGCCAGGGCCTATCTCTGGTCTGATCTGCACTGCTGCAAATACATCCCCGCCCCTGGCGTCCTACCCGCCTGAGAGAGAATGGGGCATGGGGACGGAGATGAGCTAGGCTTGGACGGGATCCCTGCGCGGACAAATTCTGTATCTGACCTCAGACAGCGGCCCACACCTGGTGCATCAGGGGAAGGTGAGACTCCCTTAAGGCACCTGGCACACACACAGGAGAAGGGTCCCACCAAATTCTTTCCTAAGCCGGCAGCATGAGATCTGCTTAGCCCCAGTACCTTGCCTGGCCCTTAGGAACCGACTCTTCCCATCTCCCAGGCTCTGGGGAAAGCTGCAATTGCCAGGGAGGAGAAGGAAAACCAGGCGAGGCAGCAGCGGCCACTGGCACCCGTTGTGTTTAAGGCGGTGTCTCTCCTCCAGCCCCCCCAGCAGGTCCATTGTGTGCAGCCAGCGGGAGCGAGGAGATCGGTGCCAGGCGAATGCCAGCTGCGCTCTGTAGCGCGCGGCGAGGTGCAGGAGCAGCCTAAAAAGCCGGGGGCAGCTGTGTTAGGAGGAATACGGCTCGGTGGCTGAGGTCTGTGTTGGGGCGGTTTCTGGCGCCCGTAATGAATGAATTGTGGCAGGCGCGCGGGTATAAAAGGAAGCGGCGGGGCTTGGGCACCTCATTCCCAGCCGCGGACCTGCTGCCTTGCCCCCCTCTGGCTCTGCTTGCGGATTCCCCGCCGGCAGGTAGGCAGCCGAGGTGTGCTCCGCGTGCCGGGCTGGGGGGCGCCCCGTCCCCCCGCAGCTGGGGTTCACTGCTCGCAGGTCGGGGTGGGGGGCGCCTAGGGCCCCCTCAATGCGAGCCAGCCTAGCAAAACCCCGATGGCGTAATTGTGCGGGGGGATCGCTCCTTCGTGGCCTCCGGAACGGGAGGGTGAGCCGGGGAGCCGTCCTGCCTTCTTGCCCCCCTGCCCTAGAAGTTAGTTGGAGGCTGGGCTGGGGCTGGCAAGGAACCGCCCGCAGCCCCCTGCGCCCGCGGGATGCCAGCCACAGGTGCCCGTCTGAAAACTTCCCGCCCCTGGTGGAGCCGCGGGGGGGGGGGGGGGGGGGGGGGGGTGGGGGAGCGGGGACTCCCAGCCCGGGCTAGCCCCTCCGCCACTGGCCGGTGGGCGCTGAAATGCCTCGTCTCCGCCAGGTGGGCGAGGGCGCAGCCGGTGCGCCCTAGCTGGCTGCCCGCCGCGGGGCAAAGCGGGGGCGATCCCAGGCGCTTCGTGCCCCGGGCGCCCCTGGAGGGGGGGGCAGCGGCTGGCGAGTGGCCCCCAGGACCGAACAGAAGCGCGGCTGTCGCTGGCCCCCCTCCCCGGTGGGCTCCGGGCCCCGCTCCGCCCGCCCCCGTGGCGCTGGGCGCTGCGGCTGTTTGTTTCCCTCCGCCGGGGGGGGGGGGGGGGGCGGTTTTCGGAGGCTGGCTTGGCCCGGGGCCGGGGGGACGCTAGACATTCCCGGGAGCCGGGGCTCGGCAGCGGAAAGAAGTTAACCGAGGCGAGCGGCGGCGGGGGCTGGTGGCCCCGGGGCTGGCAGGCGGCGCCGGGAGCGCTAATGGGGGGTGTGGGGGGGGAGTGATTTCAAATCCAGGTCAGATTGGGGGGGGGGGACCGGGCACCCCCCGGAGCAGCCTCTGCAGCCAGAGAAGTGTTTGCCGAGCTCAGGAGCGTGTTGGCTGCAGGGCTGGGCGAGTGACTCAGGCCGGCCGGGAGCCACTGGCTCCAGGCAGCCCCGCTCGGCGGGCCGGGCCCAGAAGTTGGCCGGGGAAATGCCGCGGCTCGGGCGAGTCATGGCAGGTTCGCTGGGCTCGGAGCGGGGAGGGGGGGCGGTGAAGCAGCAGGTTGGAGCGGGGCGATTGGGAGGAGATTTGGGGGGTGGGGGGGCTGAACAGGGGCAAGAAGAAACCCGCTCCAGCACCCTGCAGCGAGGGAGGGCTGGCAGATACACCGACCTTCCCACACCTCCCAGGAAGGGGCAATCCCCTTCCCCCCCCCCCCCCCCGGTTCGGCCCCCGGGCCCCCAAAGAAAGGCCCCAACCCCCCCCGGCCCCTGGGAAAGGGGGGGGGGGGGCAATCCCCACTGAGCCCCATTGTAAGGACCCCAATTTCCCCAAGCCCCATAGTAAAGGCCCAGTCCCCCCTGACTCGAGCCCCATTGTGAGGACCCTGCGTCCCACAGAAGGGTGGGGGTCCAATCCCCCCGAAGTCCCATAGTAAGGTCCCAATTCCTCCCCCCAAACCTCACAGAAGGGTGGGGGCCCAAGCCCCATAGTAAGGCTCCAATCCCTCCTGAGCTCCCCCAAAGGGTGGGGGCCCCAATTTATTTGCCATTCCAGACCTCTGCCCCCAGTGACCCTCGACTCGGTTTCTGACCCTGGGTGTGATGAGCCCCTTGGGCTTTGCTTGTTTATCTTACAGAGGGTAGGTGACGGGGGGATCGAATTGCCACTCCACCCTCCTTGGCTTCCTCCCTCCCTCCCTTCCACCCCAGAAGCAGCAGCATGTGGCTCTTGGAGAGGATCCGGGGCTCGGTGGAGAATGGCGCCGCCCGGGCCAGCGACTCGGGGGATAAGCAGTCCAAGGGCCCCCTGTACAGCAACGTGCTGACCCCCGATAAGATCCCGGATTTCTTCATCCCGCCCAAGCTCACCACGGTGCCGCCCGAGGCCGAGGGGGCGGAGGGGAAAGCCAAGCCCAACCTTGGCACCTCGGCCTCGGAGCAGAACCTGTCGGCCCGCAAGCCCCCGCGCAGTCCCCGCCTGCCGGTCAAGGCTGCCTCGGAGAGCAAGAACCTGCTGAAGGCCGCCAGCCGGCACATCATCCAGATCGAGAGCGCCGACGAGTGGGCCTCGGAGGAGGACTTCAGCACCAACGCCGACCCCCAGGCCCAGACGGCCATGTCCCTCCCCTACGTGCCCAAGGCCCAGACCTCCTACGGCTTTGCCACCCTCATGGAGAGCCCCCACACCCGGCGCAAGGAGTCCCTCTTCCACAGCGAGCACGGCAGCCTGTGCCAGTCGCAGGCGACCTCGCCCAGCTCCCAGCGCAAGGCGGTGGCCGGCGGGGGCAAGGTGAACGGGGAGAGCGCCCGCCTGACCCCCTCCGACATCGGCATGTCCCTCATGAACCCCTACCGCTACTTCAGCGGGGGGGAGAGCGACACCTGCTCCTCGGCCGAGTCCTCGCCCTTCAGCTCGCCGCTGCTCTCCCGCTCCGTCTCCCTGCTCAAAATCTTCAGCCAGGACAGCCAGGCGAAGGTCATCAAGCTCAAGCACTCGGTGGCCCGGAACAGCTCCCTCTCCACCGATGACAGCTCAGCCGACACCAGTCCCAGCTCGCAGCGGCGCATGCGGTGTGCCACACCCCCGGCGGGGGCGGCAGGGGGCGCCCCGCCCCAGTCCCTCCTGCCTTTGGACTCGCCGGACCGCCTGCACAAGGAGCACACCATCCGGCTGAGCAAAGGCGGCAGCATGCGGCTCACGGCCGAGTACGACGCCGCCAACGCCCGGCTACGGGTGCGGGTCATCGCGGCCGAGCAGCTGTTCGACAAGTTGTGCGACGCGCGTGCCATCAACTGCTGCGTCTCCCTCTGCCTCAACCCGGGCAAGGTGCAGAAGCAGCGGAGCACCATCATCAAGAACAGCCGCAACCCCGTCTTCAACGAGGACTTCTTCTTCGACTGCCTGGGCGCCGGCAACGTCAAGAAGATGGCCCTCAAGGTCAAGGTGGTCAACAAGGGCAGCAGCCTGAAGCGGGACACGCTGCTGGGCGAGAGGGAGCTCCCGCTCACCTCTCTGCTGCCCTTCTTATAAGCCCGTCTTCCACCTCCCTGCCGCCCTCCTGCCCTGCTGGGAGGGGATGGGCAGGGAGGCGGTGGGGAGGAGGGATCAGGCCACCATGAGGGTTGAGGAGCGTGGGATGCTCCCCCACGGTAACGGCATGTCCATTCCAGGCTGTGTGTGTGTGTGCATGTGTGTTTAGGGGGGACAAGACTCATCCGCCTCCCCCAGGATGGGTCTCCTTTGCTGATCATTCTCTGCATGGACGTGCCTGGAGGCGGTGACTCTTGTGTGTCCCCTCGGGAGGCCGTGAGTGGCTAGCAAGTTGTATGTTCTTCTCTAGAGAAATGGTGGGGATGAGGCATGCTGGTGGCCTACGTTCTCCGGGGCCCTGCTGGAAGGCGTTGATGGGAGGTGGGTTATCCCTGTGTGGCTTGAGGACGGCCTCGCACAAATGAGGCGGTAGTAGGGATTTCAGCCTCACAGCTCAGCAACCCCTTCTTCCCCACCCCCCCCACTTTCCTGGGAGCACTTGCCAGTAGGTTTCTCATCTCCACGCTGGGTCCCAAGACCCGGCTGCCTTTGAGTGAGGTGTGGAAGGCCCTCGCAGGCCGTTCCTGCAGGCTTGATGTGGGGCGTGCGGGTCGGTCCGGCTAATGCAGTGCGGCACAAAGACACCCCCCCCCCCCTTGCCCTACCAATGGGGGCAGGGGTGGAAGTGGCAGGGACAGCTGATGGAGTGTAGAGCTGGGAGAACGATGCCGCAAGGCTGAATTCCTGCCGTGGCGGGACGGTTTCTGAGGCACGGCCTAGTCAGTAATGGGGAGAAGGGATGCTCTAGGGAACAACCCAGTGCTGTCTGGTGGGGAGTGAAAAGATGACCCCACCGGCCTCTTCCATCTCTAATTTCTCTCCTCCTCAGTTGGCTGATGGGCAGAGAGAGGGCAGGGGTTGTTGGACAGGGCTCTGCCAAGTCTCACAACATTGATATGTCTCTTAAAGCTCCAGCTTCTGGAGTCTGGGGATTGCAACAGAATTTCCGCTTGCTTTTAAAGACCTTTCTAGCCCTCATGGTTGTAGAGTAAAGCTTGAAGCCGTGACTCTAGTAGCTCAGAAGACAAATAAAATGAGCCTCAAATTTTTTCACTTAAATTCTGCTTGCCAAAGACTGGGAATGGGCGACAGGGGATGGATCACTTGATGATTCCCTGTTCTGTTCATTCCCTCTTAAGCACCTGGGGCATTAACTACTGTTGGAAGACAGGGTACTGGACTAGATCGACCTTTGGCCTGACCCAGTTTGGCCAGGCACGAAAATATCACTCGGTCCCTCTGAGGTTGCCAGGGACGGCTTTTAATGCCCCATCAATGTGGAAAGCTCCCTCTGCGGCCGCTCCGAAGTCCATGCCGATCTTTCCAATGGCCTTCGGCTCAGGCTCTTGTGCTAGAGAGGCTGCTTTACCTCCCCCAGCCCCAGAGTGCTGTGTAGATAGCTATGGCCGTGGGGGGGGGGGGGGGCTCTCCTTCCTCTGGGGAAGGGGCTTCTACAGCTCTGGAAGGGGCTAGCTTGGAGAAGCGATTGCTTCCACCGCAGACGGGAGACTCTTCCTTCTGATCCAGAAGACTTTTGCCTCTGGCTGCTGCCAGAGCTACTTCTGGGAAACCTCATGCCATCCAGAAGATGCACTGTCCAACCCCCCCCCCCCGCACTTCCTTCATCCCTGCGCTCTGCAGAAGGGGGAGGATGGACAGTCTGATCTACTCTGTTTAAAAGCAGCAACAGTATTTAATCCCCGCCAGGCTGCCTGTGGCTAACCTCCACGACCCTTAAAGGTAGAAATGCACCTGCGCACACACACGAGGACACTGTGGTGCATTAATAACCATCTGGGATTATCCAGAGCAGCACACAGGCAGCCACTGCAGGGCCCGTAACAGCCACAGTGTCTCACACAGGGAGGTGGGACCCTGGCTCTGAGCATTGCCCAAACTGGTTTGACCACTGCCAGGGAAAAATCAAGTGCGCAAAATCAAAAGCAACGACTGGGTCCTGGCCTGCCCTTGCCTCTGTGCGCTCTATGCAGCGGGGGCGGAGGTGCAGAAGGGGAGACCAAAACGCAATGTTTGTTTGTTTTGCTTTATCCATTTCCTCTTGGCTTATAACCTGCTTTGGGAGGGCAGAAACCTTCGCACGGGAGCTGCGAGTGTCAAGATGCCGCATGAACGGCCTCTGGGTTCGTTAGCGCAGGCGGATTCGTAGTGCGTAGGAGACGGGTTTGCTGGAGCAGAGACAACAAGGGTTACACCATTAACATCCACAAAAGAGAAGCTTGGGGGAGAAACCCACGGGTGGGGAAGGCTCACTTGGCCATGGCTTACACCGGGACCAATCCCTACAGAAGCCCTCCCAGCCTTTTACAGAATCTGCCCTGACAAACAGCCAGTGCTGTGGGAATTTCCCCCCCAATCCCATTACGATTCTGTTTCTCTGTCGCTGCAGACTGATTAGAATAATCAAATCAGACAATGGTTTGGGGGGGGGGGGGGGAGGTGCATCTCTCCAGCCTTGTCCAGGGAAATCGGTGACAATGGAAGCTACTGCAGTGTTGTGAGAAACCCCTTTCCCGTGGGCTGGCATACTGGGGAATCAGACGCTGGCTCAAGACGAGGGTGCTAGTCTGGGCCCCTGGTTCTTTTCTCCTCTTGATCGTCTTTCTTTCTTTTTTAATTGGGGAGCAAACGGTTTTCTTTCGCCACCTCCTGTTGCTTCCCTCCCTTCCCCTGTGGTTCTGGAACTAGAATTCAGCAAAACTAGGAAGGCTGTGTGTGTGTGTGTGTCTGTTTGGGGGCGGGGGGTTGTTGGGGATAGGGAAAACCAGAGACCTTTATTTGTCCTTTTCTGTGATATGAATGTTGCATCAGGTTCTCTGCATGGTTTGGGGTTTTTTTTTTCCTGGGGCGGGGGGGATTGTATGAGCCAATATCCCCACCACCCTCCTTGCACACGCGTGCACACGCTGATCATTGTTCCTTAACCTTTCTTGGCTGCGTTCGATGTTACTTTCCGATACTACGCAGCAGATGGCAGCTGCAGAAATTTCAGTGTAAGCTATTTATATTCCAAGCCGATTGTTCCCACTGTATTTTATTTCTGTATGTAAATATGGTTTTGGATCTACCCAAGGCACGGTTTTGAATAGTTCAATATTTGCATGTCTTCTCCCCCCCCCCCCCGTTATATTGATATGCTTGTTACTGATTTTCAAGCTTGTGATTTTGTTTTGTTTAAAAAAAAACAAAAACAGGAATGAAACAAAGACGCCCTCGCCAAAAAACTAAAACCCAACCCCAGCCCTGAGACCTTCAGGGGGTAAATTTGCCCAGCTGCTGCCTCTTGTGATCCATTTCAGAAAGAGCTATGCACAGTGTGGGCTTGATGCTCATAGAAATCAATGAGACAATTCCCATTGACTTCAGTGGTGCGGGATCACCCCATGCAGGCCTGCTCTCCTTTTGGATGATTTGTTGCAAGCCTCCCTCTTTTTGTAGCTGTCCCCGTCTGTCTGCCTGACACTGGTGGTGCCTGGGGCATGCAAAGCAGGACGTTGAGCTGGGGCTGTGAACTGCTTCTAAGCCTGTGGAGGGAATAGAGGAAGGCTGGATTCTGATGGTTACTTAGGTCAAGCTTCCATTGGGGCTGTTTGCTGGAACCCTTACTTGGCTCTTACTCAGGCAAAAGTTTCATTGAAGTCAGTGGGAGCTTTGCCTATGTGCAAACTTCAGGGATTGGGCCCATGGGACAGCTACCCGAGAGAACCCAGGTCTAGTGCTCTGTTCCCAACTCTATCACTGGTCTGCTGAGTGTCCGTGGGCCAGTCACTTCCCTGCTTTGTGCCTCAGTTTCCCCATCTGTACAATGTAAAGCGCTTGGAGCGGTATGGACGAAAGCACCGTGTAAGAGGCGTTATTATTAATTAACTCGCGTGAGTAAGTGAACTTCAGGAGCAGGCCCTTTGTAAGGATTGGCCCATCTGAATGCGGGATGGTGCCCTTATCTGGGGGAGACTATCCTAACCCCTCTTTGATAACCGCCGTGCGGGGCCCAATCCAAACCCCACTGACATGAATGGAAAGATTCCCGTTCACTGCAGTGGGGCTCAGGGTGCGAGGACAGGGTGAACTGTCATGTGCCTAGAGCAGGGTTGCTGTGGGTCATCTCATGAGAAGGTTCTTGGATTGCAGCTAGCGTCTTAAAGGCACAAAAGTGTGTGTGTGTGTGTGTGTGTGTGTGAAGTACCTCTCCATAAAACTAAATCCGCCACATTACTGTGCATGACTCCACTAATCTCCGGCCCGATTTAACAGCAGATCAGACTCCCTGGGATCAGCGTGAACAGAGCCAATGGGTCAGCCAACGCCTGCCATGGCCAGTAACTCACCGCAGTAAGCTGTGCTTCAGCCACTCCAGCCTTTCCGTGAGAGTAATGCCTAGTAATCAAATGCTAATGAATTCATTTACAGACTAATACATTGACTTTAGTGATGTGCGTTCTCTTTACTTCGAATAATTTTTAATGAGGGTGGCTAGGAGACTTCCTGGCATGTTTATTCATTTTTCAAATCCTTTGCAACAAACACAAATCGTTAACAAGTCAGTTTTTGCTTTGCAATAGGATTCAGAAATCACCCCCCATGTGCGTTCCCCTTTGGAGCAGTCTGCAAAACTCTTGGGAATATTAACAGGAATTAGAAGGGAGGCTGCGTACCAAAAGCTTTTGAGTCAGACAGGGAGTTGGTGAATTGCCGAATATTCAGGTGGTTCGATTAATCCCGCAGGCTACCGGAAAGCTGCCTTTTGTTAGCCCCACTGGCCCACTGACTTTCAAACTGATGTGCTGACTCGGTTAGGAATCAGGCCACTAGAGCAGGTTTGGGTTGAAATGCGGAAGAACGGACCCATGATTGGAGCTTGGCATCCAACTGCTGCAGAGAAGCAATATGCCGCTCCGAAGGGATGAGGCCGGTGGGCTTTGGGTAGCGCTGGCTCTGGGTCTCCCTTCCTTAGCAGGGCTGAAGGAAGGGAGTGCCAGGAAATCGGGTGGCTCATAATTTATTGTCCGGAGGTTGTGCGCACCTGTGTGTTGGCTTGCCGTTTCAGTTCAGCGCTTTTAGGAGTGTGGCATCTTCCAAGGAGAGCTGGTGTTTCATGAGTTAGATGGTGGGCTATGAACAAAGGTTGTTCCTAACACATCACTGTGCAGGACTCAATGGGGGTGGGATGGAATGGGACCATCTAGACAATGTGTAGTGCGAGAACCGTTCTGAAACTGATCTGCAAGGCTGGGGATGCTAATATTAGTCACAGAGTGTAAGGGAGCCAGTGGGGAAATCTGCAGGGTTGGGCCTGTGCTCTTGGTATGATACCCGTGAAGGAAGCATAGGCTGCTCCCTGACGGAAATTAAGATCTGTCTCCACTCTTCTCCCAAGGGGCTGTCTATAAATTACATAGTGCAGTTGGTGATTTTCAAGATGTGGCCCTTGTAACTCTGAAACAAACATGTAAAATGAAGAACCTGCTCACCCCCACCATATGTTACATAGTTTATGGACAGCCCCCCCAGTGAAAGAAGGTCATGACTGCAGGACAACTTCTCATGGGGATCTGTTGCAGGTGGATGGGGTGAGGTTTTGGTCAAATTCCATCAGACCCCTGTGCAAATCCTTCTCCTCCCCCTGGCAGAAGGATGAGTAGGATCACCATTACTGAGATGAAGCGTGCCTCAATTTGTTTTTTGGGGAGTGGAGGGGGGGTGATTTTCCAAGTTGGTAGTGGGGGACAGGTGAGTCTCCTTCCTGCTCAGGAGCCTGGTTCATGGGAACGTAGGACCTGGTCCAGGTGAAATTACACCATGGAAATCTCCCATCATTGGCATTAACGGAGACTCATTATCCTGGGTGAAGCCTGCTGGCATCTCTCCGGGGGGGGGGGGGGGGCTCCATCTGTGAGGGGCTCTGATTGGCTACACAGTGGAATGACGCTCGGCTCTGGAAGGGTCAGCAAAACTTGTGGACCCTGAGCAGGAACCAGGACTCGAGACTGGAGGGGAAATTGCGCTGGGAATCTTTTCCTGTTCTGTTCCTTCTGCCGGAAGGCCAGCGATGTAGGTGGGCCTTCTGCTGGAAGACCAGGCCTACCTACTGGTGCTACTGGCCTTGGAAGAGATAGTGAGTGGATTGTATTACCTCTGACCCCAGCATGTGGCTAATGGTCACTTGCATCACAGGGCCGACTTGTGCTCCCAGTTGTGCTAGCTGCATGGGCTTGTTCTAATTCCCACTGAAGCCACCAGAAGTTAGCTCCGGTCCTAACTCCACTGAATCCAGCGGAGTTTATCCTGGTGGAACGGAGATGAGAATCTATCCCTTAGGGCTGTCTTTGGCTCTTGGTCCGACCTGTGCCACCTCGCTGACATCAGTGGGGGGGTGCTGGAGATCAGAGTCTGGTTTCTGGTGTCTAAGGCCGTCTCCGAATACGATCCCCGTGAGCCCAAGCCAAGTGGACGTTGATGTCCATGGAAAGATGTCCCCTGACCTCAGAATCAGGCCCTAGGAGAGATGGTGTGAAGAAGTTTTAGGGGTAACCCCAAGCAAAATGCCTCACCGAGGAGGGCAGGATTTCGTCCCTCTCCCCACCACGCTAATTAGGAAGCAAGCAGGGTTGGTAGAACACCCCAGTTGTGCGAGGGCATTAATTAGTGCTCACGCCTTTGTCTGTGGTGCTTTTAGTGAGCAGGTGATTAGCGATGGACCGGTGGGTGTAGGCTGTGCAGAAGTGGCTTTTTATAAAGGCCTCTGACTGGTCGTTCTGACCCGGTCACTGCCCCATTTAGATTTGAACATGATGCTCGGAGGGTTTGCACAGTGGTGGTGGGTTTTTTTTTTTTTACTCCAGCAGCTGGAGATTTATTCAACCTGAAGCTAGGAAGGCAAATATCCCCTTCTGCCCACAGCCACATAGTACAATGACAAGTGCCCTCCTCTGAGGGACCCCTCCCCTTCCCATCAGGTGTCTGCTCTCCGAAATGTCTGTCAAGGGGGAAAATGTTTGGGGTGTGTGTGGAGAGGAGAGTTTCTGCTTGTTTGTCAGCAGCTGCTGGGTTGGGGTGAACTGCCTGGGTTTGGCTGTAGGCTTGGTTTGGACTGTAACTTCCTGCTCTGGGAGTTTGTGTGTGTGTGTGTGTGTGTGTGTGTGTGTGTGTGTGTGTGTGTGTGATTACAGCTCGTGTGGACACCCCCAAGTTACCTTCACCCTGCTTAGCTTGGGTACTGGAGCAGGGAAGCCGCAGCAGCACGGGCTGTACCCTGCCAGGACCCCTGGCTAACTACTCACAGGGCCAACCCATGGCTTCGCTGCTGTGATATTCCAGCGAGGGAGATGAACGCTGAGATACGTCTACTAAGCAGCAGCCCCACCCTGGGATCTCTCCTTAGTGAGGGGTGCAGATGGGAGGGGTCAGGCGAGGTTGCTTCTCCAGATGTAGCTTCTTCCTTGGGTGGAATGGTGGGGCCTGAAGCAAAGCCCCTTGAAATCAGTGAAAGGTGCCTAGTGACTCAATAGGCTACGGACAGGGTCCGTGGGAGAACACGTTCTTGAGCCGTTTCCAGCACTTTCTGGCTCCATGCATGATGAGGTATCAGAGTGGCGGGGGAGGGGGGGCACAGAAATTGTCATTGGTGGGTTTTGTGTGTGTGTGTGTGTGTGTGTGTGTGTGTGTGTGTGTCCCTCTTCCCAGCAGAATTCAGCCAAACGGCAATTTGCAGCCAACGGCTGCACAGAGGTGTCTGGGGGCACAGGGAAAAATCTGAAACCGAGGTGCCCGTGCCCACCCCCACTCCCTTCCAAAAAAATTACTTTGTGTGTGTGTGTGGAAGCGGGGGAGGGAGTTGGGAGAACCCCGCAGAGGCAGCTCCTGGCCCCCCAGGCTGGGCCTGCCTCCTTGCTTTGGGCATTGTGACCGGGGGCCCCAGTGCCACTCGGGTTTGGTCCAGCCATCCGTCATGCTGGCTGGGCCCAAATGTGAGTGGTGCCACAACCCCATGCACCCAGTCACAACACTGCTCAATTTGGGCACCCTCTCAAAGGGGGAAAGTTGAGCAAACAGCTCTCTTGCCCCTCTCGCTGGCTGGCCCTGCTCTCTATATGCTGGGGATGCTTCCCCACCTTTGCTGCCATGTTTACTGTCGGCAGCTCTAGGGTAGATGAGTCACTGGCTTCTACCATTGTATTCAGCATCACGTTGATCAGACCTGCTTAGTGGTTAGGGCACTAGCTTAAGGCAAAGTGAATTTAAGTCCCCCCGACACAGATTCTCTGTGTGACCTTGGGCAAGTCGCTTAACCTCTTTGTGCCTCAGTCACGGGCATAATAGAAGGGGTGGTGAGGATAAATACATGAAAAGTTGAGATGCTCAAGTACTATATAATGAGGGGGCTGGGAAAGATGAGAGGATTATATTAGTGAACATGGTGCTGAAAATGGGGTGTCCTGTGTTTTGGAGTTCCCCATTAGAGCTGGCCAGAACATTTTTTATTAAAGGGTTTTTCATCAAAATTTTGCTGTTGCAAAACACCTTGGCTTTGAAGAGACGTAGCAATTTTGACATGGCTTTCTGAGCTCCAGGGTGGACTTTCTGGTCAGTTTCAGAGAAGAGAGAGACCCAAATTAAAAACCTGACCTTCTCAGTTTAAAAGTGGGCATTTTGACAACTTTGTTTGGCAAGAACATTCAAAGGGGTTTGGGTTTTGTTCCAATACTGAACAAAACCAAATGTCAAAACCTCATGTAATGGAGTTGTCATTCTCTGGCTAGCTCTCCTCCCAGTGCTGCTGACACCCGGATCGCTGAGCTGATCTTAGCAAATGGAAATTTTTAGAAAAAGACATTCCTAGTATTGACAGGGTCCAAAATGTGAATGCTTCAGCCACACAGCAAACCAGGACAACCTTTTTCCAGCATGTTTCAGGAGCTGGAGAGGCAGCAGTGCCCAAAGCATGCAAGTTAGCCAGCTCTTTGGAACCGCCAAACAATTTCGTTTGAGTGTTTTGGAGCAAAGATTCAGGTCAGTTCTGCTTTTGATCACAGCTGGGTTGCCTGTTTTCCATGTGTGCGAAACTGTACAAAGTGCCGCTCTGTATTCCCATTCACAACCTCGTTCAGGAGGATTTTCTAGCTCGCTCTGGTACGTTTACTCACATGAAACCTACCAGAGTAGAGGCTTGATCTTGCCAGGAGCAGGGAGTGGGGCTGGCTGGGAATTTTTGTTGATTTTGTCAAAACTGTTCACAGGAAAGATACCGTTTCAACAATTGTCCCAATGATTTTCTTTGGGGAAACTTTTTTTGACATTGTGAGTCATGAGTCCTTCTTTTATTTTGACTTCCAGATCTGTAGAGTAAGTGATTCAAAGGTGCACCTTTCAGCTGACTCCTTTCATTGCACCTACTGAAACTAACCCCCCACTTGAGCTCGGTCACTGAAATTTGCAAACGTGGCCTGAGGACCTGGGTTTTCAGCTAAGCCAGTTGATGGTTTAGTCTGGAAGCTATGCAGAAATGTACGGCTTTGCTATGGTGTGTCACTCCAAACCAGGCAAAATCTGGTGGCTTTGGTTGTGCTGCTTTGAGACATGGGGATGGGGGTGGGGATGTAAATACCAGCCCCAAAGAACTGAAACTCCCAAGTATCGTGTAGGGCTGGGAAGGGGAACAGACATGCAAAGGTCTTGCTTTGCATTGCTTTGCTGAAAAACCTGCCTGCACTACGGACCATGTGAATACTTGGCCCCAATGTTACAAGTGGGCAGAGGAAAAAGCGAAGGCTTTACGTCCAAATTATTCACCTTTAAACCCCCCCACTGTTTTTTTTTCCCCTGTCCCTCCGAGGGCCGTTAATTCCTACCGCGGGGCCGTCCCCCCGGATCCCTCTTCTTTAGATCAACACAACGGCTGAGCTGTTCCATTTCAGGAAGCAGCACCTCTGCGAGAGCGGCGTCTGCTGACAAAACAGACAGGCATGGCTTGGCAGGAGCCTGGCAGCGGGGCCGATCTCCGAGCAACAGCTCGCCATGGGACATGATTTTTAATTGCTCCCTTCGCTCTGTGTTGTGACACTTGACTCACACGCTGATTCACTCGCACAGCGTCCCAGGCTGGTTTGCAGCAAGGCCCGCAGGCAGTCTTTGCCGTGCAGTGGAACGAGGAGGATTTCCGGCTTTGGTCGCAGCGTGTTGGGAGCATCTGGCTCTTCCAGTTTTGGCTACACTACAGCCTCTGTGGCTGTGCCAATGGCTTCTTGGGCTTCCTCTTGCTGCTGTCTTGGTCATGGCTTCTGAAATGCTTCCAACTTGGGGCCCCTCCTGCTGCAGCGATCGTGTTTGAGGCCTTTACACCCCTTGCTGTGTCAAGGAAACTGTCCATCCCTGCACTGCCAGGCCCCTTCTGCTCTCAGCCATGGTGTTTTAGATGCTCGCTTTGCAGATCTTCCCAGTTGGGCCCTTTTGACGCCATCTGGTTGCGAACTTTTTGGCCGTGGCTTCTTGTTGAAAGATGTTTAACGCTTCATGGGAAAGGGTCGGTTTTAGACAAACTTCCTCAACTTGGGACAAAGTTTAGACGTTGTTTAAAATGTCCCGTTTTTCCATTTGTTGAAGTGAAAAAAGTGTTTCTGGTTCAAAACCAGTTTTTTGTTTTGAAATTTAATCTAGTAAGCTTAAAAAAAAGTAAACATTCTTAAAATGTTTCAATAACCCAAACTGATTTCTGCCCCCTCCC